>NC_033800.1:59860335-59863351 GCF_001876935.1 Asparagus officinalis | reverse complement strand
GGCTCCGTAGGCTTCTCTATCTACATCTACAACGTTGGCTTTCCACCACTGCCCTGCACGTGCCATTCTCAATCACTATTATAATTATACGCATGATGCGCAGATGGAAAATATCCCCAAACTAACAAGTGCGATAGGTCTCGTACGTATGTAACGAAAACTAATTTGCTCGTAATTAATTAATGTTCGACCGTCTGTGTATGCATGCTGACGGGCTACTTCAATTACCGAGTATAATGGGGACCTCCTCGTAGGGTTTGGGGAACGGATAGGCTTCTGCGCCTGCCCTCGGCTTGATGATAAGCGCACCGTAGACCGTCGCTCGCAGGGCCGAGACATGAGCGTGCCACCAGAGAGTTCCTTCTTGGCCGGCGACGGTGAACTTGTAGGTGTAGCTTTGACCGGGTATAATTGGGCATTGTGTTATATAGCTCGGTCCGTCCGCCCATGCGCTTAGCGTTTGAAATACACCGTGCCTTCGTCACGAACATAATCAAAATTAGTTTTGCAAGATCGACGAAGGAATAAGCTACAAATGATATATATACAAGTGAGATCTATAATTTTGCAAGTTCTGACCTGAATTGCGTCATGACTTGTTTGTGGTAGTATATATTCACCTACCTATACGTACCCTGATTCAATATATTAAGATCCCCATATACCGATCGTACCCGTATAGTATAGTCATAGTACGCTAAATACCGACTAATAGCTGATATAGTATCACTCTAATAACAGACTATACCGTACGGCTTATACAGTATCACTTAGTATGATATCCGATACGTATATTACTGAACTCTGATTAGTATTTTGATATTATTAGCAGAATGCTATGTGAGTAGGGGAGGTGGTTTGTTTAGTAATACATAACGCGTCACTATACTAGGCATTAACCCTTACTGTATACTAACTATATATATACATCAATCATACTATATACATATAATATACCTAGTATATAGTATAATATAATATCATATTATATATCACCTCCTATACGGTTACATAATCATACTAACGCTACTACATACTATTCAGTTGGTATACTATCCCAACCACGTACCCTCGAACTGCTGATTAGTATTTTGGAGTATCTCACCTTCTCAGAAGAATACATTTGATAGGGGAGGATGTTTGTTTATATACTATAGTAAGTCACATGGTTACTTAGGTATATACAGCTCGTGCCTATATTTATACATATGATATATATTTATTGTATTATCACAGCTCCTATACGCTACTCTAGGACTGGGATATAATACTCCTAACTAGTACGTATTATTAAGGTACCACATTTTGCTATATCCCTTGATATTCATTGCCGCTCAGAGAATCATTTGATAGGGTGAGATGGTCTTGTGTTTACTTATATAGCTGAGCGTAGCGCTATACCGGCTCTAAGGACAAGCCAGTACATACGCGCCGTACTAGCGTACTAGGACGCGATAACCGCTACTAATACTTAGCAAAGCCATAGTACAGGCTCACGGTATACGCGGACCGCTAACGGTCAGTAGTATACTTCAGCCGGTACGATTACGTAGCCGGATACGAAGCTCTAACCCTCTCATTAGTATTCGGTTCGATATATTCGAAGTAATATCTGTGATAGGGTGCCGATGGTCTTCGTTTAACATGAGATGGTCATGTTCCGTCAAAAACATAAATTAATGGTTAGATTAAACTAATAGGTTAACTAATTAAAGATATTTGACCCCCACGTTTATTTGATTTTCCTGTCAAATATTCTCTAAGATTTCTCATACCCTCCATTCCGCCTCCTCTCTTTCTTATTTGGGTTCGGGCTAGGATTCATGTTTGGGTCCGTGTTAGGGTTAATGTGTTCGGGTTTAGGTTCGAGTTGGGGTTAGGGTTAGTGGGTTCGGGTTCGGTTTAGGGTTAGGGTTCGGGTTACGGCTCGGGTTAGGGTTAAGGTTAGTGGGTTCAAGATCGGGTTCGGGTTCGGGTTATTGAAGATTTGGCAGTGAAATCAAATAAATGTGGAGGCCATATATTTTTAATTAAATAACTATTAGTTTAAATCTAACTATTAATTTGAATCTAACCATGTAGAATGGTCATCTCACATTAAGCAAACTATCTCACCATATCGCTTACACACGCACACACACACATATGTATATGTCTGTGTGTACACACACGTGTGTGTATATATTCTAAATCTGATTAGTATTTTCATATTATTATTAATCCTCAAAAATCTATTTTGATATTATTATTAATCCTCAAAAATCATTTATATAAGACTAGATTAACATATTTAATTACCTCTGTTTATAAATCTCACTTAACCCCCAAATTTTTTTCAGACAACCCCAAAAGCGTTTTTCGGGTTATTTAGAAATAGATACAGAAAATAGTAAAAGGTGCTAGCTGAAATTTCCAAACGACGACTCTTCGGGGATTGCGCCAAACGGACCAAATTTCTAGGGGGTTTTGTGAAATTTACCCTTAGATTTCATGTGCTGATTTTGCTAAATTTTAATGATTTGAGGGCCTTATACTAGAACAGTTAAACTGAAGGGAACTAGAATCAAAGATTATAATTTACCAGTGAATTGTCATATTATATGGCGACTCGTTGATGACATGAACCACAATTGTATCCCCCTCATGAGCTCGTATCACCGGGCCAGGTAACCGTCCGTTTGCTGCTGTTATTACACTGTCCTCGCATAGACGTCTTATGGTCATATTGCCCACCTGTTCAAAATTAAACATAAAGAATCAGTTACTTGTTAACACCACTAACATATAGGAACCTACCTAATACTTTCCATGATGCGAAAAGTTGATCATTTATATATAATTAAATTACTACATTAGGTTTAGGAAAATTTAACCTAATAATTATCCTCCCGGAAGAAACTGCAGCGATGGTAATTAAGTCCATTAATTAACCCATTTCTTCTTTGGTAAAACTTAATTTGGCAGGTATATATTGCCCTTGGGTGAAATTAATGAGTCCATCTGAGAATAAATTAAG
>NC_033800.1:59857784-59860310 GCF_001876935.1 Asparagus officinalis | reverse complement strand
CCGAATTTACCCTTTAGATTTCATAGTAGCTTGATTTTTGCTAAATTCTTAATGTATTTGAGGGCCTTATTTACCTAGAACAGTTAAACTGAAGGGAAACTAGAATCAAAGCATTATAATTTCACAGTGAATTGGTCGATTATTATCCATGGCGACTCCGTTTGCATGACATGAAGACCCACAATTGTATCCCCCCTCATGAGCTCCGTATCACCGGCCAGGTAACGTCGTTTGCTGCTGTTATTACACTGTCCTCGCATAGACGTTCTATATGGTCTATTATTGCCCACCTGTCAAAATTAACATAAAGAATCAGTTACTTGTTAACACCACGCTAACACATATAGGAACCTACCTAATACTTTCCATGATGCCGAAAAGTTGATCATTTATATATAATTAAATAACTACATTATTGTTTAGGAAAATTTAACCTAATTAATTACCTCCCGCGAAAGAAACTGCAGCGATGCCGCTAACTTAGAGTCCATTAAATTAACCCATTATCTTCTTTGCGTAAACTTAAATTTGGCAGCGTATATATTGCCCGTTTGCGGTTGAAATTAATAGTCCATCTGTGAGAATAAAATATAAGCTCGGGAAATATATTGCATATATATTATATATCTATATCACTATATATATATATATATCACTATATATATGACTACTTATAATATGAGAAAAATTGGCGTATACTCTGCGTTACTCCAAGCGATCCTTGGTAGTGATGTTACACATCTTGTCCATACATCACACCTTGAAGATGGACATCATCAACTTCAATGGTGAGATGTAATGGTACTAAGATGTGTCCACATCACTACAAGCGCATCCCTTTGCGCCCAAGTATACCCATATTCCTCTATATATATATATATTATATACGTTATATATTATATATATATATATAAATATATATATTATTGGATATATATATATATCTATATATATATATATATGGGATCTTGCGCTGTGTGACAAAATTAATGATCATGTTCAAATGGGGATCGACGCTGCATGCAGGAGTCGATGTGCATTTAACCCTGGGAATAATGACGTACGTAGATTCACATTGATAACCGTGATGAGTGTGGGTTGTTCAATGATATATTAGCTAGTGGAGCTGGTAGGGTTTGTTGAAGGTTTTAACAACCCGCATCTGTTGTACAAGTGAATTAAGTCATGCATATACAACTTATATTTTTATATTCTATATTGTGATGAGTGTCATAAACCAATATTTTTATATATTATAACTTCTTTTCGAGCATAAACATTCTAAATCATATATACCATTATGATTTATTCCTAGTATAACTAATATCATCTTTCACTTAGAGTTGGAGAAAATTAACCTATTCATGCATGGAGATGAACTAGGCGCTAATCTCCCAATACTGCAACTTATGACTAACTAAACAGCGTTTCGACCTAACGTTACGCAGATGAACAAAGTCACATAGGATCTAGGCGGCAGTATGTGCACCCAATAGAGCTATTCTTCAAACACAAGTTATATTAAGTTACACCAAATCAAATGCATCGTCATGTGTGCTTCACTTTGAGCTCTAGCTAGGCCACGCAACAAAATCTTGAAGCAAGACAACATCCAACAAAGCATTTATCTAACCACAAGTGCTAATGCCAATTTACTAGGGTTGAAAAGACTCATTAACGAAGATAAAGTAGGCTAATCTGCTAGTGCCAATTACAGAAAAGAAATCATTGCTTACCCCAGTGTGCCTGTGATATAGTATACTTATATATATTATACGTATTACTATACTATATATATATATATATATATCATATAAAAATATATAATATAATATATATATAAATATGCTATATATAATATAAAAATATATGAATATAGAGAGGACGAGAGAGAGGAGAAGGACGGAGGGAATTCCTCGAGAGGAGAGAGAGAGAGAAATGGGTATGCTTGGTACCAAGCACAAAAGGTTGTGCTTGGTAGTGAGGTGTCACATCTCCTCCACTTATTCAAATGTGAGACCACATTCATCTGAGTTGGAGAGTATATGAGGATGTGACACCTTACTACCAAGCATGAAATTTGTGCTTGGTACCAAACATACTCTCTTTTCAATACGCCACTAAATCCCACCTCATATTTTTTTTCTAAACCAAACTCACATTTAACTGAATGTATACAAACAACTTTTGTTTAGCTAGCTAGTGTAACAATAATTCAACACGATCCATTTATTAGCAAATAAATATAATGTAGAAAAAATTGGAGTGCTGCTACGGGGACCCAAAATATGGGACCAAGGGAGGGGACAAGTGAGGTGTCCCCTTCCTATTGCATAATGAGTTGGCATGAGTTGGCATGACCAACTCATTATGCAATAGGGAGGGGACACTTCCCCTGTCCCCTCCATTGGTCCCATATTTTGGGTCCTTAAATCATTTTCCTTACATGAAATGTGTGCTCCACCACTGCTGCTTGAGCTTCATAAACCAATATTGCAATCACGCATGATGCCAATAACTGAGACC
>NC_033800.1:59857533-59857693 GCF_001876935.1 Asparagus officinalis | reverse complement strand
TATTAATTGATGTCTTCTTCTTCTTCTTCTTCTTAAATAGTTAAAAATTAATGAAAGTGCACAGTAGCTATAGCTATAGGTTTCTTTTTCAATGATACGTGGGTTTTAGCTGTCAGTTGTGAACTAGTCATAGAGTAGCAATATGCCTTTTCTATGGCTT
>NC_033800.1:59844877-59845646 GCF_001876935.1 Asparagus officinalis | reverse complement strand
ACAAAATGATAGAATGGTGGGAGTATTTTTATGGCAAGTAAAAACAGTAGAAAGATGTTACTTTGAACTTTGATTCTCCATCGTCAAATCCCCATGAAATTTTCTCAATCTATGAACTCTAACAATCTGAGCTTTCTCTTATACATTACAAAATGATAGAATGGTGGGAGTATTTTTATGGCAAGTAAAAACAGTAGAAAGATGTTACTTTGAACTTTGATTCTCCATCGTCAAATCCCCATGAAATTTTCTCAATCTATGAACTCTAACAATCTGAGCTTTCTCTTATACATTTAGCTAATAGTTCATACCATATTCTCTAACATTGGTGATCTTTAATGATTAATCTTTTTGATCCAGTCTGATAAACTCTATGATTAATTTAATAATCTGGTTCTAATGTCCAAAAAAGCTTTTATTAGTTTACTTATTAAAATCACATTTTCAATACCAACTCTATAACTTTGTTAGTATTTATATCTCAATGTTATTAAGTTATCTCAAATAAAAAATATGCATATTTAGTCTGAAGTTAATGACATTAATTTTCTCGATGAAATAAATAAAATGACTCCAATATGAGTGCTGCTACGGGGACCCAAAATATGGGACCAAGGGAGGGGACAAGTGAGGTGTCCCCTTCCTATTGCATAATGAGTTGGCATGAGTTGGCATGACCAACTCATTATGCAATAGGGAGGGGACACCTCACCTGTCCCCTCCATTGGTCCCATATTTTGGGTCCTTAAATCATTTTCCTTACATGAAA
>NC_033800.1:59843028-59844867 GCF_001876935.1 Asparagus officinalis | reverse complement strand
GATGTCTTCTTCTTCTTCTTCTTCTTAAATAGTTAAAAATTAATGAAAGTGCACAGTAGCTATAGCTATAGGTTTCTTTTTCAATGATACGTGGGTTTTAGCTGTCAGTTGTGAACTAGTCATAGAGTAGCAATATGCCTTTTCTATGGCTTGATGTCTTCTTCTTCTTCTTCTTCTTAAATAGTTAAAAATTAATGAAAGTGCACAGTAGCTATAGCTATAGGTTTCTTTTTCAATGATACGTGGGTTTTAGCTGTCAGTTGTGAACTAGTCATAGAGTAGCAATATGCCTTTTCTATGGCTTGTAGGAGCACAAGATTTTTAGTTGAGGGTTCGTTATTAGGAATATAAAGATAATTATGTGCATTAGCTTAACTCTCGCTTTCCCGAGATGACTATGCGTTTGCGTTAGCAATAATTTTATAGTTTTTTTGTAATTGATGGACATTTGGTATGTGTTGGTCAAATACAAATAGAAAAAGATCTTAGTTGCAACTTACATACCAAAGATTCAATGGTCCCCTTAAAACTACTGTCAAAGGAAACAAATTGACAAGCCTACGGTGAATATGATTGCCATAGGCGTGGTAAATCATCACCGTAAATATGACTGCATAGTTAAAGAGGTTGTTTGTGATGCAACGAAGTTTAATATATATATAATTCTGATAGCTACAAAACCAGAACCTAGATAACTCAAAGACTCAGTTGGCTAGAGCGATTAACTAAAGGATTGAGCCAAACATAAAACTTGAAAATAAAATAATTCAAATTCGAGCTCAATAACCATTCAATACAAAATACCTCCTAAACTGTCTGAAATGAAGCATTCGAGTCCTTTGATGTAGAACGCATTGCGGATATGTTCATTAAGAAATTGAACCGTAAGCTCAAAGACGGGCTTTACAAAAGAAAGTGACTTGCAACGAAGAGTGAGTCATATCTCACCAGACCGCAGGTTGGAATTAGTCGAGTTATATATAAAAATCGTGTATTCTTTTGAGACAGAGTCAATCAAGCACATGGTTGTTTGGGTTGCCACTGTCTATTTCACAAAATTCTCTCCAGATTGAGAGATATCAGAGTTTTTGTCAGAAATAAATCCGGTCTGATTTGAAATTTGATTGATTTGTTTCTTCAATCATAGGGAGTCTCTTAAGGAGAGTTTTATTATTTAAGCAGAGGATTTTCTTTTAAAGTTTGGATCATAGTAGGAGTTTTGTTTGTTTTCTATTTAAGCAGAGGATTATAAGTCTTAAAGACATAACTTTTTACTAATAAAATTCCTTTTTATTTTATTCTCCTTGTGGAGTCAAAAATTATTCTTTGTATATTCAAAGAGCATCCCTTGATGGATTCTAAGGTTTATCACTTCGATCCGCACTGCGTTATCCTCCTGAAAAACCTCAAATGAAGTTAAATCAATTAGCCATGTCATTGAGAGCAAAAAGAGTTTTCCGTAGGTTTTTGAATAATGTCAAGCGAACATCCGCATCAAAAAGTTATAGCTATTCAAAGTTTAGATGCGCAAACAGGCGAATCAATCCTGATCTGCATCATTCAAATCTGGTTCAGTTTGTTTTCACAGGATGTTTAATTAGAATGATGAAAAGTTACTGTGTCTACAGTAAACACCTACCCGCTACAGTAATCACTAACCGTAGACCACTAAACATTGCTGTAGAAACACTGTAGCAACAGTGCACACCTACCACAATCTCACCTATATATAGCTCTCTCTGGCGTTAAGTTCTGATCATCCCAGTGTCTCCAATTAAGGGTGAAAACACACACACACACACACACACACACACACACACACACACATAGAGCACACAC
>NC_033800.1:59802385-59843018 GCF_001876935.1 Asparagus officinalis | reverse complement strand
ACACACACACACATAGAGAGAGGATGTGAGAGAGAGAGAGAGAGAGAGAGAGAGAGAGAGAGAGAGAGAGAGAGAGGGAAGAGAAAAATAGAGAGAGTTTCCCCTTGTAAAAGAGAGATTGTAACTCCTAAGTTTTTTCTCATAGTGGATTCTTCTATTTTTTCCCTTGATTTTTACCCCAAATTTATTTAAAGGTTTTCCACGTAAATCAGTGTGTTCATTTTATTACTTCAGCTTTACTATTCGCTGTGACCTTGCTCTATTAGGTCCTGGTTTATCCCAACAAGTGGTATCAGAGCTTGACTTATGGTGCGTGTATCTACTTTTCGTATGCTCCATGGATGCCACCAAAGGTAGATCATCCATATCAGAAGATAAGTTAGATTATTATTTATCATTTAAATGTGACAAATACTATTCACGAGCACTGCACTGTTCATAAATACGATACTATTCACAAGTACAGTACTATTTACGGATACGACCACTGTTCATAAATACAATTACTATTTACGTGAAATAATAAGAAGAAACTATTAGTGGTAGAAGCAATGGTGGCTAAATTCGAGATCGAGAAATTCAACGGGAGTAATTTCTCACTGTGAAAGTTACAGATGAAAGTTATCTTGAGAAAAGATAATTGCCTAGCAGCCATCAGTGTAAGGCCGGACGACATCACAAATGATAAAAAGTAAAACGAGATGGACGGAAATACTATTGCAAATCTCCATCTCGCATTAATAGACGGGGTGCTGTCAAGCATAATAGAGAAGAAGACAACAAATGAGACCCAGGTTACTCTAACAATGCTATATAAGGTAAAATCTCTGCACAACAAAATCTTATTAAAAATGAGACTTTACGCTCTGAGGATGACGGAATCTACATCGATGACCGACCATATCAACACCCTAAATACACTGTTCTCCTAACTCATAACGTTGGGGCATACAATCAGTGTGAATGAACGTGCAGAACTTTTACTTCAGACTCTACCTGACTCGTATGATCAGCTCATCATCAACCTAATAAACAACATTCTTACAGACAATCTAGTCTTCGACAATGTTGTAGCCGCTGTTCAAGAGGAAGAAAATAAGCGCAAGAACAAGGAAGATAGGCAGACAAGTTCGCAACAAGCAGAGGCCTTATCGATGGCGAGAGGAAGATCAACAAAATGTGGCTCTAGTGGGATTCATACCCATGGTAGATTAAAATCAAGAAGTAAGAAGAATATCAAATGCTACAACTGTGGCAAAAGGGGGCACGTGATATCGGACTGTGGCACAATAAGAAAGTGATGATAAAAAGTCTTCAAAGCCATCAACATCTCAAGGATGCATTATCAACATATCAGATGATGGTAAAATTTTATATAGTGGTGCAACCATTATTGATGAAGACAGAAAAAGGTTTGTCGATATCTGGCTTCTAGATTCAGCATCCTCCTGGTACATGACCTCCCGAAGAGAATGGCTTCACAAATATGAACATATCTTAGGAGGATCTGTATTCATGGGCAATGATCATGCCTTGGAGGTTTCTGGTATTAGCACTATCAAAATCAAAATGTTTGATGGTATAATATGCATCATTCAAGATGTGCGACATGTGAAGGGTTTGAATAAGAATTTATTGTCTTTAGGACAATTAGATGAGCTCGGATGCAAGACCCATATAGAAAATGGGATCATGAAGATTGTTAGAGGAGCACTTATTGTGATAAAAGGAGAAAAGATAGCTACAAATCTATACATGCATGCTTAAGGGAGAAACCCTGCAAGAAGCTGATTCATGTATTGCATCTATCAGCCATGGAGAAGAACAAACTATGATGTGGTATCGTAAACTAGGCCACATGTCAGAATGAGGCTTAAAGATTCTCTCAGATTAGAAGCTGCTTCCTAGACTTAATTTGGTAACTCTTCCATTCTGCGAGCATTGTGTTACAAGTAAGCAACACTGGCTGAAGTTTGACACATCGAGTATTAGAAACAAGGCTATTCTGAAACTAGTTCATTCTGATGTATGACAAGCACAAGTTACATTCATGGGAGGAGCAAAGTACTTTGTGTCCTTTATTGATGATTACTCCAGGAGATGTTGGGTGTATCCTGTCAAGAAGAAGGCAGATGTGTTCTCAATTTTTAAAGCCTACAAAGTGTGAGTCGAGCTTGAATATGAAAAGAAGATCAAGTGCTTAAGATTAGATAATAAAGAAGAATACACAAACGGTAAATTTTTTACATTCTGCAAGCAAGAATGTATCAAAAGATAATTATATACTGCTTATACTCCTCAACAAAATGGAGTGGCAGAACGGGATCAGAACTCTATTGAAAAGAACAAGAATAATATTGGCAACTATAAATTTAAATAAAGTCTTTTGGGCGAAAGCAGTAAAAACCACCTGTTATGTGGTGAATCAATCTCCATTAACTGCAATACAGTTAAAGACGCCGATGGAGATGTGGACCGATAAGCCAGCTGATTATTCTAACTCCATATATTTAAAAGTCCAGTATACATAATGTACAATATCCAAGAAATTGCAAAGCTAGATTTAAAATCAAGAAAATGCATATTCTTAGGGTGTGCTGACGGAGTTAAGGGGTATCGCTTGTGGGATCCCACTACCCGCAAGGTTATCGTCAGCAGAGATGTTATCTTTATAGAGAACCAACTACAAAGTGAAGAAAAAGAAATCTATTCTAGGAAGAGCTTAGAGACTATAGCTGTTCAGGTAGAAAATGATCCAAATTCTTCTAAAGCAACACTGGAGCATGGTGTACAAGAACCAGTCGAGTCCGAGGCTCCAGAAGTTCAAAGGTCAACTCATGAGAGAAGACCACCGACTTGGCACTCGGAGTATATTACAAAGAGTAATGTTACATACTGTCTTCTAACAGAGGATGGAGAGCCATCAACTTTTCATGAAGCTATAAAGAGCACAGATGCATCTTTGTGGATGACAACAATATAGAAAGAAATTGAAGCTCTCCATAAGAATAAGACTTGGGTATTTGTTTCACTACTATAAGGAAGAAATACCATTGGAAATAAATGGGTCTATAAGCTCAAGTGAAATGGCGATGATCAAGTAGAGCGATATCGTGCTAGATTTATAATAAAAGGATATGCTCAAAAAGAAGGTATTGACTTTAATAAAATATTTTCTTATGTAGTTCAACTTACAATAGTTTGAATAGTCCTGACTATGAGCGCTTTATTTGACTTACATCTAGAGCAGCTAGATGTGAAAACAATATTTTTTATGGATATCTTGAAGAAGAAATTTATATGCTTCAACCAGAAGGTTTTGAAGAAAAAGAAAAAAAGAAATTGGTTTGTAGATTGAACAAATCTTTGTACGATCTAAAGCAGGTGCTGAGGTGTTGGTACAAGAGATTTGATTCATTCATCATGAGCCTTGGATACAACAGACTTAACTCAGACTCTTGTGCATATTTCAAGAGGTTTGGTAAAAATAACTTTGTTATCTTATTATTATATGTTGATAACTTGTTGGCTGCAGGCCCCAATAAAGATCATATCAAAGAATTAAATACATAGTGGCTAGGGAATTTAAAATGAAGGATTTAGGCTCTGCAAATAAGATTCTAGGGATACAAATTTACCTAAACAGAATTAATAGGAAGATTTAGCTTTCTCAGAAGAATTATTTGAAGAAAATCTTGGGGCGTTTTAACATGCAAGATTATAAGTCAATTTCTACTCTACTTCCTGTTAGTATCAAGTTATCCTCCAGTATGAGTCCTAGCAGTGAAGAAGAAAGGATGAAGATGTCTCGAGTACCGTATGCATCAACAGTGAGAAGTCTAATGTTCGTTGTGATTTGTACAAGACCAGACATTGCACAAGCAGTAGAAGTGGTTAGTTCATACATGACGAATCCTGGTAAAGAGCATTATAATGCTGTAAAGAGGATCCTCAGATGCATTAAGGGAACCTCAAATGTTGCATTATGTTATGGAGGATCAGATTTTATTATCAATGGATATGTTGATTCTGATTATACAGATGATCGTGATAATAGTAAATCCACCATAGGCTATGCGTTTATACTTACTAATGGAGCTATAAGCTGGATTTCAAAACTACAGTTAGTTGTTGCTACTTCAACAACAAAAGCAGAATATGTAGTAGCTACACAAGCTAGTAAAGAGACGATATGGTTGAAGATGATACTGGAGGAACTCGGACATGAACAAAATAAGATTTCTCTATTTTGTGACATTCAGAGTGCTTTACATTTAGCAAGAAATCTAGCCTTTCATTTAAAGACAAAACACATTCGAGTTCAGTACCACTTCATTCGTGAGAAAGTGGAAGAATGAACACTGGATATGCAGAAAATTCATACTAAAGACAACCTAGCATATTTTTTGACAAAAGCAGTTAATACTGATAAATTTATTTGGTATCGATCCTCTTGTAGTCTGTCGGAGACGTGAGCAACATTAAGATGGCAAGATAGAAGGAATGGTGTGAAGATATAATTGATATTCAATCAAATCTTCAAGTGGGAGATTGATGGAAAGTTACAGTATCTACAGTAAACACCTACCCGCTACAGTAATCACCAGCCACATACTACTAAATATTACCGTAGCAACACTGTAGCAACAGTGCGCACCTACCACAAACTCACCTATATATAGCTCTCCCTGACGTTAAGTTCAGATCATCCCAGTGTCTCCAATTAAGAGAGAGGAGGAAAGAAAGAGAGAAAAATAGAGTGAGTTTCTCATTGAAAAGAGAGATTGTAATGCCTAAGTTTTTTCTCATAGTGGATTCTTCTATTCTTGCCCGTGGTTTTTACCCTAAATTCATTTAGGTGGTTTTTCACGTAAATATGTGTGTTTATTTTATTACTTCTGCTTTACTATTCACTGAGACCTTGCTCTATTGGGCCCTAGGTTTGTCCCAACATAGGAATCCATGAAAGTAGCGAGTTTCCCATTAAGAATTCGGTCACAACCAAAGTTCTCAATCATTTATGTTTGTTTCACCAAGGATTGCTAATGGAATTTGTTGCCTCATTCAGCAAGTTTTTGTCCCAAACTTAATATTTTCTTCCCATGGAAATTTCACAGACAAAGATGGAAGTGAGCCCGACCTAAAACTTTCCGTCCAGCAAAGAAAAAAAATGAAACTTTAAAATTTTAAGGAATTCAGAATTTAATCAAAATTCCAAATCTAAATTTGGGAATAAAAGAACATTTAAGAATATGCAACAACACAAGTAGCTTTAGGAAATCTGGTGGCCCTTTTGGCGTGTTTATTTATATATTTTCTAGTTCGTTGGTGTAGGGCTATAGCTTTGGTTGAGGGATTAGAGCAGCCGGAGATTTGCTTGTAAATTAGCATTTGTTTGATTACTAGGATTCATTAAAATAATGTCAAATTGGTAATTGCTAATGAGATTCTTCAAGCACAGAGTTTCTTAATTATAATCTCTTCTCTTGTATGAGGAAGTTTTGCAATTCCAAGGAAAGCTGAAAATAACTTCTTAGCTCCAATATTAATGGTAATAATATGTAGTGTATAGGCAAATAGAACTTCTAAACTTGTGATACTTGGTAAAGAGATATGACATTTATGCATACTGGTAACTTTGAGGTAGAAATGCGCAAATAATTGTAAGTAAACATAAAATTTCACCAACTCCTCAAATTTGCCAATTAGATTTCTTTTGCAATTATGTAAAGAAACCAATTGGGCGCTGTACTCAGAAGTTGAGAAAGCTTCTTTATATGAAACAGACTTTATAAAAGCAACCTTAAGGATAGGATGATAATCCCACATCATGTTACAACTGGATTAATGAAAACCCATAGGATTGATTTGAAGGTTCCATTAAGAAAATGTTTAGAGAATTACTCAAATAACTTCTCAAGTTCCGTCATCCAACTTTAGACAGCAACATACTACCATACTTTGTCCAATTTGATTGCTATCCTTGATATCGTAACATCTGATCTCTTGACTCCTACCTTTTCAAAAGTCATTTCAAAATCATGTTTAAATACTAATTTACCTAAAAAAGTTACAAATTAGATCAATACAGTTTTGAACACAATGTGCTGAATACTTCATAAGAAAGAAGGATATTAACCACTGGGAGATTTCTCTGATCCTTTATATAGCTCAGCACATGCCTCTCAATTTTGAGCAAAGTACAGATTTTATCAGACTACCTTTCATATTGAGCTAAGTGTTTGAGCCATTCACCAGAAGTGTAAATTTAGAGATTTCAATTGTTAGTCTAAGGTGTAGACCCAAAGTCCGGACGAAGGCTGGAATCAAAATGACGAGAAAAACAAACAGACAGATCCACGGTCGACCGCGGCGGTCGACCGCGAACGTGCACGCAAGCTGGGAAGAAGCTTGCAAAGAGAGAGAGAATCTCAGAGAGATTAATCCCTTGTTTGAGAGCTTGTATTTTCTTCTTCAATTAATAAAGAGATTGTGTGGTGTGGCTCCCGAGGACGTAGGCACATTGCCGAACCTCGTTAAATCTGTGTGTTCATCTCCCTTACTGTTTTTTGCAAGTTAGATCTTTATTTGTGGTTTTATTCCTACTTTCCTACTTTCAACACAAGGTCCGAAAGGGTAAGGGTTCGATTGATTGTTTCGAATCCCCAACAACTGGTATCAGAGCTTCGTTCAGCAATTTGTGTGAAAGCCATGGCAGAGGAAAGCAAATCAAAGATCGAGAAGTTTGATGGTTCAGACTTCGCCTACTGGAAGTCGCAGATGGAGGACTATCTGTACCAGAAGGACTTGTATCGCCCGCTGATGGGCAAGGAAAAGGGGCAGAAGAAAGAGGAGTCAGATGGTGATTGAGAGGTACTGGATAGGAAGGCACTAGGGCAAATCCGGTTGTTGCTCGCCAAAATCAGTAGCCCACAATATTCTGAAGGAGAAGACGACGGTGGGGCTTATGAAAGCGCTCGCGAAGATGTCAAGATGGCTGAAGGACGGTCCTTCACGATGCACCTCAGCGAGTTCAACACAATTGTTGATCAACTTATCTCCGTGGACATCATGTTCGATGACGAAGTGCAGGCCCTTCTACTACTATCGCAGTTGTCGGATAGTTGGGCGGGTTGTGTGACGGCAATCAGCAATTCAGCGGGGAAAGAGAAGTTGAAGCTGAGTGAGGTTGTCAGCATGATTCTATCCGAGGAGGTTAGAAGAAAATCGTCCGAATCAGAAGGTTCAGGTTCAGCTCTAAGTTTCGAGCAGAGAGACAGAAGCCAGAAGAAAGAAAACCAGAACAGGAATCGGTCGAAATCAGTAAAGAAGAGGTCGAACTCGAAGGTTAGGCCTATCAAAGGAAAGTGTTAGAACTGCGGCCAGGAGGGCAATATGTCTTCAGTCTGCAAAAGTCTAAAGAAGAATGCGGGTGAGCAGGAGGCTCATATCGTGCAGGATGCCTTGATTCTTGCAATGGACAGTGATTCAGATTCTTGGGTTACAGGAGCCTCTTTCCACGCTACTGCTAACAGGAAGCTATTTCAGAATTATGTAGCAGGAAACTTTAGAAAAGTGTATTTGGGAAACAAGAGTGAAGTGCAGATTCAGATGAAGGGCTCTAAGTGGAACTTGAATAACGTGAGACACGTGCCGAAGCTGAAGATGAATCTTGTTTCGGTGGGACAGCTTGGAACAGAAGGCTACGTTTCGACATTTATCTGGGATTCGTGGAAAATCTCCAACGGTACGATGGTTGTTGCCCGTGGCAATAAAACGAGAACTCTCTACCTTACTTCACATGCGAGTGACACCCTGCAATTGCAGCTGGCAAGGAGAGTTCAGATCTGTGGCACAATAGGCTGGGACACATGAGCGAGAAGGGGATGAAAATCCTACATTCACAAGGAAAGCTAACCGGGATCGACGCTGTTGAAGTTGGAGTTTGTGAAGACTGCATCTTTGGGAAGCAGAAGCGGGTTAGTTTTCAGAAGGGTGGAAGGCCACCTAAGGCTCAGAAGCTAAAGTTGATTCATACAGATGTATGGGGCCCAGCCAGTGTGTCTTCTTTTGGCGGTTCGAGATACAACGTCACCTTTATCGACGATCACTCGAGGAAGGTATGAGTTTACTTCATGAAGCACAAGTCAGAGGTGTTCGAAATCTTCAAGAAGTGGAAGGCCATGGTCGAGAACGAGACAGATCTGAAGGTGAAGTGCTTGAGATCAGATAATGGTGGAGAATACGAGCTGGAGGAGTTCAAGAGGTTCTGTGCTACGAATGGGATTCGTTTAGAGAGAACCACTCCAGGGACACCGCAACAGAACGACATTACGGAGAGAATGAACAGGACCTTGACTGAGCATGCGCAGAGCATGCGATTACATGCAGGTCTGCCTAAGACATTTTAGGCGGATGCGGTGCATATGGCAGCCTACCTGATTAATCACGGGCCATCAGTTCCATTAGATTTTGGAATTCCAGAGGAGGTTTGGAGTGGCAAGAAGATAAATCTCATAACTTGGATCTTTAACTCAAGGCGATTAGACCTTAAATCAAATAGCACCAAGCTCTGATACCAATTGTTAGACCCTAGAGGGGGGGTGATTAGGGTCTTATGCTAATCTAATCCGATTAAATGCCAATTAAAACTAATTAACAAATATATTCTTGCAAGATAGATATATAAAGAGTTATCTAGGATAAGCAATATGAACAACAAAGAGATATATCCTATATGATAGAAATATATGCAAGGATATATAAACAATAAGATATATCCTAACAAAGAGATATAGACAATGTATGAGCAAGGATATAAAACTAACACAAGGGGTAAACAATTTAACTTAAGAACGCCAATGCAATCACAAACAAAACGATATGATCACGGAGTTCGGTCTAACCACTTGACCTACGTCTCCGCTCCTCACCTCGAGGAGAACTCCACTATCACAACCGGGTTTTCTACATTCACCCGAATAACGTTTACACCTCACAATACAATCACTATGCAATCACACCTCACACACTAAGTGTTGGTCCTAGCCCGTGTCCTCCTCCTCAAGTGCTCGGTTACAACCTCTCCCTAGGCACGTCAACCGACGCCACTCCTCTTGGATTCGACCCCGTCTCTCACCACACACTTCTCTCGGTGTACAAGTGTATTACAAGTGAATCCTCACAATTAAGCACAAGATAAATCAATTGATTGTTCTCTAAACAAGGTGAGAACTCAATTAAGCACAACTCTTAGTCACAAACCCACAACCCCAAATTATACTATGAATGTAAATACAATAAGCTCAAATGGTTGTGTGTATAAACATAGAGAAAATAAAATCAACTAAACTCAATATGAAATCTCAGCCAAAAACCCCAAACCAAAAGACAAAAACAGCCCCAGCAACGGTAATAAAACTAGCCGTTAGAAGCAGAAAAATCTACTGTCGGTCGACTAAAACTACCCGTTGGAAGCTGAAAAAGCCATCGTCGGTCGACCGGAAATTTCATCGGTCGACCGGACTGGTCGACCGACAGACTCTCTGTCGCCCAGTGAGCATATGAACTCAGGTTCGGTCGACCGGTTCGGTCGACCGAAAACTGACATATATAAAAAACAGGTTTTTGACACATTTAAACAATTTGTAAAATATTCATTTGACTTCTGAAAATTATGAACCTTTGGGAAATGTATATAAACATGTAAATGAACATGTTACAAAAAGAATTTTCCAATTTGCATTTCCCATTTGTGAAAAATCATCATTTTGCAAAATAGTTCAAAACACGAAAATGTAAACATGTGAAATTTGATATTTTGGCTAAACCATGTTTTAAAACTTTGCACAATGATTATATAGACTTAATAAAATATGTATATGATTATTGTTAAGTCCAAAAACAATGAATACCATATTTTCACAAAATTGCATATTCTATGCAATATTTTCAAAACACTAAATATGATTTCATTAAATATAAGCTTGTTAAAGATGAAATCATATATAGGCATATTAACATGAAACAAAGTAGTATTTTCCAATTCTATTTATTTGTTTCATATATAAACTTGAAAACTATTACACCAAAAACATATATGTATATATATATAACTATATATATACAAAACCAAAACCAAAGCGTGTATGTGTGTATATGATTGAGCTTAAAGTACTAACACATATAATATAAAATCTAAAACTAATTTACCCAAACTTGATCTTGATCGTAGCTCAACTTGGTACACGTTGCGGATAAAGCTAAACTTGGATCTTGAACTAGAATTGTACGATGCTTCACTCCACAATTCCGCCAACCTCCTCTTGATATGATCGTGAATGCTTAATCCATCCAACCTCCAACAACGTTGTTTGTCTACAATACATAGGAATGTACAAATACTAGACAAACAACATTAGTAGTAAATTGTTTGTAAATCATCATCAAAACAAGAAGGCCAACATCTCACACTTGCGAGTATTTGGCTGCGTGGTATATGTTCATATCAGTGACCATGTCAGGGACAAGCTAGAAGCTAAGTCACAGAAGTGTACATTCATTGGATATGGTGTTGATGAGTTCGGATATCGTCTGTGGGATGAGAAGAACAGGAAGATCATCAGGAGCCGGGATGTGATATTCAATGAGGAGGTGATGTACAAGGATATGGATAATGCCAAGGATAGCCAAAGCAGTGGGAGCAACACTACGGATATAGGTGAATCCGAGTACATGGATTTGGAGGAACTTCCAGATGGGGGTGACGATGTCAGTTCTGACCGTAGAACGGAGGAGACTACAGGTGCAGAAGCTACTACCCAGGGCGTGGAGCTTAGGAGGTCATCCAGGGTACCCAAACCAAATCCCAAATACCTCTCGTCACTTGATTATCTACTCTTAACAGATAGCGGAGAGCCGGAGTGTTATGAAGAGGCAGTGCAAGTGAGTGAATCTCAGCAGTGGGAGCATACGATGCAGGAGGAGATGGATTCTCTACTCACTAATGAGACATATGAGTTAGCCCAGCTACCTGCACAGAAGAAAGCCTTGCACAATAAATGGGTCTACCGGGTCAAACAGGAGAGTGATGGAAGCAAGAGGTATAAGGCCAGACTAGTCGTGAAGGGGTTTCAACAACGGGAAGGAGTGGACTACATGGAGATATTTTCGCCTGTCGTGAAGCTCACTACCATCAGAGTGATGTTGAGCTTAGTGGCTGAAGAAGATCTCTTTCTTGAGCAGTTGGATGTGAAGACTGCCTTTCTTCATGGTGACTTGGATGAAAAAATCTACATGAAGCAGCCTGTTGGCTTCATTGAAGAAGGAAAGGAAGAGATGGTGTGCAAGCTCAAGAAGAGCTTATATGGTTTGAAACAGGCTCCAAGACAGTGGTATAAAGAACAATGGCTACAGAAGATGCAATTCGGATCATTGCTGTTATTTCAAAAGGTTCGAGTCCAGCTTCATTATTTTGTTATTATATGTTGATGACATGTTGGTAGCAGGACTATGTTTGGAAGAGATAAACAGTTTGAAGAAGCAGCTAGCAAAGGAATTTGCAATGAAGGATCTGAGCGCAGCGAAGCAGATTCTAGGGATGCGAATCAGTAGGGATGAAGCTGAAGGGACATTGAGATTGAGCCAACCTGAATACATTGAGAAGGTACTTCAGAGGTTCAACATGCAGAATGCCAAAGTTATTAGCACACCCCTTGGAAACCAGTTCAAGCTATCTGAGGAGCAATCGCCTAAGATAGATGTAGATAGAGAGCATATGAGCAGGGTGCCATATTCTTCGGCCATTGGGAGTCTCATGTACGCAATGGTTTGCACGAGGTCGGACATCGCCCATGCAGTGGGAGTTGTGAGCAGATTTGCAAGCAATCCAGGGAAGTAGCATTGGGAGGCCGTGAAGTGGATAATGCGGTACTTGAGGGGGACAACAAACAAACCACTATGTTTCAGGAGGAAGGAGTTGGTGCTGCAGGGATACGTAGATGCGGACTTCGCCGGTGATCATGATACGAGGCGAAGCACCACGGGGTATGTTTATACCTTAGCGTCGACAGTAGTGAGCTGGGTCTCACGTCTGTAGAAGATTGTGACTTTATCTACAACCGAGGCTGAGTATGTCGCGGTGACTGAAGCAAGCAAGGAGATGATCTTGTTGAACGGGTGCTTGGAAGAGTTGGATCTGAAGCAAGTGAGAGGAGTTCTTTATTGTGATAGCCAGAGCGCTATACATCTTGCCAAGAATCCAGTATATCATGCCAGAACGAAGCACATCGACGTCAAATATCATTTTATACGCTCGCTAGTTGAAGACAAAAAGTTGCACTTAATGAAGATTTTGAGGAGTCAAAATCCGGCGGACATGTTGACGAAGGTAGTCACCATTGAGAAACTGGAGTTGTGCGCAACTTCAGTTGGCCTTCACGAGTAGAAGACGAAGGCGGAGCCACACTACGAGGATCGGCGAGATCGCCGAGATATTGTTGATTGAAGAAAGAATATTTCCGGGGGAAAAGATACATGCGAAGAAGGGGAGAGTTCGGGTGAACTCATTGCAGGCACTTTGGTCTCCAAGTGGGAGATTGTTAGTCTAAGGTGTAGACCCAAAGTCCGGACGAAGGCTAGAATCAAAATGACAAGAAAAACAAACAGACAGATCCACGGTCGACCGCGACGATCGACCACGAACGTGCACGCAAGCTGGGAAGAAGCTGAAGCTGATGGCGGTCGACCGCGCCAACCCTGTAGGATTTTTGGTCTCGGGTTTTGATTGCGGTCGACCGTCGCGGTCGACCGCCACGCAGTCAAACAGAATCCTGTTCTGTTTAGGAGCGGTCGACCGCGACGCAGTCAAACAGAATCCTGTTCTGTTTAGGAATCTGTTTCACCCAGGATTATATATATATACCCCAAACGTTTTTTAGGGTTTTAAGATATCAAAAAGAGAGCTTTTTGACTACAAAGAGAGAGAAAGAATCTCAGAGAGATTAATCCCTTGTTTGAGAGCTTGTATTTTCTTCTTTAATTAATAAAAGAATTGTGTGGTGTGGCTCCCGAGGACGTAGGCACGTTGCCGAACCTCGTTAAATCTGTGTGTTCGTCTCCTTTACTATTTTTGCAAGGTTAGATCTTTATTTGTGGTATTATTCCTTTTTCCTACTTTCAACACAAGGTCTGGAAGGGCAATGGTTCGATTGATTGTTTCGAATCCCCAACATCAATTGCCACTTTATGATTTAAAGCACACTGCTCATATTTTAAAATATTCCGATAAGATTTGTATTCTTTGTATATTCCCAAAGTATATACTAATCTCTTAAGAAGTTGAGAGGTCTTGTTTTGTAAGCGCCATGAGGTCTTATGTGACTTTGGATGAGTCACATTCTTTATGTTTTGAATCATATCATTGTGGAGGCTTATCTTATAATAATATTATAAATTACTTAATTATATTAATAATCTCATGTGACTTTGCAAAGTCCTGAGGGAGCTTAAGACCATAGCTATGTTGAGGCCGTCTTCTAATTAAAAACATGTATTATCTCGTGCAAATTGAATAAAAATAAAGTGATTTTTTTTTGTTGATGAGATGGATAACTCCAGCATTAAATCCAATGATCAACGATATTGTTGTTGGGGATTCGAAACAATCAATCGAACCCATGCCCTTCCGGATCTTGTGCTAAGAGTTTAGCAAGTAGGAAAATCACCGCAAATAAAAAAAATTTGCACGAAAGATAAACAAGAAAGAACACACCATATTTAACGAGGTTCGACAACGTGCCTACGTCATCGGGAGCCATACCACACAATTTTTTGATTAATTTGAAGAAGATTACAATGCTCACAATAGGTTTTTATCTCTCTGAGATCTCTTTGAAAGAATCATCTCAAAACCCTCTTTTCACGTGTTCTTCTAACCCAAAAATCGTTTAGGTATATATAGGATCACAGTCCAAAACAGTTTCCCAAACAGCTTAGGAAACTGGAAAAATGACTTTCGGTCGACCGGACCATGAGTGTCGGTCAACCGGCCAGAACGTCAATTTCCTACAGGGTTTTGTGTACCTTTTCGGTCGACTAGACCATCACCTTCGGTCGACCGGATGACCACTCTCGGTCGACCGCCATCTTGCTTCGGTCGACCGGTCAGAGTGAGTTTCTTGGTTGTTTTCCTACAGTCGTTGCGGTCGATCGGAGTCACCATGTCGGTCGACTGACCCGAGAATTTCCAGACTCGCAGTTTTGTTTTAGGTTTCGGTCTTCACACTTCCAAAACCAACAATTGTTCTTTGGGGTCAATTGATAACTCTACCTCTGCCTACTATAGAATAAAAACACCCTTTAAGAGTATCTACCCACTAGCCAATAAACAAGTCAAATGTAGAAATGGCAACACAACGATGAAGTTCAGGTTTTTTAAAGAAGACAGGATTTTTGGTGCTGTCCGGTCGACCGCGAGGCTAGGTCGGTCGCCCGGAAACGTGCACACTACAGGGTGTTTTTTGGTTTTCTGGCCGGTCGACCTCGACGTCAAGTACGGTTGACCGCAGACCTTGTAATACATTTTTTGGTTTCTGCCATTTTGTCCGGTCGACCGCGACGATTTCGACAGTTGACCGCCAGTCGGGTCAGGCCTAGTTTTGGTTTTCCTGTTCTGATTAGAATTTGTGTTTGATATAAATATAAACACGATTTTAGGATTTTGGGGAGTTGAAAAAGTGTTTGTTTTGTGCACAGAAAAGAGAGTTTTCTGAGCAATTTGGTTAGGGTTTTGTTTGAGAGATTTGAGAGATTTGTTTGAGAGATTTGAGTGATTTTGTAATCTCTATTTGCATTCTCCCTTCTCTATTAGCGAAAACCCATCCTCTTCTTGCCCCGTGGATGTAGGAAACTTGTCGAACCATGTAAAATTCGTTTGTTTGTGTTCGTACCATTTTTTGGATTGTGTTTAGCCTTCTTTCTTGGCGTTTGTGTGATTTCCTTGGAGCCCAACAAGTGGTTTCAGCACAACAAGTGGTATCAGAGCATCAAGCGCTTAGGATTAGATGGAGGAGTAGATCGCTTTGGAAGCTCGTATAGGGTTTCAGTTGGTGATAAATGTGGGATTTTTACTATTGTGGATCTTGTCTTCCATCATGTGGGGATGAGATCTTTCAGAGGCTCTTGTTAGGGTTCCAGTTAAAGATAAAAATCTACCTTTCTCGTAGTTTGGATCTATTTTCTTTCAGTTTATTCCGCATTGATTTGTTAGTGCTTTGAGAAAGATGGCTGAGAAAGAAGGAGTTGAGAGTGGTACTTCTGGTGTGAATACCATTCAAAGTTTGAATATCCACTCTATAAAGATAGATGTTAAGAATTTTAATGGCACAGACAAGTTTAGCTTATGGAGATGTGAAGTTTTGGATGCGCTGAACGCGCAAAATTTGGAAGATACTTTGGAGTTAGACGACAAGCCGGACGATATTGAAGAAAAGGTTTGGAAGAAGATGAATCAGACGACGTATGGTGTGATTAAGTCTTGTTTAACTCAAGATCTAAAGTATGATGTGATCAATGAGACTTCTACAAAGAAGATTTGGGAGATTCTAGAGAGTAAGTATTTGACAAAGAGTGTTGAGATCCACTTGCATTTAAAGAGGAGGCTTTACCATTTCCAGTTGAAGAAGGGAATCTCGATTAATGATCACATGAACAACTACACGAAGCTTCTTACGGATTTGGCGAATATGGATGTTATGATCGAAGATGAGGACAAGGCATTGTTGTTGTTGAGTTCCTTGCCTGACGAGGAATATGAGACATTCGTTCTTACTCTTATTAATAGGACAACATCTCTTTTGTATAGTGAGCTCACCATTGGTCTTGTGAATTATCAGCTTAGGAAGAAAGACAAGGAGTCTTCAATTGATACAGTAGCGGAGGTATTGTCCACAAGAGGGAAGAGTCTAAACCGAAGTAGGAGGTCGTAGTCTATAGGAACACATCCTTCAGCTGGTTGGAATCAATATGCCTTTTACAAAGAAGATGGACATTGGAAGTCTGAATGTCCAACTTTAAAAGATCGAGCCGAGAAGAATAACGGGAAAGCTATATAAGCTTCAGAGGTGAATGTTGCCAAAGCTAGTGACGACAATTCAGATTCCGATTCTTCGGGCTACTCGTACCCTGCACTACCGTTAGTTTGTGTTACCGACTCTATAGAGTGGATGTTGAATTCAGGAGCTTCATACCATATTTGCCCTAGGAGAGATTGGTTCTCCAGCTTTAAGAAGTTAGAAATAGGGGATATTGTGCTTATGGGTGTAGGCGTCAAAAATTATATATAGGTTCCTACACATAGTTCGTAATAAAAAGAAGGTGATGAACGCTATTATCCAAGTCAGAAAGGATTATCCAAGTCAAAGAGGATCATTTGATGCTGTAAAAAAAGTAAAGGAACGCACGTGAAACGTCAAAATATGTGAAACGACGAAGCAAATACAATTAGGAGGACTCTAGAGTGACCCGCACGAAGAAGTAAGATTTTGACCATAATGAGATTTGAATCTGAAAATTCTCAAAAAACAAAAGTTGTAGCTCTTTTCTTCAGCTTTCCAACATATTTTGAATCACTTCATTCCAAGATCAGACGAGAGAATTAAATCCAAAATACCAAATATAGTACAAACTATCTCAGAAATTCTGAGTCACTTCGAAGTGACTCGCGTCTAGGTCAGCTCCTGACGTGTTTTCTGATAAGATTGGCTTCTAGAACTCCTTGGAGTCATCCATAAACATGTGGGATTATCTTTAAATGTGTGAAAGCTGTTACACAACTAAAATCCTACCTAAACGGATAATAACGGTTGTTCTTCGATCCTATTTACAAATACGGTATTTAGAATCTATAAACACACCCCTAGCATCCTCATAAAGGCAGATCTGAAGGGAGCCACTAATTTCAGAGGAGCTAGGATGAGGTTCTGATAAATTTCAGAGAGGCTAGCAGATCTTGGCGAAGTCCTTCAGCATAAAGAGGGAGAGTTCGAGAGATCTGAGGCCCATTCCCTTTTCCTCCAGATCAAATTTGGTTTTGATCTCGAGAAGAGTAGTAATCTCGCTTTATCGAGATTATTTACTTCTGCAATTATTTTCTTTGTAAAGCAAAAACATTGATCTTTTATTCCGATCAACTAGATCTGATCCATGGTGGTCCACGGACTAACATATCCCTGGCACAGGTAAAGATCTCACACAAGCAACGGATGATAAACGTCCTCTGGGTGTTTTTCTAAAAAGTTGTATCTTTCTTATTTTTATTGTGTAAGAAAGTCTTATAAAAAGACTAATTTTATTTTGAATCTGTAATCGATAAACATGTAATGGATTCAGCAATAAAAATAATTTTTGACACAAACACGCTAGCGACCATAGTGGAAGACAACAATCTCGTTGCCGAGACTGTTGTGTCACGACCGAAGATCAAGATCCCAATTGATTCAGCGGTCGAGTACGAGTTCGACGAAGCTAAGTTCGAGGAATATATCTCCTCGTCTTCATCAAAATCCTCCTCTCCCTGCAAATGCGGAAAGATATTATCTTTGAAGGAGGCATACTTACTGATGAAGGCTACAAGTGACTCCTCTCTAATCAAGGAGTTATTCAATCAAAGTACGCCAACTCTGACAAAGAGAGCTCGCCAGAGGCGACGCCAACGCTAAGCTCGTTAAATTACCAAGGCATTAGAACAAGTCAATGGGGTTTGATATTACACAAACTTGGAGTCCAGGAGGCATCAAATAACCGAATCACTTCAACAACGTGTGGCTGACAAATCCTCTAAGCTATTGACGGAAGAATGAATCCTTGTCAAAAGGAATCATTCAACCCGGAAGGAGCATATCTAAAGGCGCCATGCACGTGTCGCACATGCTCACACCCTTTTGCAAAAGGCACAAGACATGAAGAAGGAATAGGTGGCCAAAAAACCATTAAGACCATGCCAAGTCTGGAGGCCAAAGTCCAAAAGGCATAAAAAAAAACTCCAACAGTGGCCGAAAAGATCAGAAGTCTCGAGCCACTTCAGGGTGACTCGCACCAAGCCCGAGTCACCTCAAGATGTCCTGCTCCTAATTCACATCCCGTAGCCATTTCTCCACTCCTGTCAAGCCTTGTTCCTATTCCAATTGATCCCGTACCTCCAGAGAAGTCTCATGGCAGCGTTGACCTGTTAAAATTCAAGGTTACGATGACTGACCATCTTGGTCCTTCGTACAAAGATCAATGCAAAGATCTGGTGAACAAAACCTGATTAGTTCCTCAGGCTAGGGGTCGTACAAACACTCTTGTCAAGCCAAATGCCGCTCAAAGGTGTCCCGCCACCTCTAAACAAACCAGGAAACCTCATTGTACATGTTTGTGCGTCGTGCACAAGAGGACTCTTGGCATCGATCGCCTGGGCATTCGTATTGAAACCCAAGAGCCCGTTAAGGTTCCACGCTCGTAAGTGTAGGCATATAAAATTGCTTATAGGTCCCCTAAACCAACGAGGCGACGAGATCGACGAATCACACAGAAGCGACGGAATGAATCCACCCGAGTGCAGAATTAAGCTAATGAGTTGAGGAATCAACGAGTCATCCAACCGAGAGCGGACTCGGACGAATCACGATCGAATCAAGATCAATTTCGGACTCGAACTCAGAAGCGGATTTACTGCCAAATCAGGAATCCAACTTACTGCCAAATCAGATCATCAAATCAGAGTCTCAGATCAACCGAAACACGGACAAACGAGACAACGGAAAACGACTCGAAAAAGTCGGAAAACACCGCCCGCGGGGGCTCGGCCAAAGCCGAGCCACCTCAAGGCGGCTCGGCCTTAGCCGAGCCACCTTGAGGTGGCTCGGTGGCCCCGGACAAACGAGACAACGGAAAACGACTCGAAAAAGTCGGAAAACCCCGCCCGCGGGGGCTCGGCCAAAGCCGAGCCACCTCAAGGCGGCTCGGCCTTAGTATACGAGTATAAACTGCTTCTTAATACTCCGAAAAGTATACGAGTATAAACTGCTTCTTAATACTCCGAAAAGTATACGAGTATAAACTGCTTCTTAATACTCCGAAAAGTATACGAGTATAAACTGCTTCTTAATACTCCGAAAAGTATACGAGTATAAACTGCTTCTTAATACTCTGAAAAGTATACGAGTATAAACTGCTTCTTAATACTCTGAAAAGTATACGAGTATAAACTGCTTCTTAATACTCTGAAAAGTATACGAGTATAAACTGCTTCTTAATACTCCGAAAAGTATACGAGTATAAACTGCTTCTTAATACTCCGAAAAGTATACGAGTATAAACTGCTTCTTAATACTCCGAAAAGTATACGAGTATAAACTGCTTCTTAATACTCCGAAAAGTATACGAGTATAAACTGCTTCTTAATACTCCGAAAAGTATACGAGTATAAACTGCTTCTTAATACTCCGAAAAGTATACGAGTATAAACTGCTTCTTAATACTCCGAAAAGTATACGAGTATAAACTGCTTCTTAATACTCCGAAAAGTATACGAGTATAAACTGCTTCTTAATACTCTGAAAAGTATACGAGTATAAACTGCTTCTTAATACTCTGAAAAGTATACGAGTATAAACTGCTTCTTAATACTCTGAAAAGTATACGAGTATAAACTGCTTCTTAATACTCCGAAAAGTATACGAGTATAAACTGCTTCTTAATACTCCGAAAAGTATACGAGTATAAACTGCTTCTTAATACTCCGAAAAGTATACGAGTATAAACTGCTTCTTAATACTCCGAAAAGTATACGAGTATAAACTGCTTCTTAATACTCCGAAAAGTATACGAGTATAAACTGCTTCTTAATACTCCGAAAAGTATACGAGTATAAACTGCTTCTTAATACTCCGAAAAGTATACGAGTATAAACTGCTTCTTAATACTCCGAAAAGTATACGAGTATAAACTGCTTCTTAATACTCTGAAAAGTATACGAGTATAAACTGCTTCTTAATACTCTGAAAAGTATACGAGTATAAACTGCTTCTTAATACTCTGAAAAGTATACGAGTATAAACTGCTTCTTAATACTCCGAAAAGTATACGAGTATAAACTGCTTCTTAATACTCCGAAAAGTATACGAGTATAAACTGCTTCTTAATACTCCGAAAAGTATACGAGTATAAACTGCTTCTTAATACTCCGAAAAGTATACGAGTATAAACTGCTTCTTAATACTCCGAAAAGTATACGAGTATAAACTGCTTCTTAATACTCCGAAAAGTATACGAGTATAAACTGCTTCTTAATACTCCGAAAAGTATACGAGTATAAACTGCTTCTTAATACTCCGAAAAGTATACGAGTATAAACTGCTTCTTAATACTCTGAAAAGTATACGAGTATAAACTGCTTCTTAATACTCTGAAAAGTATACGAGTATAAACTGCTTCTTAATACTCTGAAAAGTATACGAGTATAAACTGCTTCTTAATACTCCGAAAAGTATACGAGTATAAACTGCTTCTTAATACTCCGAAAAGTATACGAGTATAAACTGCTTCTTAATACTCCGAAAAGTATACGAGTATAAACTGCTTCTTAATACTCCGAAAAGTATACGAGTATAAACTGCTTCTTAATACTCCGAAAAGTATACGAGTATAAACTGCTTCTTAATACTCCGAAAAGTATACGAGTATAAACTGCTTCTTAATACTCCGAAAAGTATACGAGTATAAACTGCTTCTTAATACTCCGAAAAGTATACGAGTATAAACTGCTTCTTAATACTCTGAAAAGTATACGAGTATAAACTGCTTCTTAATACTCTGAAAAGTATACGAGTATAAACTGCTTCTTAATACTCTGAAAAGTATACGAGTATAAACTGCTTCTTAATACTCCGAAAAGTATACGAGTATAAACTGCTTCTTAATACTCCGAAAAGTATACGAGTATAAACTGCTTCTTAATACTCCGAAAAGTATACGAGTATAAACTGCTTCTTAATACTCCGAAAAGTATACGAGTATAAACTGCTTCTTAATACTCCGAAAAGTATACGAGTATAAACTGCTTCTTAATACTCCGAAAAGTATACGAGTATAAACTGCTTCTTAATACTCCGAAAAGTATACGAGTATAAACTGCTTCTTAATACTCCGAAAAGTATACGAGTATAAACTGCTTCTTAATACTCTGAAAAGTATACGAGTATAAACTGCTTCTTAATACTCTGAAAAGTATACGAGTATAAACTGCTTCTTAATACTCTGAAAAGTATACGAGTATAAACTGCTTCTTAATACTCCGAAAAGTATACGAGTATAAACTGCTTCTTAATACTCCGAAAAGTATACGAGTATAAACTGCTTCTTAATACTCCGAAAAGTATACGAGTATAAACTGCTTCTTAATACTCCGAAAAGTATACGAGTATAAACTGCTTCTTAATACTCCGAAAAGTATACGAGTATAAACTGCTTCTTAATACTCCGAAAAGTATACGAGTATAAACTGCTTCTTAATACTCCGAAAAGTATACGAGTATAAACTGCTTCTTAATACTCCGAAAAGTATACGAGTATAAACTGCTTCTTAATACTCTGAAAAGTATACGAGTATAAACTGCTTCTTAATACTCTGAAAAGTATACGAGTATAAACTGCTTCTTAATACTCTGAAAAGTATACGAGTATAAACTGCTTCTTAATACTCCGAAAAGTATACGAGTATAAACTGCTTCTTAATACTCCGAAAAGTATACGAGTATAAACTGCTTCTTAATACTCCGAAAAGTATACGAGTATAAACTGCTTCTTAATACTCCGAAAAGTATACGAGTATAAACTGCTTCTTAATACTCCGAAAAGTATACGAGTATAAACTGCTTCTTAATACTCCGAAAAGTATACGAGTATAAACTGCTTCTTAATACTCCGAAAAGTATACGAGTATAAACTGCTTCTTAATACTCCGAAAAGTATACGAGTATAAACTGCTTCTTAATACTCTGAAAAGTATACGAGTATAAACTGCTTCTTAATACTCTGAAAAGTATACGAGTATAAACTGCTTCTTAATACTCTGAAAAGTATACGAGTATAAACTGCTTCTTAATACTCCGAAAAGTATACGAGTATAAACTGCTTCTTAATACTCCGAAAAGTATACGAGTATAAACTGCTTCTTAATACTCCGAAAAGTATACGAGTATAAACTGCTTCTTAATACTCCGAAAAGTATACGAGTATAAACTGCTTCTTAATACTCCGAAAAGTATACGAGTATAAACTGCTTCTTAATACTCCGAAAAGTATACGAGTATAAACTGCTTCTTAATACTCCGAAAAGTATACGAGTATAAACTGCTTCTTAATACTCCGAAAAGTATACGAGTATAAACTGCTTCTTAATACTCTGAAAAGTATACGAGTATAAACTGCTTCTTAATACTCTGAAAAGTATACGAGTATAAACTGCTTCTTAATACTCTGAAAAGTATACGAGTATAAACTGCTTCTTAATACTCCGAAAAGTATACGAGTATAAACTGCTTCTTAATACTCCGAAAAGTATACGAGTATAAACTGCTTCTTAATACTCCGAAAAGTATACGAGTATAAACTGCTTCTTAATACTCCGAAAAGTATACGAGTATAAACTGCTTCTTAATACTCCGAAAAGTATACGAGTATAAACTGCTTCTTAATACTCCGAAAAGTATACGAGTATAAACTGCTTCTTAATACTCCGAAAAGTATACGAGTATAAACTGCTTCTTAATACTCCGAAAAGTATACGAGTATAAACTGCTTCTTAATACTCTGAAAAGTATACGAGTATAAACTGCTTCTTAATACTCTGAAAAGTATACGAGTATAAACTGCTTCTTAATACTCTGAAAAGTATACGAGTATAAACTGCTTCTTAATACTCCGAAAAGTATACGAGTATAAACTGCTTCTTAATACTCCGAAAAGTATACGAGTATAAACTGCTTCTTAATACTCCGAAAAGTATACGAGTATAAACTGCTTCTTAATACTCCGAAAAGTATACGAGTATAAACTGCTTCTTAATACTCCGAAAAGTATACGAGTATAAACTGCTTCTTAATACTCCGAAAAGTATACGAGTATAAACTGCTTCTTAATACTCCGAAAAGTATACGAGTATAAACTGCTTCTTAATACTCCGAAAAGTATACGAGTATAAACTGCTTCTTAATACTCTGAAAAGTATACGAGTATAAACTGCTTCTTAATACTCTGAAAAGTATACGAGTATAAACTGCTTCTTAATACTCTGAAAAGTATACGAGTATAAACTGCTTCTTAATACTCCGAAAAGTATACGAGTATAAACTGCTTCTTAATACTCCGAAAAGTATACGAGTATAAACTGCTTCTTAATACTCCGAAAAGTATACGAGTATAAACTGCTTCTTAATACTCCGAAAAGTATACGAGTATAAACTGCTTCTTAATACTCCGAAAAGTATACGAGTATAAACTGCTTCTTAATACTCCGAAAAGTATACGAGTATAAACTGCTTCTTAATACTCCGAAAAGTATACGAGTATAAACTGCTTCTTAATACTCCGAAAAGTATACGAGTATAAACTGCTTCTTAATACTCTGAAAAGTATACGAGTATAAACTGCTTCTTAATACTCTGAAAAGTATACGAGTATAAACTGCTTCTTAATACTCTGAAAAGTATACGAGTATAAACTGCTTCTTAATACTCCGAAAAGTATACGAGTATAAACTGCTTCTTAATACTCCGAAAAGTATACGAGTATAAACTGCTTCTTAATACTCCGAAAAGTATACGAGTATAAACTGCTTCTTAATACTCCGAAAAGTATACGAGTATAAACTGCTTCTTAATACTCCGAAAAGTATACGAGTATAAACTGCTTCTTAATACTCCGAAAAGTATACGAGTATAAACTGCTTCTTAATACTCCGAAAAGTATACGAGTATAAACTGCTTCTTAATACTCCGAAAAGTATACGAGTATAAACTGCTTCTTAATACTCTGAAAAGTATACGAGTATAAACTGCTTCTTAATACTCTGAAAAGTATACGAGTATAAACTGCTTCTTAATACTCTGAAAAGTATACGAGTATAAACTGCTTCTTAATACTCCGAAAAGTATACGAGTATAAACTGCTTCTTAATACTCCGAAAAGTATACGAGTATAAACTGCTTCTTAATACTCCGAAAAGTATACGAGTATAAACTGCTTCTTAATACTCCGAAAAGTATACGAGTATAAACTGCTTCTTAATACTCCGAAAAGTATACGAGTATAAACTGCTTCTTAATACTCCGAAAAGTATACGAGTATAAACTGCTTCTTAATACTCCGAAAAGTATACGAGTATAAACTGCTTCTTAATACTCCGAAAAGTATACGAGTATAAACTGCTTCTTAATACTCTGAAAAGTATACGAGTATAAACTGCTTCTTAATACTCTGAAAAGTATACGAGTATAAACTGCTTCTTAATACTCTGAAAAGTATACGAGTATAAACTGCTTCTTAATACTCCGAAAAGTATACGAGTATAAACTGCTTCTTAATACTCCGAAAAGTATACGAGTATAAACTGCTTCTTAATACTCCGAAAAGTATACGAGTATAAACTGCTTCTTAATACTCCGAAAAGTATACGAGTATAAACTGCTTCTTAATACTCCGAAAAGTATACGAGTATAAACTGCTTCTTAATACTCCGAAAAGTATACGAGTATAAACTGCTTCTTAATACTCCGAAAAGTATACGAGTATAAACTGCTTCTTAATACTCCGAAAAGTATACGAGTATAAACTGCTTCTTAATACTCTGAAAAGTATACGAGTATAAACTGCTTCTTAATACTCTGAAAAGTATACGAGTATAAACTGCTTCTTAATACTCTGAAAAGTATACGAGTATAAACTGCTTCTTAATACTCCGAAAAGTATACGAGTATAAACTGCTTCTTAATACTCCGAAAAGTATACGAGTATAAACTGCTTCTTAATACTCCGAAAAGTATACGAGTATAAACTGCTTCTTAATACTCCGAAAAGTATACGAGTATAAACTGCTTCTTAATACTCCGAAAAGTATACGAGTATAAACTGCTTCTTAATACTCCGAAAAGTATACGAGTATAAACTGCTTCTTAATACTCCGAAAAGTATACGAGTATAAACTGCTTCTTAATACTCCGAAAAGTATACGAGTATAAACTGCTTCTTAATACTCTGAAAAGTATACGAGTATAAACTGCTTCTTAATACTCTGAAAAGTATACGAGTATAAACTGCTTCTTAATACTCTGAAAAGTATACGAGTATAAACTGCTTCTTAATACTCCGAAAAGTATACGAGTATAAACTGCTTCTTAATACTCCGAAAAGTATACGAGTATAAACTGCTTCTTAATACTCCGAAAAGTATACGAGTATAAACTGCTTCTTAATACTCCGAAAAGTATACGAGTATAAACTGCTTCTTAATACTCCGAAAAGTATACGAGTATAAACTGCTTCTTAATACTCCGAAAAGTATACGAGTATAAACTGCTTCTTAATACTCCGAAAAGTATACGAGTATAAACTGCTTCTTAATACTCCGAAAAGTATACGAGTATAAACTGCTTCTTAATACTCTGAAAAGTATACGAGTATAAACTGCTTCTTAATACTCTGAAAAGTATACGAGTATAAACTGCTTCTTAATACTCTGAAAAGTATACGAGTATAAACTGCTTCTTAATACTCCGAAAAGTATACGAGTATAAACTGCTTCTTAATACTCCGAAAAGTATACGAGTATAAACTGCTTCTTAATACTCCGAAAAGTATACGAGTATAAACTGCTTCTTAATACTCCGAAAAGTATACGAGTATAAACTGCTTCTTAATACTCCGAAAAGTATACGAGTATAAACTGCTTCTTAATACTCCGAAAAGTATACGAGTATAAACTGCTTCTTAATACTCCGAAAAGTATACGAGTATAAACTGCTTCTTAATACTCCGAAAAGTATACGAGTATAAACTGCTTCTTAATACTCTGAAAAGTATACGAGTATAAACTGCTTCTTAATACTCTGAAAAGTATACGAGTATAAACTGCTTCTTAATACTCTGAAAAGTATACGAGTATAAACTGCTTCTTAATACTCCGAAAAGTATACGAGTATAAACTGCTTCTTAATACTCCGAAAAGTATACGAGTATAAACTGCTTCTTAATACTCCGAAAAGTATACGAGTATAAACTGCTTCTTAATACTCCGAAAAGTATACGAGTATAAACTGCTTCTTAATACTCCGAAAAGTATACGAGTATAAACTGCTTCTTAATACTCCGAAAAGTATACGAGTATAAACTGCTTCTTAATACTCCGAAAAGTATACGAGTATAAACTGCTTCTTAATACTCCGAAAAGTATACGAGTATAAACTGCTTCTTAATACTCTGAAAAGTATACGAGTATAAACTGCTTCTTAATACTCTGAAAAGTATACGAGTATAAACTGCTTCTTAATACTCTGAAAAGTATACGAGTATAAACTGCTTCTTAATACTCCGAAAAGTATACGAGTATAAACTGCTTCTTAATACTCCGAAAAGTATACGAGTATAAACTGCTTCTTAATACTCCGAAAAGTATACGAGTATAAACTGCTTCTTAATACTCCGAAAAGTATACGAGTATAAACTGCTTCTTAATACTCCGAAAAGTATACGAGTATAAACTGCTTCTTAATACTCCGAAAAGTATACGAGTATAAACTGCTTCTTAATACTCCGAAAAGTATACGAGTATAAACTGCTTCTTAATACTCCGAAAAGTATACGAGTATAAACTGCTTCTTAATACTCTGAAAAGTATACGAGTATAAACTGCTTCTTAATACTCTGAAAAGTATACGAGTATAAACTGCTTCTTAATACTCTGAAAAGTATACGAGTATAAACTGCTTCTTAATACTCCGAAAAGTATACGAGTATAAACTGCTTCTTAATACTCCGAAAAGTATACGAGTATAAACTGCTTCTTAATACTCCGAAAAGTATACGAGTATAAACTGCTTCTTAATACTCCGAAAAGTATACGAGTATAAACTGCTTCTTAATACTCCGAAAAGTATACGAGTATAAACTGCTTCTTAATACTCCGAAAAGTATACGAGTATAAACTGCTTCTTAATACTCCGAAAAGTATACGAGTATAAACTGCTTCTTAATACTCCGAAAAGTATACGAGTATAAACTGCTTCTTAATACTCTGAAAAGTATACGAGTATAAACTGCTTCTTAATACTCTGAAAAGTATACGAGTATAAACTGCTTCTTAATACTCTGAAAAGTATACGAGTATAAACTGCTTCTTAATACTCCGAAAAGTATACGAGTATAAACTGCTTCTTAATACTCCGAAAAGTATACGAGTATAAACTGCTTCTTAATACTCCGAAAAGTATACGAGTATAAACTGCTTCTTAATACTCCGAAAAGTATACGAGTATAAACTGCTTCTTAATACTCCGAAAAGTATACGAGTATAAACTGCTTCTTAATACTCCGAAAAGTATACGAGTATAAACTGCTTCTTAATACTCCGAAAAGTATACGAGTATAAACTGCTTCTTAATACTCCGAAAAGTATACGAGTATAAACTGCTTCTTAATACTCTGAAAAGTATACGAGTATAAACTGCTTCTTAATACTCTGAAAAGTATACGAGTATAAACTGCTTCTTAATACTCTGAAAAGTATACGAGTATAAACTGCTTCTTAATACTCCGAAAAGTATACGAGTATAAACTGCTTCTTAATACTCCGAAAAGTATACGAGTATAAACTGCTTCTTAATACTCCGAAAAGTATACGAGTATAAACTGCTTCTTAATACTCCGAAAAGTATACGAGTATAAACTGCTTCTTAATACTCCGAAAAGTATACGAGTATAAACTGCTTCTTAATACTCCGAAAAGTATACGAGTATAAACTGCTTCTTAATACTCCGAAAAGTATACGAGTATAAACTGCTTCTTAATACTCCGAAAAGTATACGAGTATAAACTGCTTCTTAATACTCTGAAAAGTATACGAGTATAAACTGCTTCTTAATACTCTGAAAAGTATACGAGTATAAACTGCTTCTTAATACTCTGAAAAGTATACGAGTATAAACTGCTTCTTAATACTCCGAAAAGTATACGAGTATAAACTGCTTCTTAATACTCCGAAAAGTATACGAGTATAAACTGCTTCTTAATACTCCGAAAAGTATACGAGTATAAACTGCTTCTTAATACTCCGAAAAGTATACGAGTATAAACTGCTTCTTAATACTCCGAAAAGTATACGAGTATAAACTGCTTCTTAATACTCCGAAAAGTATACGAGTATAAACTGCTTCTTAATACTCCGAAAAGTATACGAGTATAAACTGCTTCTTAATACTCCGAAAAGTATACGAGTATAAACTGCTTCTTAATACTCTGAAAAGTATACGAGTATAAACTGCTTCTTAATACTCTGAAAAGTATACGAGTATAAACTGCTTCTTAATACTCTGAAAAGTATACGAGTATAAACTGCTTCTTAATACTCCGAAAAGTATACGAGTATAAACTGCTTCTTAATACTCCGAAAAGTATACGAGTATAAACTGCTTCTTAATACTCCGAAAAGTATACGAGTATAAACTGCTTCTTAATACTCCGAAAAGTATACGAGTATAAACTGCTTCTTAATACTCCGAAAAGTATACGAGTATAAACTGCTTCTTAATACTCCGAAAAGTATACGAGTATAAACTGCTTCTTAATACTCCGAAAAGTATACGAGTATAAACTGCTTCTTAATACTCCGAAAAGTATACGAGTATAAACTGCTTCTTAATACTCTGAAAAGTATACGAGTATAAACTGCTTCTTAATACTCTGAAAAGTATACGAGTATAAACTGCTTCTTAATACTCTGAAAAGTATACGAGTATAAACTGCTTCTTAATACTCCGAAAAGTATACGAGTATAAACTGCTTCTTAATACTCCGAAAAGTATACGAGTATAAACTGCTTCTTAATACTCCGAAAAGTATACGAGTATAAACTGCTTCTTAATACTCCGAAAAGTATACGAGTATAAACTGCTTCTTAATACTCCGAAAAGTATACGAGTATAAACTGCTTCTTAATACTCCGAAAAGTATACGAGTATAAACTGCTTCTTAATACTCCGAAAAGTATACGAGTATAAACTGCTTCTTAATACTCCGAAAAGTATACGAGTATAAACTGCTTCTTAATACTCTGAAAAGTATACGAGTATAAACTGCTTCTTAATACTCTGAAAAGTATACGAGTATAAACTGCTTCTTAATACTCTGAAAAGTATACGAGTATAAACTGCTTCTTAATACTCCGAAAAGTATACGAGTATAAACTGCTTCTTAATACTCCGAAAAGTATACGAGTATAAACTGCTTCTTAATACTCCGAAAAGTATACGAGTATAAACTGCTTCTTAATACTCCGAAAAGTATACGAGTATAAACTGCTTCTTAATACTCCGAAAAGTATACGAGTATAAACTGCTTCTTAATACTCCGAAAAGTATACGAGTATAAACTGCTTCTTAATACTCCGAAAAGTATACGAGTATAAACTGCTTCTTAATACTCCGAAAAGTATACGAGTATAAACTGCTTCTTAATACTCTGAAAAGTATACGAGTATAAACTGCTTCTTAATACTCTGAAAAGTATACGAGTATAAACTGCTTCTTAATACTCTGAAAAGTATACGAGTATAAACTGCTTCTTAATACTCCGAAAAGTATACGAGTATAAACTGCTTCTTAATACTCCGAAAAGTATACGAGTATAAACTGCTTCTTAATACTCCGAAAAGTATACGAGTATAAACTGCTTCTTAATACTCCGAAAAGTATACGAGTATAAACTGCTTCTTAATACTCCGAAAAGTATACGAGTATAAACTGCTTCTTAATACTCCGAAAAGTATACGAGTATAAACTGCTTCTTAATACTCCGAAAAGTATACGAGTATAAACTGCTTCTTAATACTCCGAAAAGTATACGAGTATAAACTGCTTCTTAATACTCTGAAAAGTATACGAGTATAAACTGCTTCTTAATACTCTGAAAAGTATACGAGTATAAACTGCTTCTTAATACTCTGAAAAGTATACGAGTATAAACTGCTTCTTAATACTCCGAAAAGTATACGAGTATAAACTGCTTCTTAATACTCCGAAAAGTATACGAGTATAAACTGCTTCTTAATACTCCGAAAAGTATACGAGTATAAACTGCTTCTTAATACTCCGAAAAGTATACGAGTATAAACTGCTTCTTAATACTCCGAAAAGTATACGAGTATAAACTGCTTCTTAATACTCCGAAAAGTATACGAGTATAAACTGCTTCTTAATACTCCGAAAAGTATACGAGTATAAACTGCTTCTTAATACTCCGAAAAGTATACGAGTATAAACTGCTTCTTAATACTCTGAAAAGTATACGAGTATAAACTGCTTCTTAATACTCTGAAAAGTATACGAGTATAAACTGCTTCTTAATACTCTGAAAAGTATACGAGTATAAACTGCTTCTTAATACTCCGAAAAGTATACGAGTATAAACTGCTTCTTAATACTCCGAAAAGTATACGAGTATAAACTGCTTCTTAATACTCCGAAAAGTATACGAGTATAAACTGCTTCTTAATACTCCGAAAAGTATACGAGTATAAACTGCTTCTTAATACTCCGAAAAGTATACGAGTATAAACTGCTTCTTAATACTCCGAAAAGTATACGAGTATAAACTGCTTCTTAATACTCCGAAAAGTATACGAGTATAAACTGCTTCTTAATACTCCGAAAAGTATACGAGTATAAACTGCTTCTTAATACTCTGAAAAGTATACGAGTATAAACTGCTTCTTAATACTCTGAAAAGTATACGAGTATAAACTGCTTCTTAATACTCTGAAAAGTATACGAGTATAAACTGCTTCTTAATACTCCGAAAAGTATACGAGTATAAACTGCTTCTTAATACTCCGAAAAGTATACGAGTATAAACTGCTTCTTAATACTCCGAAAAGTATACGAGTATAAACTGCTTCTTAATACTCCGAAAAGTATACGAGTATAAACTGCTTCTTAATACTCCGAAAAGTATACGAGTATAAACTGCTTCTTAATACTCCGAAAAGTATACGAGTATAAACTGCTTCTTAATACTCCGAAAAGTATACGAGTATAAACTGCTTCTTAATACTCCGAAAAGTATACGAGTATAAACTGCTTCTTAATACTCTGAAAAGTATACGAGTATAAACTGCTTCTTAATACTCTGAAAAGTATACGAGTATAAACTGCTTCTTAATACTCTGAAAAGTATACGAGTATAAACTGCTTCTTAATACTCCGAAAAGTATACGAGTATAAACTGCTTCTTAATACTCCGAAAAGTATACGAGTATAAACTGCTTCTTAATACTCCGAAAAGTATACGAGTATAAACTGCTTCTTAATACTCCGAAAAGTATACGAGTATAAACTGCTTCTTAATACTCCGAAAAGTATACGAGTATAAACTGCTTCTTAATACTCCGAAAAGTATACGAGTATAAACTGCTTCTTAATACTCCGAAAAGTATACGAGTATAAACTGCTTCTTAATACTCCGAAAAGTATACGAGTATAAACTGCTTCTTAATACTCTGAAAAGTATACGAGTATAAACTGCTTCTTAATACTCTGAAAAGTATACGAGTATAAACTGCTTCTTAATACTCTGAAAAGTATACGAGTATAAACTGCTTCTTAATACTCCGAAAAGTATACGAGTATAAACTGCTTCTTAATACTCCGAAAAGTATACGAGTATAAACTGCTTCTTAATACTCCGAAAAGTATACGAGTATAAACTGCTTCTTAATACTCCGAAAAGTATACGAGTATAAACTGCTTCTTAATACTCCGAAAAGTATACGAGTATAAACTGCTTCTTAATACTCCGAAAAGTATACGAGTATAAACTGCTTCTTAATACTCCGAAAAGTATACGAGTATAAACTGCTTCTTAATACTCCGAAAAGTATACGAGTATAAACTGCTTCTTAATACTCTGAAAAGTATACGAGTATAAACTGCTTCTTAATACTCTGAAAAGTATACGAGTATAAACTGCTTCTTAATACTCTGAAAAGTATACGAGTATAAACTGCTTCTTAATACTCCGAAAAGTATACGAGTATAAACTGCTTCTTAATACTCCGAAAAGTATACGAGTATAAACTGCTTCTTAATACTCCGAAAAGTATACGAGTATAAACTGCTTCTTAATACTCCGAAAAGTATACGAGTATAAACTGCTTCTTAATACTCCGAAAAGTATACGAGTATAAACTGCTTCTTAATACTCCGAAAAGTATACGAGTATAAACTGCTTCTTAATACTCCGAAAAGTATACGAGTATAAACTGCTTCTTAATACTCCGAAAAGTATACGAGTATAAACTGCTTCTTAATACTCTGAAAAGTATACGAGTATAAACTGCTTCTTAATACTCTGAAAAGTATACGAGTATAAACTGCTTCTTAATACTCTGAAAAGTATACGAGTATAAACTGCTTCTTAATACTCCGAAAAGTATACGAGTATAAACTGCTTCTTAATACTCCGAAAAGTATACGAGTATAAACTGCTTCTTAATACTCCGAAAAGTATACGAGTATAAACTGCTTCTTAATACTCCGAAAAGTATACGAGTATAAACTGCTTCTTAATACTCCGAAAAGTATACGAGTATAAACTGCTTCTTAATACTCCGAAAAGTATACGAGTATAAACTGCTTCTTAATACTCCGAAAAGTATACGAGTATAAACTGCTTCTTAATACTCCGAAAAGTATACGAGTATAAACTGCTTCTTAATACTCTGAAAAGTATACGAGTATAAACTGCTTCTTAATACTCTGAAAAGTATACGAGTATAAACTGCTTCTTAATACTCTGAAAAGTATACGAGTATAAACTGCTTCTTAATACTCCGAAAAGTATACGAGTATAAACTGCTTCTTAATACTCCGAAAAGTATACGAGTATAAACTGCTTCTTAATACTCCGAAAAGTATACGAGTATAAACTGCTTCTTAATACTCCGAAAAGTATACGAGTATAAACTGCTTCTTAATACTCCGAAAAGTATACGAGTATAAACTGCTTCTTAATACTCCGAAAAGTATACGAGTATAAACTGCTTCTTAATACTCCGAAAAGTATACGAGTATAAACTGCTTCTTAATACTCCGAAAAGTATACGAGTATAAACTGCTTCTTAATACTCTGAAAAGTATACGAGTATAAACTGCTTCTTAATACTCTGAAAAGTATACGAGTATAAACTGCTTCTTAATACTCTGAAAAGTATACGAGTATAAACTGCTTCTTAATACTCCGAAAAGTATACGAGTATAAACTGCTTCTTAATACTCCGAAAAGTATACGAGTATAAACTGCTTCTTAATACTCCGAAAAGTATACGAGTATAAACTGCTTCTTAATACTCCGAAAAGTATACGAGTATAAACTGCTTCTTAATACTCCGAAAAGTATACGAGTATAAACTGCTTCTTAATACTCCGAAAAGTATACGAGTATAAACTGCTTCTTAATACTCCGAAAAGTATACGAGTATAAACTGCTTCTTAATACTCCGAAAAGTATACGAGTATAAACTGCTTCTTAATACTCTGAAAAGTATACGAGTATAAACTGCTTCTTAATACTCTGAAAAGTATACGAGTATAAACTGCTTCTTAATACTCTGAAAAGTATACGAGTATAAACTGCTTCTTAATACTCCGAAAAGTATACGAGTATAAACTGCTTCTTAATACTCCGAAAAGTATACGAGTATAAACTGCTTCTTAATACTCCGAAAAGTATACGAGTATAAACTGCTTCTTAATACTCCGAAAAGTATACGAGTATAAACTGCTTCTTAATACTCCGAAAAGTATACGAGTATAAACTGCTTCTTAATACTCCGAAAAGTATACGAGTATAAACTGCTTCTTAATACTCCGAAAAGTATACGAGTATAAACTGCTTCTTAATACTCCGAAAAGTATACGAGTATAAACTGCTTCTTAATACTCTGAAAAGTATACGAGTATAAACTGCTTCTTAATACTCTGAAAAGTATACGAGTATAAACTGCTTCTTAATACTCTGAAAAGTATACGAGTATAAACTGCTTCTTAATACTCCGAAAAGTATACGAGTATAAACTGCTTCTTAATACTCCGAAAAGTATACGAGTATAAACTGCTTCTTAATACTCCGAAAAGTATACGAGTATAAACTGCTTCTTAATACTCCGAAAAGTATACGAGTATAAACTGCTTCTTAATACTCCGAAAAGTATACGAGTATAAACTGCTTCTTAATACTCCGAAAAGTATACGAGTATAAACTGCTTCTTAATACTCCGAAAAGTATACGAGTATAAACTGCTTCTTAATACTCCGAAAAGTATACGAGTATAAACTGCTTCTTAATACTCTGAAAAGTATACGAGTATAAACTGCTTCTTAATACTCTGAAAAGTATACGAGTATAAACTGCTTCTTAATACTCTGAAAAGTATACGAGTATAAACTGCTTCTTAATACTCCGAAAAGTATACGAGTATAAACTGCTTCTTAATACTCCGAAAAGTATACGAGTATAAACTGCTTCTTAATACTCCGAAAAGTATACGAGTATAAACTGCTTCTTAATACTCCGAAAAGTATACGAGTATAAACTGCTTCTTAATACTCCGAAAAGTATACGAGTATAAACTGCTTCTTAATACTCCGAAAAGTATACGAGTATAAACTGCTTCTTAATACTCCGAAAAGTATACGAGTATAAACTGCTTCTTAATACTCCGAAAAGTATACGAGTATAAACTGCTTCTTAATACTCTGAAAAGTATACGAGTATAAACTGCTTCTTAATACTCTGAAAAGTATACGAGTATAAACTGCTTCTTAATACTCTGAAAAGTATACGAGTATAAACTGCTTCTTAATACTCCGAAAAGTATACGAGTATAAACTGCTTCTTAATACTCCGAAAAGTATACGAGTATAAACTGCTTCTTAATACTCCGAAAAGTATACGAGTATAAACTGCTTCTTAATACTCCGAAAAGTATACGAGTATAAACTGCTTCTTAATACTCCGAAAAGTATACGAGTATAAACTGCTTCTTAATACTCCGAAAAGTATACGAGTATAAACTGCTTCTTAATACTCTGAAAAGTATACGAGTATAAACTGCTTCTTAATACTCCGAAAAGTATACGAGTATAAACTGCTTCTTAATACTCCGAAAAGTATACGAGTATAAACTGCTTCTTAATACTCCGAAAAGTATACGAGTATAAACTGCTTCTTAATACTCTGAAAAGTATACGAGTATAAACTGCTTCTTAATACTCTGAAAAGTATACGAGTATAAACTGCTTCTTAATACTCTGAAAAGTATACGAGTATAAACTGCTTCTTAATACTCCGAAAAGTATACGAGTATAAACTGCTTCTTAATACTCCGAAAAGTATACGAGTATAAACTGCTTCTTAATACTCCGAAAAGTATACGAGTATAAACTGCTTCTTAATACTCCGAAAAGTATACGAGTATAAACTGCTTCTTAATACTCCGAAAAGTATACGAGTATAAACTGCTTCTTAATACTCCGAAAAGTATACGAGTATAAACTGCTTCTTAATACTCCGAAAAGTATACGAGTATAAACTGCTTCTTACTCCAATAAGGTATATGAGTATAAACTGTTCCCTAATTTTTTGAGAAGTTCCTGGAGAATGTTTTCTATAAATATTCTTAAGGATAACTCAAACAATACGACGCCGGACAACGCGTTGCAGATAAAGACTCGACGCCAACAATCGATGGTCAGCTAAAGATTAGAAAGTCAGGAATCGACTTCAAATTCGAAATTCCGACAACGGTCAGACAATAAATGCAGCACCGAAACTCTTTCAGACATTCGACAAAGCACCGAATAGCCTGGAGAATTGAAGGAATCAAGAACGGAAGTCATTCCAAGATCCCTTTACACCGACTGAAGGTTGGGACAAGCATATCCAAAGTATTCTAGACTCTTCTATAAAAGAACGAGACTGAAATACTTTGGAGGGGGTATCTGTAGGCATATAAAATTGCTTATAGGTCCCCTAGCATAGCTCGGCACAAACCGACGAACCAACGAGGCGACGAGATCGACGAATCGCACAGAAGCGACGGAATGAATCCACCCGAGTGCAGAATTAAGCTAATGAGTTGAGGAATCAACGAGTCATCCAACCGAGAGCGGACTCGGACGAATCACGATCGAATCAAGATCAATTTCGGACTCGAACTCAGAAGCGGATTTACTGCCAAATCAGGAATCCAACTTACTGCCAAATCAGATCATCAAATCAGAGTCTCAGATCAACCGAAACACGGACAAACGAGACAGACAATTCCCTTTTTGCAGCCACTGTCCTGAGAGCCTATAAATAGGCCTAGAGATGTTCATTTTCAGAGGTCGAACTTTCAAGAGCCGAAACTCTGCCGGATTGAAGAGTGAACTCGGAGCTTGAAGACCAGAAGACTTGCACCATCCAGATCTGATCCTCGGCGACCATCCACGTCAGAAAAGGCAGGATCTCGAGAGGAAGAAAGAACAGATCTGAGATATACACGAGGCTACACTCCAGATCTAAGCTTGGTCTTAGATCTCCCCCGAGGTGGCCGACAGTGGCCCGAGGTGGCCGACAATTCCCTTTTTGCAGCCACTGTCCTGAGAGCCTATAAATAGGCCTAGAGATGTTCATTTTCGGAGGTCGAACTTTCAAGAGCCGAAACTCTGCCGGATTGAAGAGTGAACTCGGAGCTTGAAGACCAGAAGACTTGCACCATTCAGATCTGATCCTCGGCGACCATCCACGTCAGAAAAGGCAGGATCTTGAGAGGAAGAAAGAACAGATCTGAGATCTACACGAGGCTACACTCCAGATCTAAGCTTGGTCTTAGATCTCGAGATCTGAGCGATTATTCCCTTGGTGGATTAATCCCTCCCGGCTATTATTCCCTTCGTGGAATAATACCCGCATACTCATGTAGATCCGACCGGATCTAGATCGCGCGGTGGTCCACGGATTAACCCCGGCGCAGGCAAAGAACCCACCAAAACGAGCGACCGCAAAACAGGATCTCGTGATTTGTTCACTGAGGAGAGTTGTAATTTTTCTTTATTTTCTTTGATTTAATTGTAACCGGATCTATAAAAGACCGGATCTTTTGTAACTCGAAAAGTTGTAACTAAAGATGACAATTATCTCATTAATGAAGAAAGCAACGGTTTTCCACGCGAACAGTAAGGGGGTGGTCTTAATTATGCGACTCTTGATACGACCTTGGATCGTTCAAAGGCGACAATAAATTGTCTCGAGAATATCACCAAGGTTCTTCATTCCCAAAAGAAGATGTGTCTGTCAAAAGACAACGTTATACTTGAGGCATCACACCAACAAGCGATGGATTACTCCAATGAGCGGCACCATCAGGCTGGGGGTGTGAACAAATCCCAAAAGGAGGGCGTCCGAGAAACTAACTCTCACTGTCTATATGGAAGATCTATCAACGTAGTATTATCAAAATGTAGCTACCCCAAGATCATTTCATAAAGGGTCTCGGTATTCAAGAAACTTGTCACCAAAGAGTCAAAGCCCAAGCCAAGATGTTTCCATGAGAGAAAATCCACCGTCCAGGATGATGAATTCCCTAAAGTCACTATCAACATGGTTGACAAAAGAAAGTCTGCGATTGCTTCAAACAACTCTAATCCTGACTTTTCTCCTAGAAGAAAAGTCAATTCAGGGATAGCCCAGTGAATATCTTAGCTCCAACTAGAAGCCATCGGATATAGGGATTACCCGAGGATGCACGAAGGACAGTCTTCAGAAGACGAACTGCCAGATACTTGCTCCATAATCGCCTCCAACGATACAATATATAGCATGGGGAAAGCAAGGGAGTCGTTCACAATCACTCCTGACCTAGTGGCTCAAATGCTTTAAGAGGCTTTAGCTCGACAGCGAGAGGAACTCAAAGCTGAAATAAAAAAGGAGATGGAGTTGACCATGCGGCAGATGAGAGAGTTACAGGCCCAATGACTTCAACCACCACCTGAGTCCAGTCAGCGAGCTGAATCCAGTCGCCGCACTCAGAACATCGTAGTTGACAGTGATCTAGAAGTGGACAAAATCATCATGGCTAACGCACCCCTCAAAAATACTGGGGGTGGCCCAATCGCATCCCTCAGTAACACTAGGGATGGTTCAATTGCACCCCTCAATATCCCTGGGGGTGGTTCACTTGATCTTTCTCGACATTCTCCAAAGAAAGATGCGGGTGAGGAAAACAAGATGATGCATGAGCTGGAAGATAAGGTCAACGCCTTGCTATTGGCTCAAGAAGTAAAGAGGACCGGCATTCCGTGTCCATATCCAAGAGAGTGGGATTCAATCCCGTACCCGGTGAAGTTCGATCTAATTAACTTCATGCCATTTGACGGGAAAGATTCACCCACTCAGTACCTAATTTATTTTAAGTCCCACCTGGGAGTGATCTCCAAGAATGAACCCCTGATGATTCGGTCATTCACGGGCACCCTTCAAGGGGTGACCTTCGATTGGTATCAACGTCTCAAGCCAGAGAGCATCAACTGCTGGGACAACATGGAAAGATCGTTCCTCAATAATTTCTTTGACGATGACACTGTAGACGGTAAAAAAAATACCTCTATAGGCTCACAGGAAATTCGCCTGCGAAAAGAGCTCGCACGCCCGGTTCTCTGGCACAGGCCTAAATCGCATGGACATCGCACATGTTCGATTCTAAGTTCGCCTTATGGTCGGCTCGCCAGCACGAGTTAAGATCGATTAGGATGGCGGAAGTTCGCCTTTCACTCAACTCGCCTGCCCGAGTCCAGAGTCGAATCCGCCAGCAAACCCCAAGACCGTCAGTACAGCTGGGTATCCCCTACCCCACGTGCTGAGATGGACCTTCTCTGAGCATTCATAAATGCGACTCACCTCGGCTGTCTGAGTCTGGAGGTGGATCCGCCGGCACTCGGCAAGTTGGCTAGACCCACTCGAGTACTGTACACCTACTTCACCGCCTCTCCTGACCGGAAAGGAGAAAGCACCGTGCTCAAAGCACGCCGGGCGGTCACGCACAGTACAAGTGATTGGACAGACACTTCATCGATCTACGAACTCATAAATGCGGTTCATTAATACTGGTCAAATCCACTCGAATAGCAGTCGTTCGTTGCCTCACACACAAGATGGGCCTTCCCATCATAGGTGACAGGACATAGAGCACAATCCCTGGAATGACCATTCATGGTATCGAGGAACGGCGAGACGTCTCTGAAGAGGATGTGGTCACATCCCACAATTCAAGGAGAAGTCGAGCTGTCCTTCTTTCATTTAAGCAGACCCGAACTCCATTGCCCCGAGCTTCTACTGCGAACTGAAGCTCTCCAGCAACCTCATTCAAACGGTCCAAGGGAAGCAGACTCGACCCGAGCATCGAGCGAAGCGTCCTATAGCCACCTAAAGTCCCCACACAAAACAAAGAGGGCCTTCCCTCTGCTTCTGTTGTAAACATTTGATTTGTTAGTTTGTAATAAGCTTTCTTATAAATACAAACGAAACTCCTTTCTTCGGAAGAATCAAATTTTCACCCTACAGAAGATGGCGACCACAGTGGGAGCAGCTGTTTCATCGAGTGAAATGGTGGTGGCTCAATTTGATGAGGTTACTATCGGGACGACAGTAGAGTCCCTCGAAATCGAGTTCGACCAGGCCAAGTACGAAGAATACTTGTCCTCCTCCTCCTCGGGTGGCAACGCGTCCCGCAAGCGCCACAGAGCTGTGCGCCGAGGCCGACCTCAGACGGTCAAAGCCTCCGCACCCGAGGGTTCCAACCGAGTCTCATCGGAGGAGCCCACTCCCTCGCAATCGATCAAGGCCAAGCCAGAGATCGAGCGCAAGAGGCAAGGGTCTGCCAGATGGATCGCCAAGCGGTCCACACAGATACCTACCTCGGAGGAAGCGCCGGTTCGCTCCGGCACAAACCGTAATGCCACAACCCACGGTGACGTTCTCCCCGCTGGGAGAACTAACCAACAGCGACGACAAACACCCGTCAGACAGGGGGTCCAAACCTCCATTTCTCATAATGGCCTGAACCATCACACAGGCCCGAGAAACACTAGACGGGAAGGCAAGCTGCCCGACCTCAGAAGGCCCTCCAAATCAGGAGCGTCAACCGAGGACAGCAGAGCCATCCGCTCAGGAGGACTTCGCTTCTCAGGTTATATCCCTGATGCGAACAAACCACACCGGGCATATGAGCCTACCCAAGTAGGCGAATCCTCGAAGGCTGGCGAGCCTCGCCATAATCATTTGGCGGAT
>NC_033800.1:59786115-59801385 GCF_001876935.1 Asparagus officinalis | reverse complement strand
AAGGGAGTGGGAATCAATTCCATATCCGACAAAGTTCAATTTAATCAACTTTACGCCGTTTGATGGAAAAGGTTCCCCTACCCAACATTTAATATACTTCAAGTCCCACTTGGGAATAATCTCCGGCAATGAACCCTTGATGGTACGGTCATTCGTTGGCACTCTTCGCGGAGCGGCCTTCGATTGGTATCGTCGCCTCAAGCCGGGGAGCATCAGCAGTTGGGACGACATGGAGGACATGTTTCTGACGAACTTCTTCGACGACGACACTGAGGTCTCAATCAGCACTCTGTTTGATGAGAAGCAGAAGAATGGTGAGACAGTCGAAAACTTTGTGAAAAGGTTTCGAAATAAAGCGATGAATTGCAGGGACCCGGTCAGCGAAGATTCCCTTGGACATCCTCGAAGCTATAGGAATGGCGCCACCAAAGACCTGGAAGGATCTGAAGGTGCGGGGAGAACGAGCCGAACGATTCCTCAAAAGGAAGAAGGCAGAAAGGGGTCAAATACCTAATAACGCTCCGCAACCGAACTTCACCCCTAGGGGTAAAGGAAAAGCGCACGCAAATGCCGTGAACGCAAATCAAACGTTTGAGGTGCAAGCGCAACCGCAGCAGCAGCAGCAGCAAAAGGCACCTCAACAACCAAGGTGGCAACAGCAGACCCCGAAGCCAAAAGCCTCGGAGAAAGCCTCGGAGCCGAAGTTCCCGAAAGTTTATTCGTTCAGAGAGGATGAAGTTCCCGGTATCTTCAAGTACCTCATTGAGAATAACAAGATCAAACTGCCTCCAATTCAGGATCAGGAAGATGCCAAGAGAATCAATGATCCGAAATACTGCGCATTTCATAGAGCGGTGCACCATCCTACCAAGGTATGCTATGCCCTTAAAGATAAGATCCAAGCTTTGATCGACGTCGGGGTCATTACTATGAAGCAACCTAAGGAGAAGAAGGTGGGTGCAAATGGTGCACCACCCCACCAAGGTATGCTATGCTCTTAAGGACAAGATCCAGGCTCTCATCGACGTCGGGGTCATCACAATGAAGCAGCCAAAGGAGAAGAAAGTGGGTGCGAATGCAGTCACGATTGGCTTCGGCTCCTTTCCCGTGAACCAGTTCCAGCTTGAGCCGGTAATAAAAGCAGCAGTGAAGACGGTGAACGATGATCCTCACAAGCAACGCCAGAAAGGACTCGTGCCACACACAGCCCCTAATGGCGAGATTCTTTGGGTTCATCCAGATCTGATCGGAGACGAACAGTGGACTGGGACCTCTTCCAAGAAGAAATCAAAAGGGAAAGGTAAATCTTGTTATGGGGTGTCCGCTATTCCAGGAAGAGACGATGAAGAAATTCCTGCCTTCCCACTTTCTGAAGATGAGCAGGAAACATTCGCCACTCGGAGCGGGAACGAGTACCACTACAAGTACCCGGATGCTTCCGAGCAATTAGGTACCAACACTCCTCCGTCCAAGACGTTGGCAGAACTGGGAATAGCAGCAATTCCCCCGACGCCTATAGCCGCGGAAAGAGTCCAACAGAAGGAGAAAGGAAAAGAGCCTTTACGCCAGGAGACCCAAAACCCGAGGCAGTCTCGATTCAATCATCCGATTGGAAGAGACAAACCGGGGAATGCGAACTCTCCACCTCATTTCGACATCATGGCGCAATTAGCCAATATCCCGGCTAGGATAACCCTTTACGAGTTATTGCGCCTGTCCAAGGATACAAGGAAAGCATTGCAAGAAGCCTTGAGCGATTCAGAAGCTTTTCTAACTCGGATCAAGCCATCCCCTGAAGGGCCAGAGCCATCAGCTCAGCATTGCAACCTAGCGGCGCATCATTTCCCATGCATCTCCTTCACTAAAGAGGATATGCAAACAAAGAACTCGAAGCATGATCGGCCCTTGTACTTCACCGGGCACATTGGCTCCAGCATGGTCAACCGGATCCAAGTTGATCCGGGTTCCGCTGTTAGCATAATGCCATTCCGATTGATGCATCATCTCGGAATCCCGACGAGTAAATTAGCCTCCACTGGCACTACGATTTATGGATTCAACACCAGCGGGTCTAGACCCTTGGGGAAGATCCGAATCAAGTGCCAGATCGGAGATTTAAAATCAGAAGTTACTTGTTATGTCATCGATGCAGAAACGTCCTATAACTTACTGTTGGGTCGACCTTGGATCCACGGTAACCTTATAGTTCCGTCAACTCTGCATCAATGCCTCAAGTACATAGACTTGAATAACGAAGTCAAGACGGTGGTCGCGGATAAGCAACCGTTTAAGGGATTGGAAAACTATTTCACCGATTCCCTTCTATACGGCGCTGAATCCGATACTGAATCACCGGCCCAAGGAACGGACAGCGGAGATGAAGCTGATACCGAAACTGGGCTTGATTACGATGGTGGTTTTGTACTTAATGACATTGTACCCATTGTAATCAATCTTGATGATGAAGAATCATCGGAGAATAGTTGTAATTGGCAACTTGCCGAAGAACTATCAATAAACGATGATTTAGAGTATTCGATGTGTCTGGATGACGTCACTAAAGAGCTTTGTGATAATCCTGACCTGCATATGCCTCTTCAGTCATTTTGTCTGACGAAAAAGCAGGTACAAGATCCATGCGGAGCGACGCTTGTCATCCCCGCGGGAAAATGGAGTGGAAAAGAAGTCGTCTACGGCAAAGGAAAAGAAGCTCCGACACCCGATCACTTCTTAGAAGAAGAAGAAGATGAAGATAAACCTGCTCCTCATCTATTCAGATATGACGCAAAAGCGCGCGATATGATGGAAAAGTATGGGTATGACTTCACACTCGGAGAAGGTCTTTTCTTTGGTCGAGGCCCACGAGTTCCACCTCGAATGGCCTATGTACCGAAGGGAAAACCCGATGATTATTATCGCTATAAAAGAGGTCTCGGCTACGTCTCCTCATCCGACGACGAATGTTGCTGGCAAATCATTGATCAGATCGCTAACAAGGCTAGAAACGGATACTCTTCCGACTCTTCGGCTGGGGGTTCCGACACTAGCCTTGGCGAGACGTTCAAAAGGTTGATGTCAAATATGGTCACGGTCGATCCTACCGCAATAGAGGAAGACGACCAGATGCCAACATGGGAAGATCCTTGGGTTCACCACCTAAACATGCAGTATGGTGATAGGTTCGAGCAAAGAGAGCCTCCTACCGAAGATCAAGTACTCCAGGTGAATATGGGAACTGAGGAAAATCCTAAACCGATATTCATTAGCGATAGTCTTCTACCCGATGAGAAAGAAGAGTTAATCTCTCTTATCAAGGAGTACATTGACGTGTTCGCCTGGAATTATGAAGACATGCCAGGGCTCGATCCGAACGTAGCGGTGCATCGTCTTAATATCAAGACAGATGTTAAACCTGTCAAACAACAACAAAGGCGGTTTCGTCCGCAAATGATGGAGGCAATCGAATCCGAAGTCAAGAAGCTTATTGACTCGGGCTTCGTTCGAGAGGAGCAACATCCAGAATGGCTAGCCAATATTGTCCCAGTCCTTAAGAAGAACGGGAAAGTCAGGATTTGTATCGACTTTCGGGATCTCAACACTGCTTGCCCAAAAGATGATTTTCCCCTCCCCATCACGGATGTCATCATCGACAATACGTGTGGGTTCGAGAGGATGTCTTTCATGGATGGTTTCTCTGGTTATAACCAGATAAAGATGCATCCGGATGATGAAAAGCACACCGCATTCAGAACGCCCCTCGGTGTCTTCTGTTACACAGTTATGCCCTTCGGCTTAAAGAACGCAGGTGCTACATATCAACGAGCTATGTCAAAGATCTTTCAGGATCATCTCCGAAAGACTGTTGAATGCTACGTAGATGATCTGGTCGTGAAAAGTCGTGATAAAAAGGATCACATCAAAGACTTAAAGACCATGTTCGACTTAATGCGAGCCCATCAGTTGAAGATGAATCCTACCAAGTCTTTCCTCGGAATGTCGAGTGGAAAATTCCTGGGATTCGTCGTCACCACCAAAGGTATCCACATCGATCCTGATAAGGTAAAGGCGATCAATGAATTACAACCTCCGAGAAACCTCAGGGAGCTCAGAGGATTGCAGGGGCGATTGGCTTATATCCGTCGGTTCATTTCGAACCTCTCAGGAAAATGCCAACCATTCTCCAAGCTCGCAAAGAAGGGCGTATCATTTGTATGGGATGAAGCTTGTCAGAAAGCATTCGAGAGCATTAAAGAATATCTCTCAAAACCTCCCGTACTCGTTGCACCGAAATCGGGCAAACCGTTCTTGATTTATGTCAAGGCGACGAGCCATTCATTAAGTGCATTGCTTGCACAAGATGACGATAACGGTCACGAGCAGGCAGTGTATTACTTGAGCCGAACCATGGTGGGCGCCGAGTCTCGATATCCTATGATTGAGAGGGAATGCCTCGCCTTGGTGTTCGCCATTCAGAAGATGCGACATTATCTGGTCGGGCAGACCATTTACGTCATCTCTAAAGTTAATCCGGTTCGAGTATTCATGACTCAACCCGCTTCCATGAGCTGGCGATTAGCAAAATGGGCCTTACTCCTGTCCCAATACGACTTGCATTTCAAGCAACAGAAGTCGGTCAAAGGACAGGCCATATGCGATCTCCTCGCAGCTAATCCAACTACGGATCCTGCCGAGATATACGACGACCTACCTGATGAAACCCACGAGGTCAACGCAACTTCACACCAACAAGTGTGGCGTTTATACTTCGATGGCGCCTCTCGAGCAGCTCTTGTCACAGATACTCCTGGACGTTCTAAGGTCTCCTCCGGGGTTGGAGTGGTCTTAGTTTCCCCAGGAAAACACGTGATGCCCCGAGCCTATTCATTAACCAAGCCATGTTCAAATAATGTGGCAGAGTATAATGCACTGATTATTGGACTCAACTTCGCTAAGGAGCTGGGGGTTGAGTATCTCGAAGCCTTCGGCGATTCTCAACTAATAGTCAAGCAAGTCCAAGGAGAATATGAAGTCCGAAGTCAGGATTTAATTCCATACCATAAGATGGCAGTGGAGATAGCGGAATCATTTGAAGGATTCTTCATCGAACATATTCCACGGCTACAGAATACCTATGCAGATGCGTTGGCCGCATTGGCCGTGTCACTAGCGCAGCCTCCCGAAACAGAGCAGTTTGTTACGGTAAGAACTCACCAACTCCTAGTGCCGCTTTACAGTGAAGATGCCGAGGAAGAAGAAGTTCAAGAGGTACACGCTACTCAAATCGAGTTCGAACCACGAGATTGGCGTTTCCCCATCATCGACTACGTCCTGCATGGAATCTTGCCAGAAGATGTGAAGGAAAGAGAGTCAATCCGGCGAAGAGCACCCAGATTCTACTACAATACAGAGAATCGAACGCTATACCGCAGGGGGTATGATGGGCTGCTATTGCGCTGCCTATCAACCAAAGAAGCTGAAGAGGTCCTTAGGGAAGCGCACGAAGGAGAGTGTGGCGCACACCAACCTGGTCCTAAGCTTTATGACCGCATCAGAAGAATGGGGTATTTCTGGCCTTCCATGATGAGTGATGCAACTACGTATGCCCGAAAGTGTGACGCATGTCAAATACACGGGAATTATGTACACCAACCTCCGGAGCACCTGCATCCGTCGGTTACGTCATGGCCGTTCGAGACTTGGGGAATGGACATTGTTGGTCCTATAAATCCTCCGTCAGTCAAAGGCGACCGGTTCATTTTGGCAATTACCGATTACTTCTCCAAATGGGCCGAAGCAATTCCACTCAGAGAAGTTAAGACGAGCAACGTCATTGGATTCATCAAGCACCACATCATCTATAGGTATGGTGTTCCAAGACGAATCATACATGACAACGGTCCTCAGTTTGTCAGCAACGCCTTCATAAGGTTCTGCGAAAAGTTTAAAATTCAGGACATCTCGTCGACGGCTTATAATCCTACAGCGAATGGATTAGCTGAAGCCTTCAACAAGACTATCATCAAACTCTTGTCAAAGATCGTGAAAACTAACAAACGAGACTGGAATGACAAGCTTGGCGCAGCTCTATGGGCCTATCGGACCACGGTGCGCACACCAACGGGAGCGACCCCGTATTCACTGGTATACGGATGTGAAGCTGTTCTTCCATTGGAGATCCAAATACCATCTCTTCGGATCGCTCTTTCAACCCAGATGTCGACCGAAGAACAACATCAGAAACGCCTCGAAGAACTCGAGAGGCTTGATGAAGAGCGCCTGGAAGCTCAACAACACATTGAATTTTACCAAGCTAGAATCTCTCGAGCCTTCGACAAAAAGGTTCGACAAAGGAGTTTCAAAGAAGGAGATTTGGTTCTAGCTGTGAAACGGCCTATGATCCTAAACTCCAAGAAGAAGGGTAAATTCGAACCCAAATGGGAAGGACCATTCGTAGTAGAGACAGTCTACTCGAGTGGCGCATATCGCCTCGTCACCAAAGACGGCGACCGGCTCATGATGCCGATAAACGGCAAATTCCTGAAAAGATACTATCCTTAGTATCTTTTTGGATAACCAATGCATCGGGAAGTTCCCGGAAGAATACCACATGGGTATTCTTAGGGATAACCCGGTCATTGTGGAATTGACGAATAAGAACTCTGCATTCGAACGCTGAAGGTCAGAATGTCTCTTCTTATTCCCATCAAATTCTCCAACTCTTATGAGTTATCTTTGGTGAGATGAGATCTAATCCTCTGATAGGTTAATCTTTCCTCACCAAACCATCCGCTGATCAAATCAAACGACAGTGGACCCACCAACATTTCCATCTGCCAGTCATTGGCGTATCTCAAACTCCAGTTTGGTCAAACCTTCCTACAGTTAGGGCCAAAGCCAAAATCCCCTCTCGATTCCTCCAATGAACGAGAGGTCCACTTTCAAATCGAGTGATCAAACCTTCCGACAGTTAGGGTCATCTCAAACTCCAGTTTGGTCAAACCTTCCTACAGTTAGGACCAAAGCCAAAATCCCCTCTCGATTCCTTCCATGAACGAGAGGTCCACTTGAAACAGTCAAACCTATAAAAGTTAGGATTGTTTCCGATCTCGCTTAGTCAAGACTACACATGGTCAAGACTAAAGTCGAGTCACTCCTTTTCGATAAACGAAAATCCACCTTTGTCCCCTTTTTCCACCAAACCTATAAAAGTTAGGGTTGAAATTGGGTCTTCTCCTCAATGAATGAGGGGTTCTTTGGGTTCAAATGACCAATCCTATAAAAGGTAGTGTCGTTCGAACTTTTCCGATTCTCGGAGTGGAGATCCCACTCTTAGTTTCATCCTGCAGGATTCTGGGGGTGGAGATCCCACCTCGAGTTTCCTTTCCGCCTGAAGATAGAATATAAAATTCTTCCTCTTCGGCAACGGGAGATAGAATATAAAATTCTTCCTCTCTCGTTTCTTTTCCACCGGGAGATAGAATATAAAATTCTTCCTCTCCTCGGACCTTTCCGATGCTCGGAGTGGAGATCCCACTCCCAGTTCATCCTTCCAGATACTGGGGGTGGAGAATCCCACCTCGAGTTTCTTTTCCAGCTGAAGATAGAATATAAAATTCTTCCTCTTTAGCACCGGGAGATAGAATATAAAATTCTTCCTCTCCTCGGACCTTTCCGATGCTCGGAGTGGAGACCCCACTCCCAGTTCATCATTCCGGGTGCTCGGAGTGGAGATCCCATTCCCAGTTCATCCTTCCAGATACTGGGGGTGGAGAATCCCACCTCGAGTTTCTTTTCCAGCTGAAGATAGAATATAAAATTCTTCCTCTTTAGCACCGGGAGATAGAATATAAAATTCTTCCTCTCCTCGGACCTTTCCGATGCTCGGAGTGGAGATCCCACTCCCAGTTCATCCTTCCAGATACTGGGGGTGGAGAATCCCACCTCGAGTTTCTTTTCCAGCTGAAGATAGAATATAAAATTCTTCCTCTTTAGCACCGGGAGATAGAATATAAAATTCTTCCTCTCCTATTTTGACACAACTTTCAACTTCCAATCCGCGCACTTGGTGCATGGGGAATTTTATCCCGAATCCTAAGTAGGGATAAGTCAACACCTAACACGTGTTGCCGGGTAGCCTATTCCCGTAACAAGGGCAAAGTCTACGTATTCAAAGTCGTAGCATTAAGTCTAAGGGAGTTCATTCCTTTAGCATAACGTTACATGCGGAACGGATTTCAACAATCCGCATGCTAGCCCGATTCGAACGGTAATCGGTAAAGGCGTATCAAACCCGTTGAAGGCTGGGGGTTTGCCAAAAACCCCAAAGTCAACGCCTAACACGCGTTGCCGGGTAGTCTATTCCCGTAAGAAAGACGAAGTCTATGTATTCAAAGTCATAGCATCAAGTCTAAGAAAAGCAATTTTCTTAGCACAACGTTACATGCGGAACGGATTTCGACAATCCGCATGCTAGCCCGATTCAAACGGTAATCGGTAAAGGCACATCAAACCCGTTGATGGCTGGGGGTTTGCCAAAAATCCCATAAAATCTGTCATTCAGAAGAAATACAGACAAATCACAAGAAAGAAGCAAATGCGGAGTTTCTATTAATAGGTCAAGTCAAAAGCATACAACAAAGAGCTCATTAGCCCGAAGGCAACTGACGGCTAAGAATATGAGACTTTAAGCTAAAAAGTCTATCTGCATAACTCTGCTCAAGTCCCGCCTGCAGATCTGCTCGGGCAGATTCCTCAGAACAGCTCAAGATCTCCGCAGCTTCACTCTTCAACTTCATCAATCCCTCCTGAGTGGATCCGAACTCCTCGAGTACCCGGTCACGAGAACGCTCTAGTCCGATCAAGTCATCTGCGATAAGAACGGCGGATTCCTCGGCACGCTTCAAGGCCTCCTTCAACCTAGTCGCTTCCTCGCGATTCGAGTCCAAGGAACGGAGTAACTCAGCTTTCTCCCTATCCATCCTCGCCATGTTAGCCATTAGATGCGCAAGGGAGCTCTCGCGTGACTGAAGCTCACGCCCGACGGAAGATCTCAGTTCACGCCACTGCTCCATCCTATGCTCTAACTCAGAGGATACGAAAGAAGAAGCCCCGGTAACCTCCAGTTCCTTCAACTCTCGTATCTCTGACTCCAGGGCAGCGAAATCAGCAGTGAAGGAATCAGCCAGTTCCGGGTATCCTTCTTCCCTCATCATCGTCATGTGGCGAGAGAAGGAACGCCGGAACTGATCGAAGCCGCCTCCTCGGTGGAGAAGCTTCTCGATCAAGCCATTATACCAGGCGGTGAAGAAGCTGAGGTCCGTACGGAAAGCCTCTCCGTCAGGATCAGTATCGGCCAAAAGGCTACGGACACGCTCGTGCAAAGAAGATCGAGATCCTACAAGCAACAACTTGGAAGCTCAGTGAACTATCGAATATGGAAAGGAAAGTCAAAAGGCAGGTTCCGAACATACCGACGCCAACGGATGTCCCATCAGGTTGAGAGCCGACAGGCTCCGAGACAGCAGCAGAAGAGGGTACGTCAGCCCCTGCAGACATATTGCTCGCACCACTCGGCAGAGACGGGGAGGCACCACTGCTATGAGGACTTTCAACCCCGGGGACTGTAGCAGTATCAGGCTGAACGCCTGGTCCTACAGTGACATTCCTATGTTAACCAAATGGAAATTTGGACAAATAAGGAGAATCGGGATAAGAAGGTCGTATGAATACCTGCAATCCCCATGTCCTCAGATGCAGCCGGAATGCCAAGAGTCATAAGAGTATCGGCCCAAGCTGCTGGTCCTATGATGACACTCTCTTATTAGTCAAAATGAAAATTTAGACGAATAAGAAGAATTGGGATCTGCATACCTGTAGATCCATTATCCGCGGGCATTTGAGGGATGTCAGGAGTCATATGAGAATCAGTCCTAGCGGCTGGTCCTATGATTGCACTCATTAGTCAAAAGACAGATAAACATAGGAAAGTACAATATCCCTGAATCGTATACATACCTGCAAGCCCGTCGCTCTGAGGCAAACTGGATATGCCAGGGATAGATACCGGGCTAACTCCAATGGTAGACGCTGCGATAATCAATCATTCATTAGTCATATGAAATATCGGGCAAGAGGGAGAAAATCAGATATATACCGGTAGATGAATCGTTCCCGAAGAATGGTCTCTCGGTCCCTCTGGAAGTCTGCTCAGCCAGCATGTCAGCTAATAAGCCGGCATCCGGCTTCGAGAAGCTTGGCCCCTCCATCGCAACATCTGCAGGGTAACCCAAATGTTGAAGGATGAGGAAAGCTCAAACGAGAAATCTTCCTTCACCTTACATAAGGAAAATGACATTGGATGCGGATATACCTGAATAAGGGATTGTGGGCTCAACATTATTTATCTGCTCAAGATCGATGTTAAGGTCGATGCCCAAAGACCCATCGTGAAAAGCGTCGCACATTTGTTGCACAAAGCAATCCATGTTGTCAACGCCAGGGGACGCCGAACCCGGTGGGAGTTCGCCCTCCTCGAAGAAACCTGAAGCACAAAACATGGTCACAAATCCCCAAAAGGTAAACAACCTTGAAGCAAGAGCAATTGAATGTTACCTCCCCCTCCATCGGCGGTGCTCCCTAAGTCCACTCCACAGGGACGCTGACCGTCATGGGACTTATGGGCAGTCTTCTTCCTCTTCGGGGCACCAACCCTCCGAGGACCATAGGGTCGAACATGCGCAGGCCTATCACACGTTTCAACGTGTGTAGGAGCTGAGGGCTCATGATCACCGGCTGTCCTACCTAAAATGACAATAGCCATTTCAATGAAAAAGAGCTGTCATTTATGGAAAATGAAAATTAAAAGAGATAGGACAAACCAGTATCGAAGTCCCCTCTGCCGGTATCCACGTCCGCATACTCGTCCTCGGAGTTCTCGTCATCATCACCCGCAGGGAGAAGTTCTTCTTCGTCTGAGACAAGAGATTTGGCATGCCCTTTTCTCCGCTTCTGAGCAAGCTCAGCTCTGCGACCAGCCATCATAGCAGCCCGGACCGCATACTCGGACTGCAACTCTGAGAGGCTCCTCGCGCTGATGGACTCATATGCAGAAAGGAACCACTTGCAGCTGAGGAAAGTGATCAATGGCTTACGCCGGTACGAAGGAAGAGCAAAACGGGCTCCAGTACAGCCCACCATCGTCCATAGCCACGCTCGAACGCCATCAATCAATCCTCCCTCAACCCGCAGGCTGCGGCTCGGATTCCCGACATACAGTTGGTCATAGCCGAATTGTCGAGCAAAGCGGCAAGGGAGATAAGGCTCTATGTGGCACTGGTTCTTCACCCGAAGGACGAGATAGCCTACACGGATGTTCACTAACCACCGGAAGCAACCAGCGTCAAGAACGGTCCGGTCACTTCTAGGTTTCTCCTCATCAACCAGCACGTCGCCATAGCGACCTGAAAAGTGAGGGAAACACTTAAAGAACTCCCAACTCTTGCGGACCCGGAGCTCTCGCTGAACATCACTAAATTTGCTCCCAAACCATCTGCTCTGCTCCAACAATTGCATGAAGGGGACAGGGATGTCAACAACGCTGGGGGCCGACATCAAGTCGGGACGGTGAAGAACGAGCCACGCCATCAAATATGCGTAAGGGAGCTCAACCTTTGGGCAAACCAGCTCAGCTGATGGTTCAGAACCCATATGTGTAAAACTGCTAACCAGACCCCTGAGCCCGCAATGGATACTAGCAACCATTGCTGGGAGCAGGGAAAGCTCTCTCCCATAAGCCAGCTGAACTGCAGGGAAGAGCACCTCGATGGGTAGAGCGTCAGAAGGTTGGTGCGGGACGACACACTTCTTCAACCAAAGGGCAAGGTAGCCTGCTAATAGCGCCCGGGACCCTATAGACCTCTGTGCGCGGCGGAGAAAAGAGCGAAACTTTGTCCCCGCGGGAAAAGCCCCCTCAGCACTGCCGATAGTGTAGGAACGAACCTCAGCCTTTTCCAACAACTCATTAACGGCCGAAGGAGTCATCACGTCTAATTCATGAATGGGCGCACTGGAATCACCTTCCAAGTTCTGGAACAAGTAGCTGGCAAACTGCTTCAAGCTGATCTGCCTCTTCCTTCTCGCTTGGGGAGAAGTTTGGATCAAGGAAGTGTAGTAGTGGCAAGTAAGATCCCAGAGTGTGTCATACATGTCCGGAGTATCTTTCTTCATACACTCCAGCTGCTGGTTCGTAGGGAAGTACTCCTGATACGGACAGTCCCCCATCGGAAGACCCGAAACATAATGCATCTCGTGCAAGGCCAACCCTAGCTCACCTCCGCTGGTCAGGAAGGTGTTGCTATCGGGCACATAAGTCTCCAGCAAAGCCAAGAAATGGCGACAGCTGACTGGGATGCCGTACATAGTAGCTCGTATGGGTGCATACAACCCACTGCTCTTCAGATCCCTCTCCCAGCGCGCCAAGACGAAACCAGTCATGCGCGCCCACCACCCTTTGGCTAGGGAGGAAGCCCAGCCATAACATCTGTACTCCGATGGGGGTAACTGTCTCCCAAGAAGAGCCAGACGGTTGCTCACAGTCGGAGCAGCAGCTGACACCTCGCCTGGGGGTGCAGTATCAAGACCCATGATCCCGGGTCGTAGACCACGCACGTCATGATACCCCTCAGAGCCAGGAGTCTTATGGTGAGTAGCATATCCGCATTGAACCCGATCAGCATCTTCAGTAAGATGCCAAGACATCTGCCGGTCCACGGCTTGCCCCTTCAAATGACTGAAAGAATAGTGGCGTGGAATCGAAGGGATGTACAAACAGGCTCCACCGTCAAGAGTTAACCAATGCTCCTCACAAAGAGTCAGCGTGGCAGGATCCCTGACATGATCTCCAAATAGAAAACCCGGCTTCTTTAGAACCTGAGTGGAAGTAGAATCAGGGGTGAAGGAGGCATCTGTGATAAGTTGGCGCAAGCAATGGCGCCCTCCTTCCTGTATCGAACGGCAAGAGTCATTTGGACGATCCCCGTCGAACCGAGGAAGTGGGCCAACAGCCTGCCTAAGAGTAGCGGAAGAGAAAACCTCCCGACTACATCCGGTGTTGGCGTGAGGAGGAAGGCTACCCGCGGGAAATTCCACTGCAATAAAGCACAAGGGCGGAATCAGAAAATCCATCTCGTAAGAAGAATGATAGACTCATCCACGGAATAATTGGAGAGACGATTTTGAGTGACCTACACCAGAAGGACGGCATGCGTCATCACGTGAATAACGTGGTAACGTACACCGACCTATAAGGTGTAGGACAACACAAAATCGCCCCAATATATCCGAAGACTTGAATTGGCTAAGCAAAACAAGTCTGAAACCTTACCCTCCGCGAGAGAGGTATCGGTTCTTCCTTCATGACCCGCAAAGAGGTCAATCAGGGATGTAAGACAAAATCTCTGCATAAATTCTCACCCCCGAAAAATGAAGCCGCGGGAGAGGATGTCGTGGGGACCTCCTCCTCACTATGCTGTGAACGAGAACGGCTCCTCCGGGGACGAGATCGACGCGGAGACATTGCAAATCTGCAACGAAAAGCAGCAAGTCAGGTACAATCTAAAACATGAATATACGAAATTTAAAAGGGAAATTAAGAACTTTAATTAAAATCCTATACACAAATAGGATTTCATAATTGAAGTCTAATTAAACCTACAAATTTCGTGCACGATGATTGTCATCTTTCACGGTGAATTTTGGTGAAATACCCAAAATACCCTTTGTGTTCAAGGCCAAAATCTAGGTCAAGGACACGCGTGACCCGGGTCATGATCGTCACATTCGATCATATAACACCCCGGTACCCCACAATTTTGGTTAAAATTTGCAAATGAGCCCTTTTGCAGAATTCAGCCAATTTTGCATAAAAGCCCCTCTACAAAATCTTGGTTTGGGCTCCACATGCCTTATCAAAATTTTGATCATGAGTTCGTGGTCAAAACTCATTGGATTTCAGCCATAAGTTCACTGCCTTTTGCAAATAAGTCCCTCTAAGACATTTATGGGCTGTTTTGCAAATAAACCCCTCCAACAACTTTTGGTCCTCTTGCCTAAAATACCCCTCAAGCTTGTGGCCAAATGAACATGTAATTTAGGTCCTAAACTTCAGTCCTCTATTACATGAACACCACCCCAATTCTTCGGCCACTTTTGCAAATAAGCCCCCAAAACTTTTCGGCCCCACATTTGCACATAAAACCCTCAATAAGGTATGGTCTTTTTGCATGAAACACCCATCCAAATTGTTACCAAAGGGGAATGAAATCCAAGCCTCAAAATTTCAGTCCCATTTTGCAAATAAACCCCCACGAATTTTGCAAATAAACCCCCCAAAGTTTCGGCCATTACCTCTTTTTGCACAAAACCCCCCGAAATAATAGTGCATACATGCCCCCTAGTCTACCACAAGAATAAAAATGCAACCTTTACCACAAAATAAGAGGATGGTGAAGAGGAGCTTACCCAAATCAAGAGGCTTGAAATCCCCAATCCAAGAGTCAAGATCCGAGCTTGAAGGTGGAGGGAGAAACCCTAGTGAAAAGTGAAAATTTTCGGCCAAGAAGGAGCATACAAAAAACCGAATTTCTTTGGGGTATGGAGCTCTTGAAAGAAAAACAATGGAGGAGGTTTGGAGGAAGAAGATGAATTCTCTTTTGAAAAGAGGGGGGAAAACAAAAGGGGAAACAAATTCAAACAAGAAAGAAAACAAAGAGGGGGGAAACAAAATGAAGAAAAAGACAAAAGGGGGGGGGACCATGAAAAAAGCAAGACACCCCCATGGGGTGTCTCGGCAAAACCGAGACACCCCAGGGTGTCCCGGTTTTGTCGGGACACCCCCGGGGTGTCTTGAACCTGTTTTGACCCCCTGAACCTGTTTTGAACCCCTAAATTGTTTTTTTTAAAACCCCGAAACACTCTGATTCTTCACCAATGGTTGAATATTGAGGGACTCCAAAAGTCAACCATTGACAAATCAAAACCCTAGGATGGACGCCGGTCAACGCGTAACCCTAGGTCAACCCCAGTCAACGGGTTGCACCAAAAGTCAACCTTTGACGAATCAAAACCCTAAGGGTCAACGCCGGTCAACGCGCCAGTCAACGCGTTGCAACAAAAGTCAACCATTGACAAATCAAAACCCTAGGATGGACGCCGGTCAACGCGTAACCCTAGGTCAACGCCAGTCAACGCGTTGCGACAAAAGTCAACGTTTGA
>NC_033800.1:59773845-59782914 GCF_001876935.1 Asparagus officinalis | reverse complement strand
AATCTAATCCGATATCGATGCCAAATTAAAACTTATTAACTAATATCCTAGCAAATATGATATACAATAAGTTATGTGCAAGGATATGCAATGATAAACAGTATTATTGCTAATCTAATCCGATATCGATGCCAAATTAAAACTTATTAACTAATATCCTAGCAAATATGATATACAATAAGTTATGTGCAAGGATATGCAATGATAAACAAAATGACAATAGGCGATATAAACAATTAGATAATAATAGTATGCCAAGAAACAAAGTATTATTGCTAATCTAATCCGATATCGATGCCAAATTAAAACTTATTAACTAATATCCTAGCAAATATGATATACAATAAGTTATGTGCAAGGATATGCAATGATAAACAAAATGACAATAGGCGATATAAACAATTAGATAATAATAGTATGCCAAGAAACAAATGCAAAGACAAGAATATGATCACAGAGTTCGGTCAACCCATAACCTACGTCTCCGCTCCTTACCTTGAGTAGATACTCCACTATCACAAATAATCTACACAATCCGTTTTCGAAGTTCACCGAAAACTTTTACAACTCACACGTTGACAATCACACAATACACTTCTTTAAGTGTTGTCCGACCCGTGTCACCTTCCTCAAGTGCTTGGAATTACTACATCTTCCTAGGCTTTTACAACCAAGTCACTTCTCTTGGAATTGACTCTATTCTTCTCCCAACCACTCCTCTAAGTATCCTTGTGTATTAAAACATATTCTCTCAATAAGTGCAAATACAAGATTTGTCCTCTAATACAAATTGAGAATGAAATTTAAGCTCTCTCTCTCAATGTAACAACCCTACAACCCAAATATATAATATGTGTAATACAAAAGCTCAATTTGGTTGTGTGTGTAAACAATGAGTATAACAAAAATTAAACTCAAATTAATCTAGCAAATATATATAAGAATCAAAAAGACAATAAGCTAGATTAAAGAATTAGAAAAACTTCTCTAAAAGGCAAAGAGATGTAGAAGTTGATGTTTGAGGTGAAACTCCTCAAAACCAAAATTTGCAAGCCTTCTATATGCAAAACTCATTTTGCATAAACCAAACCACTCTTTAAAAACTTTGAAACGAACTGTTAAAAACTTGGTTAAAAACCCATGAGAAAACAAATGAGGCTTGAGGGCTTTTATAGCCTCTCAAACACAATAGCAGAAAACTAACCGTTACAGGCCATATTACCGTTATTGGTCGACTGATGAATATCATCGGTCAACTGATAGACTGTTCGGTCGACTAATAAATATCGATCGACAGAGCAGAAACAAAATTGGAAACGTAGATCAGTTTATCAGTCGACTGGTTTGAACAGTCGGTCGATCGAAAAACATATATAACACATAATTGAACAGTAAACTTGATTTTCAAAGTGTGTTTAAAAATACTAAGTAATTTCTAAAAATTATGAAACTTGTAGAAATGTTTACTATGATGAAAACATACATGTTAGATTTTTTTTAAATATCATTTCCTATTTGTGAAAACTCACTATTTTGCAAAACGGTCAAAAGTGCGAGTTTGTTAAATACTTGATTTTGATGAAATTTCTTCAAACAAGTTTTGAGATGCTTTTCAATGGATTTATAGACTTTATAAAAGATGTAAAAAAATATCATTTAGTCTATAATCCAAAAACATAATGTATTCCCAAATGGATGTATGATATGATAAATCGAGAAAACGTGCACGTGTATGATTTGAGCTTAAAGTATAAACACATAAAGTATACAACTAAACTTAAAACACTATACCAAGCTAATGATCTTCATGACGCTCGATCTTGGTTGTGGGATGAATCGATAATGTATCTTGACTTTGAATGACATCGTTCTTCATTCTGATTTCCTCCAACCTCCAAGATATCGTCGCTAAGCTCAAGTCCAACCAACCTCCAACCGAGGATCTTTGTGTAGAATACCTAACAAGTAAATACAAGTACTTAACAAATGATGTTAGAAATTATTTGTTAATCATCAAAACCAGTTTAGACAATAGGCTCATAAACATGAGACCTAACAATATATATATATATATATATATATATATATATTAATGAAAGAATACCAAACAATTATATATATATATTAATGAAAGAATACCAAACAATTACACTTTTCTTTATCAAGTTTTAAAAATTCAACCTTTTTTTGTGGTTTTGAACTTTGACGGTGTGATTTATAATTTTTAAAATTTTGGGAGTGTCTTTAAAAAATTTGACTTTTAAGTTTCGTAGTTGTAACTTCTATATTTTATGTGTCGATGATAATTTTTAAATGTTTGGATATTTTTTGCAACTCTGAAATTTTGAAGGTACTTTTTACAATTATTAAAATTATAGATTAATTTTAAAAAATTTTAAATTTCAGTGATCTACCAATAGTTTTTAGATTTGATGTGTACTAGTTATAAATTTTAAAACTTTAGAGTTTCTTGAGATTTTTAAATTTTGAAGGAGTTTTTTATATTTTTTATATTTTTTATATTTTTGAGGTTAATTTCAGTAAATTTTAAATTTTTTGGTGCCACGTAATCTCTTGAATTCATCTTTTGTCATTTAAAATTTTAAAATTTTAGGGTGATTTTTTATAATTTGAACTTTTGATGGTGTTTCTATAAATTTGAGACATTGAGGATGTTAATTGGAAATTATAAATTTTTCGGAGGCTACTGTTAAGTTCTTGATTTTATTTTTGTTGTTTTAAGTTTGAAATGTTAGAAATTCTCAGGTGCGTCATGGTAATCTATTGAATTCATCTATACCATAAAGATGTTTTTAAACTTTGTGTGAAGACAAAAAACCTTTTTCTAAACAACAAGGATTAAGTAGTCAATTGTCAGATCATGCACATATTTGTTTTGACTTTTGTGAAAATCAACAGTCTCTTAATCCGTTTAGATTTGAGAAGATTTAGTTACAATCTAAAGACTATTGCAAAGTGGTCCTATTTGGTGGCAATGTGCTCCATCTAGTAATTTTGCTGCTAAGAATATTGTGGGTAAATTAAGATTCATTAGGATGTATATTAAAATATAGACTAAATATCACTTTCTTATTATCAGAAATAATAAGAGGGAGTCTGATATTTGAATGACTACAGCTTTGGTGCTCCAACAGACTGATTTAGGAGCACCGGTGTCATGTTTAGCAAGTTTTGGTCGAAAAATTCTCTCTCATTCCACTATTTAAGGGATATGCGGTTTTTTTGGTGTTCCACACCTAGAACTGTAAATTAGGAGAAATTTAGGGGTATTTTAGGAATTAAATGTATCAATAAAAGGGATAAAATTAGATCTTTGAAAACAGTTATAATTATCATACTGATTTAGTATCCTATAGATTGATTTTCTACGGAGTTTCCTTAGACTTTTTTTTTGGGAATCACAACATTATCTTTTCATGTCATATGTTCAATAATTAATATTTTTTTAGAAAATTTCAATAGAAAAAATTAATTTCAACATAGAAATATTATGTTTTTATAATCATGAAAGAAGAAAGTTATAAGAAAACACATCACCATTTCTTTAAGTTATTTATTGATCAATTATTTTCAGATCATCTAAATTCTTTTTAAACGTTTTAAATTTTTAAAAATTAGAATAATACTAAATTGTTTTATTGGATTTTGCAAAAGGGGGATGGTAACAAAACATAGTAGAGGACAGGAAAACGATTGTGAGAACAGAGAAAAACAAATCAAATAAAAAATGACCAAAATATCCTTTATATTTTTAACAAGTTACTTCATTATTTAGGAATTTGAAATTCAAGTAAATTTTTATTTTTGGAGCACCGAAGCAATGCTCTATTTGAATTCCTCCTCAGGTAATTAAACTCCCCTCAGTCCAGTGCCTGACACCTAAAAGCGAGCAAGGATTAGTCACATCTAATAGAGTGGGGACACCTTGTGGCTTAGACAAATAATAATAATAATAATAAAAGAAACAAGAAAAATGATCGTTTACGAAAGTTATTAGAGATGAATATCTTAGAAGAGGAAAGAGATTTGAATCGTGATGAATTGGTGAAAAAAATGTGTTATATTTGACCAATAGCTTAGCAAGAAATTATGTGGGAACAAAGAGCTAAGGTACATTGGCTTAAGGAGGGTGATAACAACACTTTTTATTTTCATAAATTGGCCAATGGAGGAAAAGAGGTAACCCGATTTCTTCTTTAATGGTGACCGATATGGAAATATGTTCTAAAGAGGGTATTGCTTAAGTTTTCTTTGGACATTATAAGCAAGTTTTAATCGAGCAGTTGATAATAAATAATCTCTAGATTGAGATGCTTTGTTCCTTGTTTATGACTGGGAGACTAATAAGTTAGAAATGCCTTTTTAATTTCTTTAGAAAAAATTAAGAAGGACGTTTGTGATATGAACGGAGATAAGTCACTAGGTCCTAATGGTTTTCCAACCTTATTCTTTCAAGTTTTTTTGGGAAAATGTGAAAATTGATATTAAAAGATTATTTGATGAATTCTGTGAGGGAAAGTTGGAAATTAGTAGACTTAATTATGCTCATATTGTGCTGATACCTAAAAAGAGTGATTCTCTTCTGTGAATGATTACATACCTATTAGCTTGTAAATGCGATTTACAAAATCATTATCAATGTTTTGACAAACAAGCTAAGCTTGAAATTGAGCTTGTTAAGGCACCCAATTTAAACTGGCTTCATTAAATCAGATATTTTGTTTGGGGTTGTTGCTGCACAAGAAATCTTTAGTGATTGTTTTCATAATAGGAAGTCATGGGGCATCCTATTAAAATTGGACTTTGCCAAGGTATATGATATTTTATAGAATTTTATAATTTAAATCCTTAGAGTCAAGGATGTTGGAGATAGATGGCTTAAATAGATCAAGTTACATCTGAAAGGGGGTTTATCAGTAGTAGTTCTAAATGGAAGACCTGACCATTGGATATTATCTAAGACAGGCGTACGTCAAGACTTCGTCACCCCTACTCTTTGTGCTTGCTTTGTTGATTCATTTACAAGAATGCTTCATTCAGCTATGGGAGCTAATTTGATTGAAGGATTGAGACCAAATAATAAGTCTTTGTTTGCAGTATGCTGACGACACATTGATTTTTTTGAGTCAAAGACGCATTGATTTTTTATAAATTAAAAATTCTAAAACTGGTTTTATACAGTTTTGAACTTGCATCAGGGTTAAAAATTAGCTTCAATAAAAGTATGCTCGTTGCCTTATAGATGATAATTTGTCTCTATAACAACAATTGGCCTTTATGATAAATTGTAAGAGCGGTAAGGCTCCTCTTATTAAAATTTTTGACAAAAGACTTAGAGTTTGGAAGGGTAGAAGTTTGTCAAATGGGGCATTCAGTTCTTTCATCTATGCCAATCTTTTGGCTATCCTTTTTCCTCTTCCCTTCTTGGGTGATTGATAAATTACTAGAACTTTTTTTTAATATCAAAACGTGAATAGAAATTTTTGTCCTTCTTTTTGGAGAAACATATGTGAGGCTTATGATGATTTGTTGTGCAATACTCATGTTAGAGTAGGGAGACTGTCATACTTTATTTTGGCTTGGATAAATGGACAGGGGCCTCTATTTTGTTTGCATTGTTTCCTACTATGTTTACTTTGGCAACAGTTCCTAAAGCTACAATGCAATCTATTAGGAATGAGATTAAGGGAAGATATATCTGGAGAGTTCAATTTGTGAGGAAACTAACTGGTGGTTTAGTGACACAATTTTATGAGTTGTTGAATCTTATTAATTCAGTAGGTCGGTCTCAAGGAATAGATGAGATAAAATGGTTGTGGGAGTCCTCTGGAGAGTATATTATTAGATCATACTATGATTTCCTCATTGATGGAGATTTGAGGTTTGGTTGTGAGAATATTTGGAGACTTCCAATTCCTTCTAAGGTCAAAATTTTATTTTAGTTATCTGTGTAAAGTAAGCTGAATACTAAAGATGTGTTACATGGGGGAAAAAGTTTAATTTGAAAATACTTGTTGTCTGTGTGAAATAGACGAGGAAACAAATGAGCATAATTTTATACATTGTCAATTCATTCAGTCCATCTGGAAACCAGTTCAATTCAAACTGGGGAGAGATGATGATTTTCAAATGGAATCATTAAGTTCTATATGGCTTCATTGGGGTTTGAAAAATGAATGTGTGGATAATTTACACCGTGATATATACATTTGTGTATTGGTGTGTTTGCCTTGATTCGTAATAGTGAGTTGCCACGAGATACACACTTGCAACTAGATAAAATTCATCTAGTTACAGTCAAGTGTAGTTACAGCCACTCCAATTGCAAGATTCCAAGATCTTACTTGTATAACAATAGAGTAGTGGATCATACAAAATGTGAGACCAAAGCCTAAATAATGTAAACCATTATTTTATACATGAACAACGTGTTTCAGTATAACTTTATAGTGCTGACAACTAAATAATTTTATCTACTATTCAAAATAATAGTTTCATCAACCTAGTTGGAAAAACAAATGTAAAGATGTCGCTTATTATTAACAAATAATATGCATAATTAAATAAATAATGGAAGGTTAAAATTTTATAATTAACAAGAAGATTAACTCTAATAACAAGGTGTAAAAGTAATTTAAAACATTTTACAAAAATAATAGCAAAGTTTAACATAGGGGAGAATGAATTCTGTTTATAAAATATTTAGTACTTATCCAAACCTTTGGCCCGATGACCCGATCTTGCCGATGCACAAGGTTGGAGAGAATTGTTGTGATGTCTCTTCGGTTGGATTGCTGGACATAGTGTCGCCTTCGAGCCTCACTAATATTTTCTTAGTTAATTTGTTTAATTTCATGGATCATCAGCGGGAGAGGAGATGAAGCTTCTTCAAGCATTAGTATGATGAGGAATAGTTGTTTTGGTTCAGCACCAAATTCACGATCCAACTGTACGTCACTGATACAATGCATGTGGTGGAGACGGTGGACGAATTTTCTTCTCCAAATATTATAAAATATTGTGCATAAAAACTGGCTTTATAAACATCTTGCATTCAATAAACCATCACATGGTTAGGTGAACGGTGATTGTGTCCATGAATTTGTTGTACAATAAATTATGGTTCAATGTATACAATTTTAACATATCTGCCTTTTTTATTATGAGAACATATCTACATATTTTAATGCTTAACATGAGGATTATTTCAATCCATAAAAAAGTGGAATGAATTATGCAATTTATCGAGCTTCATACATAATTTGGATGTTGGTTCGGGAAAAACGACGAAGTGCGAACGAGTCAGAATATTGGGGCCTCTTGGTTCCAAACTGTGTCTTTCCTGATTCATGTCTCGGGCCGAAGTCTCGTAGAAATAATTGGTGATTAGCAGCATACCTAAGCGATTAGGCTCACTTACGCTTGGGCCTAGTTGGCTCCAAATCCATCTAATAAAGCCCACGCTTGTTCGCAGTAGGTCCATTGCTGAATTACGTGTTTTCATACATGACCTTTCTGAGGCTAGGAAATTGAACGAGTGAATGGTAATTGAACATTTGACTCTATTGCACATTTTACCTTGACTTGTGACAAAATTCTAGACTTCTGACCTTAGGGGGGTTATTAATTGGGACAAGTTGAGGCTAAATGGGATAATTATTTCAGTGGGATAATTATTTCAGTGGGATAATTTTATCCCTTTGGGATATTTTGAGTGTTGTAAAGTGGGACAATTTAGGATAATGAGACAATTTGAAGTTTTGATTTGACAATTCATGTAGGATAATTGATGATGTGACACCTTATTAAAGTATAATATTTATCCATCAATTAAGTCTAAATTAATTTACCTAATTAGTTTAGTATATTATTTGGTATATTATTATAATATAATATATTATTTTACTTTATACTAAAATATAATTGTTGATGTCCGAGATCACACAGTCGATGAGAGTTGTCCATTGATGACGAAGAGTGAGAGGATGAGAGATGGGACCGACTCCTCCTCCGACTTTATGCCCGATCATTGACTGGAATTTCTGATTCGTCTGTACAAACAAGAAGAACAAACCCGTAAGAGGGTGGGACTAGTTTCGCTCGTGGTACCTCCGACGGTCAAGTCAGTTGGTGAGTTTGAGTGGGGTTTGAGGGAGAGTCCCGGGACCATTGAGGTCCTTGTCAGGAGGTACTCTTTTTGAGTTATTAATAAAAAGAAAGTTGATCAAGAGGGAGAAAATCATCCCCCGAATTCAATGAATGTCCAGCCTCTTCGTAGAGTCAAGATTAAAAGAAGAAGAAGAAGACCATCCTCCTCACCTTACCTTCCTTCCTCCCTTTTATAGTCCTTCGCCCTGAGATTCTAACCCTTGGTTTTGACTATGCACAGTGGGGCGATGGCGAGGTGAGTAGACAGGCTGCTGAGCCATCCTCCACTTTACAGATATTGGCTATCTAAATAATATCTGGGAAGTGACTTGTGAGCAGAGTAAGCTGTTTATGCCTGAGATTTGTCAGAGTTGAGATCTTGATGGGATCGATTAATGTTGTAGTATCGATTAATGTATATCTGAAGGGAGCTGAGTTGGATCTTATCCCCTTAGTAGAGACGGGTTGGTTTTTGAGTCGTCCCTATGACTTGCCGACCAGATAGTCGAGTGAGCTTCTGGCCGAGGAGACAGCCAAGTAGATGGTCGAGCCGACTATTTGAGGAGTCGTCATGATTTATGAGGGGTCGACTGATCCCGCTCTTCGTGTCGATAAAAATGACTCGTCGTTCGGTGGGTCGATAGATTCGTTCTTGGCTGGGCTTTGGGCCGCTAAGCTGGTTTGGGTCATAGCTCTTTTGGGCCTATAAAGACATAGTTTCTCGATATCTTTGTTTTTAGATGGTGAATTACCATAACAATAATATATTATATTATAATTACTAATAAATAATAATTACATTTAATGTTATTAATATATTATATTATATTATAATAATATGTTATATTATATAATAATTGATATAATATACAAACAATATATTTAATATAATATTTAAAT
>NC_033800.1:59694386-59772554 GCF_001876935.1 Asparagus officinalis | reverse complement strand
TTTAATATTATAACTACCAAAATATTGACAAAATATTTAAGACTATTAACTAATATAATAAATTATAATAGAAAATAGTAAATTATATTATAATAAATTTTATTATAATATAATTAATATTATTTATTATATTAAATATATAAAAACTATATTATAATATAATATTTTATATCATAAAAATACTACAATAATTTTTTATTCTAACTAATAAAATATATAATAAATAATATAAAGTAATATTTTAATAATATAAAATATTATTAACCAATATGTAATAATGATATATAATAATGTAATATTATATAATATTTTATTATCTTATGTTATAATAGAATTTTATAATATAATATAATTAAGATATATTATATATTATAATGCAATTAACATACATTAGATATTTAATAAATTAGTGCTTCAAAATTATCTCACTTTCCTCATAATTGTCCTAAAGTTAAGAATGTGGTAATTTTTGGTGGTTGGGACAAAAAGTTTGTATGAATGTGAGATAATTTTAGGAAAAGTGAGGGTAATTATCCTAATCTCATTGTCCCAATGAATAACACATTAAAGTGAAATCACAATCTCATTGTCCCAATGAATAACATCACAAAGTAAAATCCCAAAAATTATCCCACTTACCCCAAAATTACACCAACCAATAACCCCCCTTAGAGTAACAAATAAAAAATAACATATGAATAAAGAAAATAGGACTGGATCAAAGTGATTCAAACATTATCAAAACAAGTTATGACTAAATTTAGTGAAGAGTATCATAAAGGTCTTCATGTCTTACATCCGCCCCTGGTGAGAGTACGTGTCGGGATGCATAGGCGAAACTATCAAGTGAACCTTGTCCTTTGGACAGATGATGCATGCTTAACATCAATGCGTAATAAGAGATTAGTTTTTCAAAAAACCAATTTTCTTTCTGCCTTGTGTCTTTGTTGTCATCATCACATTATACCATTGCATACAATCGAACTATTTTTAGTCTCATATACCCGTTGAACTACTTTATTAATCTCTTGTCATCCCTTGAATTATTTTCAGTCCTAAATGACCCACCGAACTATTACTTCAATCCCACCTTACTGCTTGTATTATCATTTTATTCATTCAAAGTAACCAAAAATTAATATAATAGGGGTGGTAATTTGGCACGAAAAGTGATAGTTCAAGGGGTAATAAGAGACAAATTTAATAGTTTATGGGGTAAGATGAGACTAAAAATAGGTCAATGAGTAACAAGGGACGGATTTAATAGTTTAGGGGGATGAGATTAAAAAAAGTTAAGCGTATGAAGGGACAAAGTAAAGAGTTCAGGGGGCAAGTAGGGATTGGATTTCTTTTAAATTGGAGCATGCACAACAAGATAAATTTTCAACATCCTCAACACCAAAATCTATCCATTTTCTTTTAATTTTAAAAAGATTTTTTTCAGACAAACTTGCAACAAGATAAATACGTAAATTGTCTCAATAAAAAATCAAAAACAAAAAACACGCATCAAATGTTGCATGACATTAGAATCTTAAATATAAACTTACAACATGAAATATCAAAAAACAATATTAGCAAGCCTTCCACAATAAAAAGTCATGAATCAATCTTAAGATTATTAAAAATTCCATTTGGGATTTTCAAAGTGATAGAAGAATCTTACTTCAAGACAAACCTTCAACTTTCACGGTCTATCAGCTTTAACTATGGACCAAACTCATGAGCTAAGGAATTTAGGATTGAGAGGGCTGATTTTTGGCCAAATTCACCCTGTGATAGACAATTTTAGAGAGGATAAAAAAAGAGATTGCTTTGGATTTTATTGGGGATCTATTTCACCCTAGATTCAAAGGAATCAGTTAGGGTGTGGTGTGGCTTTTCTGTTGGGTCTCATGTTTATGAGGCTACTATCTAATCTAGTTTTGATGATCAACAAACAATTCCTAATATCGTGTGTCGAGTGTTTGCATTTGTTTTGTTAGGAAATCTACACAAACATCGATGTTGGAGGTTGGATGGACTTGCGTCGTAACGACGATATCTTGGAGGATGGAGGATAAAGGAATGAAGCTGTGCATTCGAGTTAACACATCATCAAGTTTCTTTCTCGCTTCCAAGATCGAGCTTCAACGAAGAGATCATTATCTTGGGTATAGTTTTTGTAGTCTAGGTTGTTTACTTTATGTGGTATGCTTCAAGCTCAATACTTTTACACACACACATTCTTTGGTTTTATCACATTTGTTTACTTTATGTGGTATGCTTCAAGCTCAATACTTTTACACACACACATTCTTTGGTTTTATCACATTCTTTGGTTTTATCACAATTTAAGTATTTTCAATACTTTTACACACACACATTCTTTGGTTTTATCACATTCTTTGGTTTTATCACAATTTAAGTATTTTTTAAGAAAATATTGTGTTATTGGTTTATGGACAAAATAATCCTTGTATGCATCTTTTATTAAATCTATAAATCAATTTAAAAAGATTTCATAACTTGGTTTAAGTGTCAAAATCAAGTGTTTTAAATAAACACATATTTGTGAGTTTTTGCAAAATGAAGAGATTTCACAAACGAGAAATGATATTTCAAAAATTTCTTTTGTAACATATTCATTTTCATGTTTATAAACATTTCCCCAAATTTTATATTTTTAGAATTTATTTGCTATTTTTTAAAGGGGTTCAAAGTTAAAATTTACTGTTCATGATATACCATGTGCACATTATCAGTCGACTGATGAAATCATCAGTCGACCGATGAAAGTGGCTAGAAAAGCAGAAAGTTTCTGCTCAGTCGACTGATGAACCATTAGTCGACCGATGAAGGTTATCAGTCGACTGATGAGTTCATCAGTCGACCGATAAAGGATGAGCAGCCTATAACGATCAGCTCATCAGTCGACTAATAAATAGTATCAGTCGAGTGATGACACTGTAACGGCTAGTTTTTCAGCTTCCTGATTTTTCGGGTTTTTTGTCTTTTGCTTGGATTTTCTTGGCTTTTGGGCTTTGTTTCATGAACCTATATATACCCCTTACCCTCTAACTTCTGATTTATCAAAAAAAAAAGTTTTAAAACAAATTTACAATGGTTTAAGTGTGTTTAAAGTGTATTTTTACAAGAGTTTATGTGAAGAAGTTTTCACAAGAGGAAGAGATCATCTATTTCGTGTTTGGGCTTCAATCTCAATCTCTCTCACTCTTATTGTTTCAGAGAAGTTTTCTCTAAACTCAATTTATAGCTTTATATATATATATATATATATAAATATATATATATATATATGTTGTTTAATCTTTTCATTAAGCTAGATTTCATATTGGTTTAGTTTTGTTATTGCTCATTGATCTCATACACCACCTATTGAGCTTTTAGCATTTCATACATTATATAATTGGGTTGTGGTGAGTGATATATTGAGTGTGAGCTTAATTGAGTTCTCATCTTGTTAGAGAACAAATCTATTTGTAATTTGAGTTTTTTTTGTTGAGATCACATTGTAATACACAAGTACACCGAGAGGAGTGGTTGGTGAGAGACATGGTTGATTTCAAGAGGAGTGACGTTAGTTGTAAAACCTAAGGAGAGGTTGTAAATCCGAGCACTGGAGGAAGGTGACACGTGAGAGGCCAACACTTAGAGAGTGTGTCGTATGATTACATTGTGAGTGTTGTAAACGTTTATCGGTGAGCGTTAAAAACCGATTGTGTAGTTATCTTTTGAGATAGTGGAGATTCTCCTCGAGAGTGAGGAGTGGAGATGTAGGTCGATAGTGGCCGAACTCCGTGATCATTTTGTGTGTTTGCATTTGTCATTTGTTACTATCTCATTTGCATATTTATTCATGTTTATATCGCCCTTGTTTTTATTATACATATCCTTGCTCATAATTTGTTAAATATCATACTTGCTAGGATATAATTGTTAATTAGTTTTAAATCAGTATTAATATCGGATTAGATTAACAAATACCCTATTCACCCCCTCTAGGGTAATTTCATTTTCTTCGGTTATATTGAGGGAAAAGCAGAGAGAAGGGGGGGGGGGATGAGAAGGGAGAGAAAGGAGATTTTTTTTTGAGATTGAGGGGTATTTTGGGATTTTTCCACCTTATAGTATAAATACTGCATACTCTATAACTCCGATAATACTATTGTTATGGGACATATCTGTTTCACGAATATATAACTTGATGAGTCAGCATCTCGACCAACCTAACAAGCCGACACCCCAATGTCAGCACGAGAAGCGGTGACAGTCGACACGAGAGATCCTGACCTCCCAGACGAGTCGACTTCTTTATGTCGACTCGAAAGACGGTTATTAGCGGAGACGAGACAACATTCCCACCAGTCGAACATGCCGACACCCTTGAGTCGAGGCGAAAGGCGGTGTTGGTCGAAACGAAAGTCAGCAACTCAAAGATATAACCCTATGTGCCTTGCTCCTCGACGAAGCTAAAGGATTGCCCTTATCTCAAATTTGTCAGTATAGGTGTCACTTCTCAGCATTGTTTAATCTTTGATGATCATCATTAAGTGTCACTCCTCAGCTGTCTTGGAGATTTGTCGGCTGCTGGCTCCTAATGTTGCCGAAGTGATCTCCCACCACTCACAAACCAACAAATGTGGAACAAATGATGACTTATTTTCCAACTCACTCCTCATCACCGCCTCACTATCGTCTTACTGTATACCCATGGAGTTACCAACCTACCCTCGGCATCTCCCATAAATAGGGAGGCTATTCGCTATAGCTGGAGGTTGGCAATAAAAAAACACCAAGAGCACGCACTACACAAAAACAAGAACACACAGTTTTGTTATTCCACTAAAACTCAAATTCATCTACTGACTTGATCGTCGGAGGTACCACGGGGGAATTTATTCCCGCCCTCTTACGACTCTTTGTGTGCAGATTGCTCAATCATCTTAACTCCAGAATCAAACATAAAGTCAAAGAAGAAAGCGGCCACTTGTAAACTCCGTGACTTTATTTAGCTATGTGATATTTAACATCAACAACTATTTAGGATTAAAGACAAATACAATAGGTTGATTGGGTTGAAAAGTACAAATAAAAGATGTTGGGTTTAAGTATAAATTAGTGTAAACCATTTGCTCTAAGGAGAAAACCCCCTTAGTTTTAATATTTTGTATAGCCGTAGAACTTTATGCAATGGCTTACAATTAGTATGGGTGTCTTTGTCATAAATTGATGTGGTTTCGTCAAGTGTTCGCCCAACACAATTCCTTTTTTTATAACACGTATATGAGAAAATTTTGAAGATTATGGATTTCGAATTTCGTCGACGTTGGTGCTACTTCGTGAAGCTAGAAAAATTTCAGCAGAGCCCAACCCGCCTCGTAAAGTTGTCTGCCCCTCAAATATTTCGTTAAATTGATAATAGTTCCTCAAACCATTGAAAATGCAGGTAAGTCTCTAAAAATTGGATCTTAGGTCTCTAAAAATTAGATCTACGACATCATAAATAAATGAGGTAATAAATCGGTAATTAACAAATTTATAGATTAAAAGCAATAACAGATTAAATATTGCCAACCTCCCAAAAAAATTATGTAACTTCACAAGAAAATTATTAAGCTGGCAAAACAATAAAAGCAAACGGTTGAAGGAAAAATAGGAGAAGACAAATTTAGTGACGTGGACAACTAGACTTTCTTTATTTAGTTACTGTACTGAGATACTCATCATTATAAAATCTCCGAGATAACTCAAAAGATATTCAATCAAATCGTTGATTATGCTAAAATCGTTTCCTTAATGGCGTAATATTACCGTTATGAGGTTGCTTAAGTCGGTCGCTTCTATAGTCCATATAAACTAATAATAAATTAATAGTCCCTCTTCCCTCCGTAAGAAACCCTCGCCTCAAAATTCCCCCCTCCCCATTCTCAACAAAAACCCTCGCCTCAAAATTCCCCTCTCCCCATTCTCAACAAAAACCCTAGTTGTTCCCATGGCGGCCGCGAGAATTACCCTTTCCCTATTCTCAACGAAAACCCTAGTTCCCATTACATTTCGCCGATCGTCCCAATGTCTGCCGCGAGAATTCCCCTCTCCCTTTTCTCAACAAAACCCTAGTTCTCTATCTCTCTGATCGTGCCAATGGAGGCCGCGAGAATTCCCCTTTCCCTTTTCTCTACATTACTAGGGTTTTGTTGAGAAGGAGATCAAGCGCCTTTTCTTTTGATGATGCAAGGTAAGAATTGATTCTTGCTTTCTTTGTTGAATCTTGTTTTGGGTATGTTTTTGTTAAATTAATTTGGGACTTTTTCTTTGTAGTTGATTCTGGATCAAAATCTGGGTCTTTATTGGTTTGCGACGTAGTGACAAAAGGGCCAGGAGTAGATGGAGACTGAGTGCCTTTGGCAGGAGGCTGTTGTTGCAACCGTCATGACTGGTAAGAAGTCTTTCTTGCTTTTGCTTCATTAGATCTCGTTCCCATGGCGGCCGCGAGAATTACCCTTTCCCTATTCTCAACGAAAACCCTAGTTCCCATTATATGTCGCCGATCGTCCCAATGTCTGCCGCGTGAATTCCCCTCTCCCTTTTCTCAACAAAACCCTAGTTCTCTATCTCTCTGATCGTGCCAATGGAGGCCGCGAGAATTCCCCTTTCCCTTTTCTCTACATTACTAGGGTTTTGTTGAGAAGGAGATCAAGCGCCTTTTCTTTTGATGATGCAAGGTAAGAATTGATTCTTGCTTTCTTTGTTGAATCTTGTTTTGGGTATGTTTTTGTTAAATTAATTTGGGACTTTTTCTTTGTAGTTGATTCTGGATCAAAATCTGGGTCTTTATTGGTTTGCGACGTAGTGACAAAAGGGCCAGGAGTAGATGGAGACTGAGTGCCTTTGGCAGGAGGCTGTTGTTGCAACCGTCATGACTGGTAAGAAGTCTTTCTTGCTTTTGCTTCATTAGATCTTGTTGTGTAGTTATTGCTGCTAATTTTGGGCCAACCTGGGTATTTATCGCTGTTAATTCTATACTTGTTCTATTGCTGTTAATTCAGGGCTTGTTCTGTATTCCGTGTAACTAATGTTGTTAATTCTAGACTTGTTCTGTGTTCTGTGTAGTTATTGCTGTGAAATCGACACACTGATCTGAGTAATTAGAATATTACGGAACTTTTTGAACATCACTTTCACTCAATCATAATTTTAATTTTTTTTACTATTATCCTTTAGTTCATGTTCAGTGATGTTTAGTTGTGTGTGTGTGTGGGGTGGGGTGGGATGGGGTGTGGGTTGGAAGGTGGAACTTGTATATATTTCTAACTTGGAGGTGGAACCTGTATGTATTTCTAACTTTCTTTCTGCATTGTAATTTAGAATTTTAGCATGACAAACTATAGGCTATCCCTATTCTTTGTTTGCCTCTACCACAGTTGGTTTACAATTTTCTAGCTTCCCTATTTTCAAATAAAACGATCCTGTTTATGATTCTTTCTATAAGATTTGAGGGGTTTTAACATTCTAAGATGGCATTCAAAAGTACTATTATTAAAACTATACTGTAATTTGAAATGTTTTTCTTTTTCCCATAGGCATGCATCTTGGAAACAAACCCTTTTATACTCTGACATATAAAAAAGTTCTCAAAACTTTTGATTTTTTCAACTGTATAGATTCTTCACCATTTCAAGTTCTCAACCTCTTTCAAGTTCTCCATTATTATTTTCACTTTAACATAATTTGACATTTTTTGATTTCTTCGATTCTCATATTTTTTGATGGAAATGTCTTAACCTTATATTTTGGATATTTTACTTTAATTTTCAAACTTTCCAATGCATTAAACTTTTATTCAAGTTTTCAAACTTTCAAATTTATTGAACTTTTTTGACATTTCATCTTAATTTCCAACTTTTATAGTTTATAATGGTTTAAATAACAAAATATTTTTCACAAAATTTTCAGATATCATTTTCACACGTTTATGTATTTTCCCTTCAAACTTTCCAATTTCTTAATATTTCAAGTTTTCATATTCCGATTTCTCAAACTTTTGAGATGTCACTTTGATTTTCAAACTTTTCGATTTATCTAACTTTGATTCCTATCTTCCATATAACATCTTCGCAGGTTTATGTTTTTCCCCTTTCAAACTTTCCAATTTCTTAACCTTTCAAGTTTTCATATTCCGATTTCTCAAACTTTTGAGATGTCACTTTGATTTTCAAACTTTGCATTTTATCTAACTTTGTTTCCTATCTTTCCTATTTCTTAAACTTTTTGAACCTTTGGACATTTCACTTTCATTTCCTATCCTTCCAATTTCTTAAACTTTATTCAAGTTTTCATAACTTCTAAATTTCTTAAATTTTTTATACATTTCACATTAATGTAAAATTTTTCCAATTTTGAAAATTTTTCAACGGTGCAGATAGTAAAATAACTTTTGCCAAAATTTTAAATACCATTTTCACATGTTTACATTTTTGTTCAAACTTTTTATTTTTTTCAAGTTTTTTTTCTCCTTTCAAATTTTCATAATTTTCCAGATTCTCAAAATCTTTTGACATTTCTCTTTAATTTTATAACTTTCTAATTTCCTAAACTTATCTCAAGTTTTCTCAACTTTCTAATTTCGTAAAATTTTTGAATTACCCTTTCCCTATTCTCAACGAAAACCCTAGTTCCCGTTATATTTCGCTGATCGTTCCAATGGAGGCCGCGAGAATTCCCCTCTCCCTTTTCTCAACAAAACCCTAGTTCTCTCTCTCTCTGATCATGCCAATGGCGGCCGCGAGAATTCCCCTTTCCCTTTTCTCTACATTACTAGGGTTTTGTTGAGAAGGAGATCAAGCGCCTTTTCTTTTGATGATGCGAGGTAAGAATTGATTCTTCTTTATGTGTTGAATCTTGTTTCTGGTATGTTTATTTTTAAATTGATTTGGGACTTTTTTCTTTGTAGTTGATTCTGGATCAAAATCTGGGTCTTTATTGGTTTGCGACGTTGTGACAAAAGGCCAGGAGTAGATGGAGACTTAAGTGCCTTTGGCAGGAGGCTGTTGTTGCAACCGTCATGACTGGTAATAAGTCTTTCTTGCTTTTGCTTCATTAGATCTTGTTGTGTAGTTATTTCTGTTAATTTTGGGCTGATCTGGGTATTTATCGCTGTTAATTCTGGACTTGTTCTATTGCTGTTAATTCAAGGACTTGTTCTGTGTTCTGTGTAGTTATTGCTGTGAATTCTTCACTGATCTGAGTAATTAGAATATTACGGAACTTTTTGAACATCATTTTCACTTAATCATAATTTTAACTTTTTTTTAACTATTACCCTTTAGTTCATGTTCAGTGATGTCTAGTTGTGTGTATGTGGGGTGGGGTGGGGTGGGGGGGGGTGGTGGGGGGGTGGGTTGGAAGGTGGAACTTGTATATATTTCTAACTTGGAGGTGGCACCTGTATGTATTTCTAACTTTCTTTCTGCATTGTAATTTAGAATTTTAGCATGACAAACTATAGGCTATCCCTATTCTTTGTTTGCCTCTACCACAGGTGGTTTACAATTTTCTAGCTCCCCTATTTTCAAATAAAACAGTCCTGTTTATAATTCTCTTTCTATAAGATTTGAGGGGTTTTAACATTCTAAGACGGCATTCAAAGTACTATTATTAGAACTATACTATAATTTGAAATGTTTTTCTTTTTCCTATAAGCATGCATCTTGGAAACAGACCCTTTTATACTTTTGACATATAAAAAAGTTATCAAATTTTTTTGGTTTTTTCAACTGGACACATTTTTCATCATTTCAAGTTCTCAAACTCTTTCAAGTTCTCAATTATTATTTTCACTTTAACATAATTTGACATTTTTTGATTTCTTCAATTCTCATATTTAATGGAAATGTCTCAATCTTATATTTTGGATATTTTACTTTAATTTTCAAACTTTCCAATGTATTAAACTTTTATTCAAGTTTTCAAACTTTCAAATTTATTAAACTTTTTTGACATTTCATCGTAATTTCCAATTTTTCAAAGTTTATAATGGTTTAAATAACAAAATAGTTTTCACAAAATTTTCAGATATCATTTTCACACGTTTATGTTTTTTCCCTTCAAACTTTCCAATTTCTTAATCTTTCAAGTTTTCATATTCCGATTTCTCGAACTTTTGAGATGTCACTTTGATTTTCAAACTTTGCTATTTATCTAACTTTGATTCCTATCTTTCAGATAACATATTCACAGGTTTATGTTTTTCCCCTTTCAAACTTTCCAATTTCTTAAACTTTCAAGTTTTCATATTGCAATTTCTCAAACTTTTGAGATGTCACTTTGATTTTCAAACTTTGCAATTTATCTAACTTTGTTTCCTATCTTTCCTATTTCTTAAACTTTTTGAACTTTTGGACATTTCACTTTCATTTCCTATCCTTCCAATTTCTTAAACTTTATTCAAGTTTTCATAACTTTTCAATTTCTTAAATTTTTTATACATTTTACATTAATGTAAAAAATTTCTAATTTTGAAAACTTTTCAACGGTGCAGATAGTAAAATAACTTTTGCCAAATTTTTAAATACCATTTTTACTTGTTTTACATTTTTGTTCAAACTTTCTATTTTTTTCAAGCTTTTTTCTCCTTTCAAATTTTCATAATTTTCCAGATTCTCAAAATCTTTTGACATTTCACTTTAATTTTATAACTTTACAATTTCCTAAACTTTTTTCAAGTTTTCTCAACTTTCTAATTTTGTAATTTTTTTTGAAATTTTACTTTTATTTTCAAACTTTCAATTTCTCAAACATTTTGTAAGTTTTCATAAATTTGCAATTTGTCAATATTCTCAAACGTTTCTGACACATCGCTTTAATTTTAAATTTTTTGAGTTTGAAACAGATTTCAATGGTTATGTAATAAAATAACATGTTTACAAAATTTTGAACTTCCCAATTTTTTACTATTTTCTAGTTTTCGTTACTTTTTAATTTCTCAAACTCTTTTGACATTTCACTTTAATTTTCAAACTTTCTAATTTCTCAAACATTTTTCACCTTGAAAAAGTTTTTTAAATAGTTAATATAACTTTCACAAATATTTAAATACCATTGTCACATGTTTATTCATTTTTTACGAACTTTTTAATTTCTCAAACTTTGAAGCTTTCCTTAACTTTCCAATTTCTCAAGGTTTTTTCTTAGATTTCACTTCTATTTTCATATTGCCCAATTTCGCAAACTTTTTATCGCAAACTTTTTAGTAAGTTTTCACATATTTACAATATTTTCCAAATATTTTTTCCCCTTTGACATAGAATGACTTGTTTTGCATTTCTCTTTGCTCCCAAACATTCCAAATTATTAAACTTTCTTTTGACATTTAACAAAAGTTTCAAATTTATATTATCCAAGCTTTTCATTTTTCAAAATTTAACAAAAGTTTTCTCAACTTTCTATAATGTCAAACTTTCCAATTTCTCAAACTTTTTTTTTCCACTTTGACATGGGTTGATTTGTTTTGATTTCGGTTAGTTGTTCAAGCATTCCAACTTCTCAATTTTTTTTTGCGATTTAACTTTTATTTTCAAACTTTTCAACTTCTCAAACTTTTTTGAGATTTCACTTTAATTTTCAAAGTTTCCATTTTCTTAAAGTTTTTTTTGACTTTGACGCAAGTTGTCTTTTTTTTGGCTTTAGCATAGTTCTCCAAACTTCTCTTAACATTTCACTTTAATTCAAATTTCAAACTTTTGAGATGTCACTTTAATTCAAACTTTCCAATTTTTTCAAGCTTTTTTTCTCCTTTCAAAATTACATAATTTTCGAGATTCTCAAAATCTTTTGACATTTCACTTTAATTTTATAACTTTCCAATTTCCTAAACTTATTTCAAGTTTTCTTAACTTTCTAATTTCGTAAATTTTTTGAAATTTCACTTTTATTTTCAAACTTTGAATTTCTCAAACTTTTTGTAAGTATTCATAAATTTGCAATTTCTCAATATTCTCAAACGTTTCTGACACATCGCTTTAATTTTAAAATTTTTGACTTTGGAACAGATTTCAATGGTTTAAGTAATAAAATAACTTCCACCAAAATTTCCAATTTTCAAGTACCATTGTAACATGTTTTAAAAATTTTGAACTTCCCAACTTTTTACTATTTTCTAGTTTTTGTTACTTTTCAATTTCTCAAACTCTTTTGACATTTCACTTTAATTTTCAAACTTTCTAATATCTTAAACATTTTTCACCTTGAAAAAGTTTTTAAGTAGTTAATATAACTTTCACAAATATTGAAGTACCATTTTTCACATGTTTATTCATTTTTTTTGAACTTTTTAATTTCTCAAACTTTGAAGCTTTCCTTAACTTTCCAATTTCTCAAGTTTTTTTTTTATTTTTTAGATTTCACTTCTATTTTCATACTACCCAATTTCTCTTACTTTTTTTTAAACTTTTCACATCTTTACAATATTTTCCAAATATTATTTTCACTTTGACATAGAATGACTTGTTTTGCATTTCGCTTTGCTCCCAAACATTCCAAATTATTAAATTTCTTTTGACATTTAACAAAAGTTTCGAATTTATATTATCCAAACTTCCCATTTTTCAAAATTTTGCATTTTATCAAGCTCCTTTGATATAATCCCTTTAATGTCAAACTTTCCAATTCTCAAACTTTTTTTTCCCCACTTTGACATGGGTTGATTTGTTTTGATTTCAGTTAGTTGTCCAAGCATTCCAAGTTCTCAATTTTTTTTGCGATTTAACTTTTATTTTCAAACTTTTCAACTTCTCAAAACTTTTTTGAGATTTCACTTTAATTTTGAAAGTTCCATTTTCTTAAAGTTTTTTTTGACTTTGACGTAAGTTGACTTTTCTTGGCTTTAGCATTGTTCTCCAAACTTCTCTTAACATTTCACTTTAATTTAGACTTTCCAATATCTCTCATTTTTTTAAAATTTTATTGTAATTTCCAATTTCACAAATCTTTTTTCACTGTTTTAAGATTTCACTTTTGATATTCAAACTTTTTTCAATATCTTCTTTCACTCCGACTTCAGTGTACAAGTTCACTTGTTTTGCATTTCACTTAGTTGTAACTTTTATGACTTTACGCCTATGTTCTCAAACCTCCCACTTTCTCAAATTTTCTTTAAGTTGTCAAACTTACCAATTTCTCAAACTTTTTCACATTTAACTTCTAGTTTAAAACTTTCCAATTTCTTCGAAAGTTATCAACAATTTATATACTAAAATGTCTTGCACAAAATTTTAAAAAACCTTTTCACGTGTTTACAGTTTTCCAAACCTTGCAATTTTTATCAAGCTTAACAATTTCTCAATCTTTTTTGATATTTCATTTTAATTTTAAAATTCTCCAGTTTAATTTTTCAGTGGTTGTAATAAAGAAATAACTTCTGTTAAATTTGCAAATACCATTATCACTTGTTTACGTTTTTCAAACTTTCCATTCTAGAACTTTTTTCAAGTTTTCAAAAATTTTCCGATTTCTCAAAAATCTTTGGACATTTCACTTTAATTTCTTAGGCTTTCAAGTTTTTGCAACTCTCCAATTTTCTAAACATTTGTGAGATTTATCTTTAATTTTCAAAGTTCACAATTTTTTGAACTTTTTTTTTCCAATTTCCTTAAATTTACAACTTTTTAAATATATTTTTTATCAATTTGACATCAGTTTACTTATTTTCCATTTTGTTTAGTTCTCCAAACTTTCCAATTTACTAAACTTTTTTCAAGTTTACATAGTTCGCAATTTCTGGAAATTATTTTTAAGATTTCACTTTATTTTTTAAACTTGTCAATTTCACAAAGATATTTCTAATTTCACTTTAATTTTCAAGCTTGCCATTTGCCAAATACAAGTTTTTCAATTACCAATTTTTATACTTTGATATAAGTTGTTAAATTGACTTGTTTTACATTTTGCTTTAGTTCTCCAAACTTTAATTTTAAACTTCCAACTTCTCAAACTTTCTTCAAGTTTCAAACATTCCAATTTCTCAAATTTTTTTGACATATTACTTTTATTTTAAATCTTTCCGACTTCTTTGAAAAGTTGTCAATGGTTTAAATAATGAAATGACTCCACAAAATTTTCAATTACCATTTTCACATGTTTACATTTTTCCAAACTTTTCATTTTTTCTATTTTTTAAGTGTACCAAATTCTCAAACTTGTTTGACATCTCAGTTTAATTTTGAATGTTCTCAGTTTCAAACTTATTTTAACGATTTAAATAATAAAAATAACTTCCACCAAATTTCCAATTATCGTTTTCACATGTTTATAATTTTCAAACTTTCCATTATCTCAAACTTTTTCAAGATTTCCAAACATTCCTATTTCACAAACTCTTTTGACATTTCAGTCTTGAACTTTCAAGTTTTCGTAACTTTCCAATTTCTCAAACATTCTTGAGATATCACTTGAATTTCCAAACTTACAATTTCTCAAACCTTTTCAAGTTTTCATAACGTTACAATTTTAAATTTCTTCTTTTTCTTACTTTGGCACAAGTTGACTTGTTTTGCATTTCACATAGTTCTCTTAACTTTACAAGTTTTTTGGACATTTCTCTACAATTTCAAATTCTCAATTTCTCAAACTTTCTATTTTTAAACTCTCCAATTTCTCAAACTTTTTCCACTATTAACTTGTGTTTTAAAACTTTCCATTTTCTTTGAAAACTTATTAACAGGTTATATAATAAAATGACTTCCACAAAATTTTCAAATACCACTTTCACATGTTTACATTTTTTTTCCAAATTTGAAAGTTTTTTCTTATTTCGAAATATTTTAATTTTAACAGTTTAAATTATAAAATAACTTCCACCAAATTTTCAAGTATCATTTTCTCACTTTACAGTTTTCAAACTCGTCATTTTCTCAAACTTTTTTCAAGTTTAAAAGTTTTCCAATTTCTCATACTCCTTTGACATTTCCCTTTAATTTCTCAAACTTTCGTGTTTCCATAACTTTTCAATTTCTCAAACATTTTGAGATTTCACTTTAATTTTTTAACTTTTCAATTTCTCAAACTTTTTATTAGTTTTTCACATGTTTGACTTGTATTGCTTTCGCTTAGTTCTCTAAGTATTCCCCACTTTCTCAGACTTTTTTTAAGATTTCACTTTAATTTTCAAAATTTCCATATTTTGAAATTTCATTTTCACTTTGACATAAGTTGACTTTTTGTTTTATTTTTGGTTTCACTTCTCCAAACTTTCCTATTTTTCAAAGTATTTTTAAGATTTCACGTTAATTCAAAGTCAAACTTTCCAATTTCTCCACCTTTTTAAAAATATTTTACTTTAATTTTCAATCTTTCCAATTTCAAAAACTTCTTTCACTTTTTTTTTTAATTTTAAGATTTCACTTCTCAAACTTTCCAATTTCTCAAGATTTGTTTAGTTTGTTTTTTTGATGTTTTTTCCACACTTTTGACATAAGTTGACAAGTTGACTTGTTTTGCATTTGACTTAGTTCTTTAAACTTTACAAATTTTTTTGTCATTTCACTTTATTTTTCAAACCACCCAATTTCTCAAACTTTCTTGTAGTTTTCAAACATTCCAATTTCTTAAACGTTTTTGACATTTAACTTCTATTTTAGAACATTCCATTTTTTTGAAAAGTTGTCAATGGTTTAAATTATGAAATTAATTATCCAAATTTTCAAATACCAATTTTCTAACGTTTATATTTTCCAAATTTTCTATTTTCTCAAACTTTTTCAAGTTTTGAGACTTTTCTTATTACACAAGCACCTTGGTCGTTCCCCTTTGATTTGTGAAACTTTCATGTTTACATAACTTTTTAATTTCTCAACTGTTTTTGAGATTTCACTTTAATTTCCAAACTTTCCTATTTCTCAAACTATTTTTATGATTTCATTTTAATTTTCAAACTTTCTAATCTCTTAAACTTTCTTTTCACTTTGACACATGTTGACTTGTTTTGGGATTTCACTTTAATTTTCTAACTTTCTAAGTTCTCAAACTTGTTTGAGATTTCACACTCCAAGTTCGCAAACTTTTTTGAGATTTCACTTTATTTTTCTAACTTTCCAAGTTCTCAAACTTTTTTGAGATATCACTTTAATTTCTAACTTTTAATTTTCTTAAAATTGACTTTTTTTTTCTTTAGCTTGGTTCTCCAAACTTTTCTATTTCTCAAATGGTTTTTAATATTTCACTTTTATTCAACCTTTCTAATTTTTCAACCTTTATGAAAAGATTTTACTGTAATTCAAATTTTCCAATTTCTCAAACTATTTTTAATATTTTCTTTTTCACATGTACTTAGGATGACAAGTTTACTTGTTTTGCATTTCACTTAGTGCTCTAAAGTTTACTAACTTTTATGACAAATCACTTATATTTTCAAACTTCCTTATTTCTCAAACCTTTTTGAAGTTTACAAACTTCCCAAATTTTCCATCTTTTATCACATTTAAGTTGTGTTTTAAAACTTGCCATTTTCTTTGAAAAGTTGTGAACGGGTTATATAATAAAATGAATTCGTCAAACTTTCAAGATCCATTTTCACATGTTTGCTTTTTTCCAAACCTCTCTTTTATGTTTCAATTTTTTTAATGTTTTCCAATATCTCAAACCTTTTTGACATTTCACTTTAATTTTAAAACTTACCAATTTCGAAAGATTTTTAATGGTTTAAATAATAGAATAAGTTCCACCAAATTTTTCTGTACCATTTTCTCTAGTTTACATTTTTTAAAATTTTCATTTTCTCAAACTTTTTTCAAGTTAGAAAAATTTAAAATTTCTCAAACTCCTTTGACATTTCCCTTTAATTTCTCAAACTTTCATGTTTACATAACTTTCCAATTTCTCAAACATTTTTCAGATTTCACTTTAAATTTTTATCTTTCCAATTTCTTAAACTGATGTGAGTTAGACTTGAATTGCTTTTGCTTAATTGTCCTATCTTTCCAAGTTCTCAAACTTTTTTGAGATTTCACTTTAATTTCTTAAACTTTTTTTCAGATTTCACTTGATGTGAGTTAGACTTTCCAATTTCTAACTTTTTTGTGATTTGACTTTAATTTTAAAAATTTCCATATTCTCAAAGTTCTTTTTCCTTTGACATAAGTTGACTTTTTTTTTTTGCTTTCTCTTAGTTCTCCAAACTTTTTTTTATTTCTCAAACTGTTTTTTAAGATTTCCTTTTTAGTTCAAAGTCAAACATTCCGATTTCTCGACTTTTTTTTAAAGATTTTACTTTAATTTTCAATCTTTCCAATTTATAAAACTTTTTGCATTTTTTAAAAAAAATTTCACTTTAACTTTTGAACTTTTTAATTTCTCAAACTTTGCTCAATACCTTTTTTTCGCTTTGACATAAGTCGACTTGTTTTGCGTTTTACTTAGTTCTCTAAACCTTACAATTTTTTTTGTCATTTCACTTTAATTTTCAAATATCCTAATTTCTCAAACTTTCCAATTTCTCAAGCTTTTTTGAGATTTCACTTTGATTTCAAAATTTTGTATACTCAAAATTCTTTTTCATTTGGACATAAGTTGGCTTTTATTTTTCCGATTAGTTCTCTAAAGTTTTCTATTTCTCAAACTATTATTAAGGATTCACTTTATTTCAAAGTCAAACTTTCTATTTTCTCAACCTTCTTTTAAAAATTTTACTTTTAAGTTTCAACGTTTCCAATTTAAAACTTTTGTCAATTTTTAAAGACTTCACTTTAATTTTCAAAATTTCCATTTCTTAAACTTTGTTCAATACCATTTTATCCACTTTGACATAAGTTGACAAGTTGACTTGATTTGCATATCAACTAGTCCTCAGCTTCACAATTTTTTTTCTCATTTCACTTTAATTTTAAAACGTCCCAGTTCCTCAAACTTTGTGACAACTAACTTCTAATTGATAAAAACAGATTGGAAACGTCCCAGTTCCTCAAACTTTGTGACAACTAACTTCTAATTGATAAAAACAGATTGCTTTTAAGGAAGAGGAACAAGAACACAACTTTCCTTCTGATTGCTTTTAAGGAAGAGGAACAAGAACACAACTTTCCTTCTGATTAATTCTTAAACATATATTTTTTTCTTCTCTTCTCACTTCACACACTCTCTTTTCATTATCTTAACAGAATACAACTCTATTAATAGACTCTTAAAACAGAATTCTAAACAACAATACTTAATCCTGACTCTTCGTTAAAATCTGTCATGACTTATTATAGGGAACTCCAAACGACTGCCCCTTCAACTTCTCATTTAATATCGCCTTTACTGTGTTTGAGTTTATTCTTTAACAAATTCCTCCCTTAAACGCAAACATTTTCAGTCCTTCATTCCAATCATTATCTTACAATTTTCAAATAACATTGTTGGTAGCGGCTTCGTAATGATATCCGCCACTTGGTCCTGACTCGCAACGTGACTCGTTCGCACATTACCTTCCTTCACATGTTCCCGAATAAAATAAAAACGAACATCTATATGCTTACTCCTCTCATGGTGCACCAGATTCTTTGCCAACTCAATTGCCAATTTATTGTCGACTCGTTTTTCGGTTGCCTCGTGTTGCTAGAGTTTTAGCTCGTATAGCAAATTTCTTAGCCATATTGCATGGCACACACACCAAGATGCTGCCACATATTCTGCCTCACATATTGACAATGTCACTATTGGCTGCTTCTTGTTCTTCAAGACCTCAATCTCTCTATTCATCCCTTCAAACTTCTCTCCTCTGCTCTTAAAAGCTCCTTTAATCCTCTCCATCTTTGCGAATGGACGAATCCTGTCATCATCATCATCATCGACAAAGCCATTCTCTTGAGCATTTTCACCTCCATGTACAGCCTCTGTGGTAGTCTTCAGCAGCGAGAGAACTTTATCGGAAACCACCTCAGAATCTTTCATCTTCATCATGAGAGACTTCTCCTTTTCTTTCTCTAGGACAAGAGCATCCATTGATGCGCTGAGCTCCTCGAGCTCTTTCAGATACTCATCTTTACTCTTCTTTAACTTATGAACTTGCGATAAAAAACTTTTCCATTCCTCTCTTCGAACACCTAATTCCCTCTCAAATGTATCTCTCTCATCTTGAAGCTGAATGCTCTTCTTCTCAAGATCTGAAATATGTAAGTTGAGGTTTTCTACTTCTTTCTTCAATCTAACAATATCCACATCTTGCTTCGTTTTTACATTTTCAAACTTATCCTTCTCCATTGAAATCTCTCTGATCTTTGAACTCAAACCATCCTACTTCATCTTAAGCTCCCCAATCTTTGCTTCAGCCTCCTCCTCCAACACACCAACCTCTTTCTTGATTACATCGTTTTTACTAAGCAATCGGGTGTTCTGTTCACTATAATCTCCACATGTCTTCTCAAGCTCTAGCACATTCACTTGAAGCTTTTCTACCTCTCTCTTCAATTCAAGAATCTCCATCTCTTGCTCAGCTTTCTCCTTTAAAGCCTTATTCTTCTCTCGTGAAATCTCCTATCTTCTTCTTCGATTCTTCCAACTCCAAGGTAACAACTCGAATCTTCAACTCAAAACTCTTTCTTCTCCTCTAACTCAATAATCTCGACACTCAACAACCCTTCTTCTTTGCCCTTCAACATGCAAACCTCATCCTTTGAAACCCTAATATCACCTTCCAATCTCTCTCTAACCGCCAAAGCTCTACGACCCTCTTCTTCCGACGATTCGATCCTTACAACTTTTTCTTCGAGTTCAACCCTAATCAACTTAATCTCCGCCCGATGCTTTTCGCTGATCTCCTCTTTCTCTACATCCTCCATGTTGATTTGCAAACACCTTTCCTGCACGTTTCTCAAGTTGAGTTTGAACATTCGATTCTTGGCCATCTCCACATGTGCAAGCAACCGACCTTTTTTGTCCTTCAAGTGCAACATCCGGTCTTTTATGAAAACCAAATATCCCTTCTCCAATAGTTGTCCCATGCTAAGGATGTTACTCTTCAAGTCAGTCACATAATAGACATTCTCAATCGACCCTTCTTTACCATCTTTTTGAAGAAAACAGATTTTACATCGGCCCTTGACTCGAACCTTCGACATGTCTCCAAATAACACATGCCCATCCTCTATCTTTTGCATCTCCACAAAGAGGTGTTTGTATCCGCACATGTGATTACTAGCGCCGGTATCGAGATACCACACCGTGTCGATGTCGGGAGTAGTGTCTTTGTAGGCCATCATGCGAACACCGTCGTCTCTTGTCTTCTCTTCCGCGACTAGATTCACGTTTTCTTCCACTTTTTTCTCAGAATAGCACTCTTTTGCGTAGTGCCCATACTTGCCGCAGTTGTGGCACTCGGCATTTGAACAATTTGACCGGTCGCCTCTCCCACGACCACGTCCTCAACCACGCCAATTCTGTTGGCTCGGCTCGCCCTTTTCTTAGGAATTGTTTACACGTCCGCGGCCTCCACCACGACCAAAACCACGACCACGTCCCCTTCCATGGTTTTGTTGCGCGTACATCGCCTTGTCCTCCTTGATAGTTGCCTTAGCTTTGTAAGGCCTCCTCGAGCGGCTCTTGTTTCTTCTTCCGTTCATGCGCCTCAAGAGAACCAGCAAGATCATCGACGGTCATATCTTCCAATTTCCTCGACTCTTCAATTGCGCATACAACATTCTCGAAATTCTCGGTTAATGACCGCATAATCTTCTCCACAACCCTTGCATCGGTTAGGGTTTCTCCGTTGCGTTTGAGTTGATTCACCACTGTTTCCACACGTGTGATGTAGTCGGATATTCCTTTTGACTCCTTCATTTTCATCGCCTCCAACTCCCCTCGAAGAGTTTGAAGCCGCACTTGTTTAACTCGGTCAGCGCCCTTGAAGACCTTTTGTAAAATGTCCAACGCTTCCTTCGAAGTTGCCGCACCAACAATTTTCTCGAAACCCGACTCATCCACCGTTTGGAATAATAAATAGAGAGCGGTCTTGTCTTTCATACGCGTTTCTTTCAACGCCTTTATCTGATTCGCCGTCTGATTAACTGTTGTTGTCGGCTCTTCATACCCGACTTCGACTACTTACCATGCGTCTTGCGCACCGAGCAACGCACGCATTTGAATACTCCAATTATCATAGTTCGACTTGATGAGTCGTGGCAGCGGTATCTGCCCCAACGATGTACTCCCTGAATTCACCATAGCTCTGATACCAATTTGATAAAAACAGATTGCTTTTAAGGAAGAGGAACTAGAACACAACTTTCCTTTTGATTAATTCTTAAACATATATTTTTTCTTCTCTTCTCACTTCGCACACTCTCTTTTCATTTTATTAACAGAATACAACTCTATTAATAGACTCTTAAAACAGAATTCTAAACAACAGTACTTAATTCTGACTCTTCGTTAAAATCACTCTTAAAACAGAATTCTAAACAACAGTACTTAATTCTGACTCTTCGTTAAAATCTGTCATAACTTATTATAGGGAACTCCAAACGACCGTTAAAATCTGTCATAACTTATTATAGGGAACTCCAAACGACTGCCCCTTCAACTTCTCATTTAATATTGCCTTGACTGTGTTTGAGTTTATTCTTTAACACTAATTTTAACTTTCCATTTTCTTTGAAAAGTTGTCAACTGTTTAAATAATGAAATGAATTCTCCTAAATGTTCAGATACCATTTTCACTTCTTTCATTTTTATTTTTTTATCAAGTTTACCAATTTCTCAAACTTTTTTGACATTTCATTTAAATTTTAGAATTTTCCAATTTTGAAAAGATATACACCGGTTTAAATAATAAAATAACTTCCACCAAATTTTCAAATACCATTTTCTAACATTTACATTTTTCAAACTTTCTATTTTCTGAAACTTTTTTCAAGTTTTCAAAAATTTCCAATTTCACAAACTTCTTTGACTTTTCCTTTTAATTTCTCAAACTTTCCTGTTTTCATAACTTTTTAATTTATCAAACTTTTTTAGGATTCGACACAAGTTGGTTCGCTTAGCTATCCAAGCATTCCAAGTTCTCAAACTCTTTTTGAGATTTCACTTCAATATCTAGACTTTCCAATTTCTCAAAACTTTTTTTTGGCTTTAACTTAGTTCTCCAAAGTTTTCTATTTCTCAAAATTTTTTAAAGATTTCACTTTTGTTCAAACTTTTATTTCCCAACCTTGTTTGAAGATATTACTGTAATTGTCAAACATTCCAGTTTCTCAAACTTGTTTTAATATTTTTTTCACTTTGACTTAAGTTGACAAGTTGGCTTGTTTTGCATTTCATTTACTCTCCACACTTACAAACTTTTATGACATTTCACTTATATTTTAAAAACTTTACTCAATTTCTCAAACTTTCTTTGTGTTTTCAAACTTGCCAATTTTTTGAACTTTTTTTTCCTACATTTGACTTCTATTTTAAAACTTTCAAATTTCTTTGAAAAGTTATCTATGGTTTATGTAATAAAACCACTTCTATTAATTTTTCAGATATCATTTCACATGTTTACATTGATCTAAACCTTTTAATTTTTCAAAATTTTTTCAAGTTCTCAAAATTTTTTTGGAATTTTTTAAAAACTTGTCAATGATTTATATGACAAAATGACTGTCACATAATTTTTAAATAACATTTTCACATGTTTACAATTTGCCCAACCGTTCAATTTTTCATGCTTACCAATTTGTCAAACTTTTTGTGACATTTCACTTAAAATTTAAAATTTCCTATGTCGAAATTTTTTCAGCAGTTTTAATTAAAAAAACATCCAACGAATTTTACTATACCATTTTCAGACATTTACATTTTTCGAACTTTCCATTTTCTCAAACTCTTTTGACATTTCACTTTTATTTCTCAAACTCTTTAAAGATTTCATTTTAATTTTCAAACTTTTCAATTTGTGAATTTTTTTTCACCTTGACATTAGCTTTGTTTTGCATTCGCTTAGTTATACTAACTTTCCTATTTCTCAAACTTTTTTTTAAGATTTCACTTTAATTATCAAACTTTCCAATGTTTCAAATTTTTTTTGATATATCACTTCTATTTTCCAACTTACCAATTCCTTAAAAAGTTTCCACTTTATTTAAGATTTCACTTTAATTTTCGATTTTGCGAAATACAAGTACTTAGAAAATAATAGTTTTTACAAGTACTTTTTTTCACTCTAACATAAGTTGAGTGGTTGACTTGTTTTGCGTTTCACTTAGTTCTCTAAACTTTTCAATTTTTGGACATTTCACTTCCAATTTCAAATGTCCCAATTTCTAAAGCCTTCTTCAAGTTTTCAATTCAATTTCTCATACTTTTTTGACATTTAACTTCTTTTTTAAACTATACATATTCTTTGAAAAGTTGTCATCCGTTAAAACAATTAAATGAGTTCCCCAAAAATTTCAAATACCTTTTTACATGTTTACATTTTTTTCAAATCTGACATTTTTTTCTCATTTTTTGTCAAGCTTACCAATTTCTAAACGTTCTTTGACAGCTCACTTTAAATTTAAAATTTTCAATTTTGGAAGATTTTTAATAGTTTAAATAATAAAATAACTTTCACTTTAAACTTTCTTGTTTTAAAAAATTTCCAATTTCTCAAACTCCTTTGACATTTCTCTTTAATTTGTAAAACTTTCAAGCTGTCACAATTTTCCAATTTTTTGCAAACATTCTTGAGATTTCACTTTTATTTTCAAACTTTAAAATTTCTCAAACTTTTCTCAAGTTATCATAACTTTACAACTTTTTAAATATTTTTTCTCACTTTGGTATAAGTTGACTTGTTTCATGTTTCTATCTAGTTCTCCAAACTTTACAGTTTTTATGGACATTTCACTTTAATTTTCAAACTTCCCAATTGCTCAACCTTTCCAATTTCTCAAACATTTTTCATATTTTACTTATATTTAGAAGTTTATGTTTTCTTTGAAAAGTTTACAACAGTTTATATGATAAAATGACTTTCACATAGTTTTCAAATACCATTTTTACATGTTTACATTTTTTCAAACCTTTCAAGTTTACTAACTTCTCAAACTTTCTTAACATTTTGCTTTAATTTAAAATTTTACCATTTCGAAAATTTTAAGCGGTTTAAATAAAAAAGCAACATCCATCTAATTTTGAAACACCATTTTTAGACGTTTACATTTGTCAAACTTTCCATGTTCTCGATCTTTTTTCTAGTTTTTAAAACTTTTCAATTTCTCAACCTCTTTTGACATTTCCCTTTAATTTCTCAAACTTTCATGTTTTCATAACTTTCCAATTTCTCAAACATTTTTGAGATTTCACTTTAAATTTTTAACTTTCCAATTTCTTAAACTGATGTGAGTTAGACTTGTATTGCTTTTGCTTAATTTCCCTATCTTTCCAAGTTTTTATAATCTTTATTTTTCACTCTGACAAATGTTGACAGGTTAACTTGTTTTGCATTTCACTTAGCTGTGTAAACTTTACAATTTTTTGGACGATTCACTTTCATTTTCAAATAACCTAATTTCCAAAAGCTTCTTCAAGTTTTCATACTTTCCAATTGTTAATCTTTTTGACATTTAACTTCTATTTTAAACTATCCATTTTCTTTGAAAAATTGTCGATGGTTATAATAATGAATTGAATTCCCCAAAATTGTCGATCTTTTTCATACTTTTACATGTTTATATTTTTGGAAAACCTTTTTTTTTCTTTTTTTTCCACTATTTTGTTTCTTTTTTTTGGTCAATGAAAAATTTTGTATTCATTAAAACCAATTGTAAAGTTTATGTACATCACATCTCTCTATTTGAGATATCTATTTACATTTTGAAGACAGAAACCTGAAAATACAAAAAACTAACTGTAGCACACTATCCCTATAATGAAATCAGCCAGTCTTTGAGCTCAGGAGGGCTAGAGTTGTTTAGAGAAATGGTTAACAACTCCACCTTAATTTCTTTGATCAGCACTTCTGGAGCTCTACACATTTGCTTGAAAATTCTCTCATTTCTATCTTTCCAAATACAATAGACTGAAGTGGACAAAGTCATTCTTTTAAATCTTTTTTTGAAACCCCTCCCCTTCAATCTGTTGCAATACCAGTTTATAAGCAAATTCCAATCACAGGTTCTCCATTTGAATTGAAGCCAATTTGTAATCCTATTCCAGACTTCTTGAGAGAAGGAACAAGAGAAAAAAAGATGATTTCTATTTTCCGAATTGGTACCTGAGCATAGGCTGCAGCAATTAGATGGAATAATTCATCTGCTTTGAAGTTTGTCTTGAGTAAGAAGCTTGTCTTGGATTGCTAACTAGAACACAAAATTGTGTTTGGGGTAATTCCAGTTCTCCCAAACTGTGTCATGCCAGAGAATTTTTGTAGATACTGGAGAAGGGGCATTATACAGGCCCGAAGTGTGTATTTTGGAGTTCTTGCTACAGGAGCTAATCACACTCTTCAAATTATCAATTCCTCCACAAACTGAGATGGCTTTGTTCCTGGTTTTTAGAAGCTGTTTCCATAACCAGGAGTCATTCCTCTTGCTTTCTACATTCCACACATCTCCATTTCTAATATAGTTACCATGCACCCATTTGATCCACATAGACTCTTTGTTTTCATGAATGGACCATAAAGTTTTCAGAACTGCAGCCATGTTCCAAGCAATTGCAGAAAATATGCCTAAACCACCATATATTTTACCAGTGCAAACTTTGTCCCAAGAAACCAATGGAGGTCTGAGCACTTGATCTGTTCTACCCCACAGAAAGTTCCTACAAAGCTCATCAATTCTCTTTAACACCTTAACTGGTAAGACATAGCATGAAGTCCAGAATACTTGAGTGCCTAAGATAACACTCTTTATAATTTGCAATCTACCCGCATAAGAGAGCTTTCTATGATTCCACCAGTTTTGAAATTGGTTTGAAATTTTATTGATAAGAGGAGAACAATCAACATACGAAAGTCTTTTGCATATAAGTGGAACTCCTAAGTATCTTATAGGCAAGGTACCTTCAGGGAACCCCAAGAAATTTTGAATAGAAGCTTTGATAGATTCATCAATTCCCCCAAAATAAATTGAACATTTGCTTTGATTTGCTTCAAGACCAGAGATGACACTGAAATTTGATAAACATTGTTGCAGACACTTTATAGAGCTCAAGTCCTGAACAATAACAAGTCATCGGCAAAGATCAAATGTGTAATTTTTAATTTTCCACATTTTGGATGAAACTTGTATGAACTATCTTGCTTCAATTTATCAAGGCTCCTAGAAAGATACTCCATGCCAAGGATAAACAAGTAGGGGGAGAGGGGGTCTCCTTGCCTTAGACCTCTTTCCCCTTTAAAATATCCATAAAGTGTACCATTAAGAGAAATAGAGTACTTTGGAGAGGTTATGCATGCCATGATCCATGTTATCATCTTTTTTGGAAAACCAAGTCCATTTAACATATCCTCCAAGAAACTCCAACTGATAGTATCGAAGGCTCAATATTCAGCATAGTCCTTGGAGAAATAGTCTTCCTACCATAATTCTTGACAAGCTCATGTGCTAGCAAAATATTATTTGAGATCTGCCTTCCTTTAACAAAAGCACACTGAGCTTCATTTATGAGACAACCAAGTATATGTTTGATTCTGTTGGTAAGAATCTTTGAAATGAACTTGTAGATACAATTACAACATGAAATTGGCCTGAAATCTGAAGGGGATTTAGGACAGTTTACCTTGGGTATTAGGGTAATTGATGTAGCATTTATTGCACCCAAAAGCTTTCCAGATTTAAAAAATTCTTCAATGGCATTTGTAACCTCCTCTTCAATAATTTGCCAAGTAGACTTGTAGAAGGAAGCACTGAAACCATCAGGGCCTGGGCTTTTATTGTCAGACAAGGAGAAAACTGCATTTCTTATCTCATCTTTGGAAACAGGAGCAGCTAAGCAACTTGCTTGGACATCATTCAGACAATATCTCATCTTTGGAAACAGGAGCAGCTAAGCAACTTACTTGTTACAACTGCAGTACCCATGACGTTCTTGAAAAAAGAAGTTAACTCATTTGCAATATTATCAGCCTCAGTAATCCTTTCACCAGAGCTGTTGTAGAGAACCATGATTCTTTTGTGGTGTCTATTAGATTTGATGACAGAGTGGAAATAGCTGGTGGACCTATCCCCTTGTAAGCTCCAAGCAATTTTAGCTTTTTGTTGGAAGAAGGACAATTCACAATTCAGGAGTTTGTTATAGGAGGAAATACTGCATTTTTCTTGACTGATGAGGACTGGGTTGAGGGGATCATTTTGTATCTTTTTTTGAATATCCTCCACCTCCAGCCTAGCTTTATTCACCTGATCACAGATATTGTAGAAGTGCACCTGATTGAGGTTCTCTAATGCACCTTTCAAAAGTTTGAGCTTTGAGTTTACAGAGAACATTTTATACCCTCCAATGTGAGATTGCCAAACTGAAGAAACAGTAGGAAGGAAACTGGAATGATTGATCCATATTTTATAGAACTTAAATGGCTTTTTACCTCTGATTTCTTCATCATATATAGATATAAGGCATGTAGAATGATCTGAGAAGCTTGGGAGTAAGTACTCAACATGACTGGAATTAAAAATCTGGATCCAAGAATCATTAACAAGGGATCTATCCAATCTACTCCAGACTCTAGTGGCAGAGTCCTGTTTATTGTTCCAAGTGTAGAAACATCCCAATGTTTTTAAGTGGGAAAGCTGACAATCCTCTGTGAATGATCTAAAGTCCAAGATATCAGCATCTGTAAGCATAACACCACCTAATTTTTCTTCATTTCCCAGCACTGCATTAAAATCTCCACTAAGAAGCCAATGTGAGTTACCAATCACTTGATGGATCTGGTACAAATCTAACCAAAGCTCTTTTCTCATTTCCATATGATTAAAACCATAAATTGAAGAGATATAACAGTCCACCCTTCCATCAGTAGAACAAACTTTGCAAGTGATATGTTGGGCTGAGAAACCAGAAATTTGTAAATCCAGAATATTAGGATCCCATAGCATCAAAATCCTAGCAGTGCATGTACTGTTTGCATTTGAGAACCATCTCCAGTTGGCTGCAATTCTTTTAACTATTTCAGGCAGTTTCCCTTCCTTAATTTTGGTTTCCAGTAGAGCAACAAAAGATATATGGTATTGATGAATGTGTTGCTTAACTAGATGTTGTTTAGGAGATTTATTTAATCCCCTAACATTCCAAAAGGAAAGGTTCATCTTGGTAGACCCCCTCTGTCTATATTAGAGGGATCCAATTCACTAGTCAAGTTCAAAAGAGGAGAAAAAATATTTGCTGGTCCTTTGCTTTTACTCCCTTGAACTTGGATCCAAGGTCTTTGATTGGGGTCCTTGCCACTAATAATCACAGGATCAGGAGATTGGGCATGCATAACATGCACTTCACTTTGAATAGGATTCTTGTCATTATTTCTCAAAAGAACAGGAGACTGGACATGCACAGCATGCACAGAAGAACTGTTTTGTACCAAGCCATCTTTTGAAGATATTTGAGCTGAAACAGGTATCACACCACTTCCCATATTTTCAGAGTTCAAATCTTTTGAATTTTCCAGAGTATTACTAGCCTTTTTATTTCCTTGACCAGCTTGATTTACAACTTCTTTTTGTTTTGGAATCCACATCTGTACTGTAGGATGTTTTTTTACAAAATTTAGTGTCATGTCCAACATTCTTACAATATTCACACCATCTTGATTTGAATTCATATATCACTTTCTGAGCATATTGTAAACCATCAGGACCTTGAATAGAAATAGAGTCTGGTAGTGTAGAAGGCAAGTCAACTTCAATTAAAACCCTAGCATATGCCAATCTCTGCCTGTTGGCAGTGAGTTTATCTGTGGCAATAGGACGTCCAATGGCACTTGCTATCTTGCTAATCCCCTTTGTATTCCAAAGATTTAATCTCAAAGCAGGGAACTGAATCCACATAGGATATTTACACTCATTAATCTTTTTAAAACCTTTAACAACTGACCAAAGTTTCAACAAGATAGGTCTTGATCCAAAAAACCATGGACCATTTAAAAGGATATCATTCATTTCCTCTTTATTCTTGAATTTGAAGAGAAACACACCAGCTTTAAGGAGACTTATATCAGGCATAGCCAAAGGTGCCCAAACTCTGCTAACATAATTTTCCATAGCTTTATATTTAACATTCAGACCCATCACTTGACCCACAAGGGAAAATTACCAAATAAATGCTCCCTCTAACCATTCTTCTTCATTAAAAGTTACTACATCTTTAGAACAAGATGGAATGAAGCTCAGATCCAGACCACTACCTATTTTCCTGTTGTCAGCAAAGAAACTCGCCCAGCTTCTATTAGTAGACAGATTTTGAGTCGAAGCAGAGTTTCCATCTATCATTCCCTTAGATCTATCATGATCAGCACTAATAACGTGTTCATGATTATCAACAGTAATAAACGGAATAGTATTTCTATTAGTGTTTAAATTTGAAATCAATGGCATAGCATCAGAACCATCATTCGATTTTGGATCTGATCCAGAGGGATTGATACATTCGAAGCAATCTCTAGATCCAGATCATCAGCCCAAAATACTCTTGATGAACTTCCAGCTCCATTTAAAGAGAAAGGGGAATTATTAAGATTTCTCACCCAAACTCCATTCTTTTGAGCTTCACTTTGAGATCCACAAGATTCAAAGATTTCCGCCATGGTCTTCTTCTTTTTCTCACCCTTTGGACTAGTGGAACCCATTATACTAGAAGAAAACTCTTCATCATTCTCATCAGATCTCAAATCAGAGAGCTCCACAGGAGAGAGCAAACTAGAATTAGAAGCACGAAGACCAATGCTGAAGATCTTCTTCCCACTGTTCTTCTTCTTCCTCACCATGAAAACTCGGCAGTGGTGCAAGTTAGCAAAGCATAGATCGCCCACTAACTTACGCCATCAGAACTGCCCCATTTTTATCAAACTATTTTGTTTCTTGCTTACCAATTTCTCAAACATTTTTGACTTTTATATTTAATTTTAAAATTTTCCATTTTTGAAAGATTTTAAAGGGCTGATATTACAAAATAGCTTTCACCATATTTTCAAGTTCCATATTCTCACGGTTATATTTTTCAAACTTAAAGTTTTCATATCTTCTGAATTTCTTAAACATTCTTCAGATTTAACTTTAATTTTCAGACTTTAAAATCGTTCAAACCTTTTTTCAAGTTGCACAATCGTACAACATTTTGAATATTTTTTCTCACTTTGATGTAAGTTGACCTATTTTCCATTTCGCCTAGTTCTTTAAACTTTACAGTTTTTCTAGAGTTTTTACTTTAATTTTCGAACTTTAAAATTTCTCAATCTTTTTTCACATATAACTTTATTTTAAAACTTTCCATTTTCTTTGAAGTGAATGGTTTATATGATAAAAATGACTTTCAATTAATTTTCAAATACCATTTTTTTGTGTTTACATTTTTCAAGTTTATTTAATTTCTCATTGTTCTTTAACATTTCACTTTAATATTAAATTTTTACTCATTTTGAAATTACTTCAGCAGTTTAAATAAAAAATATAACTTTTACCAAATTTTCAAATACCATTTTCACATGTTTACATTTGTCAAGCTTTATGTTTTCTCAAATTTTTTAAAACATTCCAATTTCTCAAACTCTTTAGACATTTCATTTGAATTTTAAAACTTTCCCATTTCTCAAACATTTTTTCACTTCGACAGTAGTTTACTTGTTTTGCTTTTGCTTAGTCATCCGAACGTCCCTATTTCTCAAACTTCTTTGAACATTTCACTTTAATTTTCATTTTCCGATTTCTCAAGTCCTTTTTTCAGATTCTGCTTTTATTTTAAAACTTTCCAATTTCTCAATATTTTCCGGTTTGTTTAAGATTTCAGTTTAATTTTTGAATTTGTGAAATACAACTTTTTTACATGCGAAATAATAGCTTTTACAATATCTTTTTCGTCTTACTCTAAGATAAGCTGACAGGTCGACTTGTTTTGCATTTCACTTAGTTATCTAAACTTTGCAATTTGTTGGACATTTCACTTTAATTTTCAAATGTCACAATTTCTATACCTTCTTCAAGTTTTCAACTTTCCAATTTCTCAAGCTTTTTTGGCCTTTTAACTTCTATTTTAAAACTTTTCAGTTTCTTTGAAAAGTTGCCAATGTTTAAAATAATGAAATGAATCCCCCAAAATTTTCTACTACTATTTTTCTATGTTTACATTTTCCAAACCTTTCATTTTTTTCTTTTTTTTTCATGCTTACCAATTTCTCAGACTTTTTGACATTTCACTTTAGTTTTAAAACTTTCAATTTCATTGCCTTAAAAATTTCACAATTTTATAATATTTTCAACAATCTAAATAATAAAACAACTTTCACCAAATTTTCAAGTACCATTTTCTCACGTTTAGTTTTTTTAAACTTTCCATTTTGTTTTTCTTGTTTTCAAAAATTTCTAATTTCTCAAACTCTTTTGACATTTTTCAAACTTTTTTGAGATTTCACTTTATATATGATAAAATGATTTAAAAAAAATTTCTCAAATACCATATTCACATGTCTACGTTTTCCAAATCTTTCAATGTTTCAAGTTTAACAAATTTTCAAACTTTTTTTTGACATAAGTTGAGAAGTTGACCAGTTTTGCATTTCACTTAGCTATCTAAACTTCACAAATTTTTTTGACATTTCACTTTTTGGACATTTCACTTTAATTTTCAAATGTCCCAATTTCTCAGACTTTCTTCAACTTATCAAACTTTCTTTTAACTTTCAAACTTTTTTGAGATTTAACTTTCATTTTAAAACTTTCCATTTTCTTTGAATAGTTGTCGACAGTTAAAAATGAGTTCCCCAAAATTTTCAAATACCATTTTTGCATGTTTACATTTTTCCTAATCTTTTAAATTTTTTTTCTATTTTTTTTTCAAGCTTACTAATTTCTCAATTTTTTTTTGACATTTCACTTTAATTTCAAAATTTTCTAGTTTAATAAGATTTTCCACTGCTTAAATATTAAAATAACTTCCACCAAATTTTCAACTACTATTTTTTCGCGTTTATATTTTCAAACTTTCCATTTTCTCAAACTTTATTCATCTTTTCAATAATTTCAAATTTCTCAAACTTTATTCATTTTCCATTTTTTGACATTTCACTTTAATTTTAAAACTATTTTTTCGCGTTTTAATAGCTTTACAATTTCTCAAACATTCTTGAGATTCCATTTTTGTTCGAACTTTACAATTTCTCAAATTCACTTTAATGCTCAGACTTTCCAATTTATCAAGCTTCATTTCGATTTCACATAAATTTCCGAACTTTCCATTTTCTCAAAAGAATTTTTTTTTCAGTTTTCACTTTGACATGAGTTGACTTTTTTTGTTTTCGCTTAGTTCTCCAAACTTCTCTATTTATCAAACTTTTTTAGAATTTCACTTTAATTCAAACTTTCGAATGTCTTAAGCTTTTTTGAGAGTTTACTTTAATTTTCAAACTTCCAATTTTTGAAACTTTTTTGCAATATCTTCCTTTTTTTTCACTTTAACTTAAGTTTACAAGTAGTGTTGTTTTGCATTTCACTTAGTTCACGAAACTTTACAATTTTTTTGGACATTTCATTTATATTTTCGAACTTCCTAATTTGTCAAACTTTCTTTAAGTTTTCAAACTTACCATTTTCTCAAACTTTTTTAACATTTAACTTCTATTTTAAAAGTTTCCATTTTTTTGAAAATTTATCAGCGGTTTATATGATTAAATGGCTTCTAATTTTGAAATTATTTCAGCAGTTCAAATAATGAATTAACTTCCACCGGATTCGCAAATACCATGGTCCCCTTTACATTTTTCAAACTTTCCAATTTTTGAAAACTCTTTTGACATTTCACTTTAATTTCTCAGACACTTAAGATATTTCATTTTAATTTTCAAACATTCCCATTTTTCAAACATTTTTTCACTTCGATAATAGTTGACTTGTTTGGCTTCTGCTAAGCTATCCGAACTTTCCTATTTCTCAAACTTTTTTTCTGAGATTTCACTTCTATTTTCAAACTTGCCAAATATAAAATTGTTAAATATCATTTTTTTCTTTTTGACATCATTAATATAACTTTCACAACATTTTAAATACTATTTTCACATGTTTATACATTTTTCTTGAACTTTTTAATTTCTCAAACTTCCAAGTTTTCCTTAACTTTCCAATTTCTCAAACTTTTTGTTCCATAATATCACTTTAATTTTCAAACTGTCCAATTTATCAAACTTTGTTCAGGCTTTTTTAACTTATATAAGATTTTCAAATCTCTCTTTTTTCCCACTTTGCATGAGTTGACTTGTGTTGCATTTCACATTGTTCTCTAAACATTCCAAAATATTAAACTATTTTTTGACATTTCATAAAGGATTCAAATACAATTTTTACATGTTTACATTTTTTCAAACTTTTCATGTTTTTTAAACTTTTTTCAAGTTTTGATGACTTTCCATTTTTTCGTTGACATTTCACTCTAATTTTCAAAGTTTCCAATTTCTCAAACCTTTTTCATGTCTTCATATTTGTTCTATAGAAAAGCCTTAATTTTCAAAAGTTTTCAATTAAGTAATGAATATAACCTTCAGAAATTTTCAAGTGCCATTTTCACAATTTTTTCCTTCTAATTTTCCAAGTTCTAAACTTTTTTCAACTTTTCAAGTCTTTTAAATCTCTCAAATGTTTTTACATTTTTTAATATTTCACTTTGATTTTCGAACTTGCCAAATACAAGATTTTTCTAATAATTTGTTTTTACATTTTTTAATATTTCACTTTGATTTTCGAACTTGCCAAATACAAGATTTTTCTAATAATTTTTTTGACCTGTGTCATAAGTTGACAAGTGAACTTGTTTTGCATTTCGCTTAGTTCTCCAAACTTTCCAAAATGTTTAGACATTTCACTTTAATTTTCAAACTTTGCAATTTTTAAACTTCAAGTTTCAAATATTGAAATTTCTCAAACGTTTTTGACATTTCAGTTTTATTTCAAAACTCCAATTTCTTTGAAAAGTTATCAACGATAAATAATAAAATGACTTCCACAAATTTTCAAGTACCATGTTCTCACGTTTACATTTTTCAAACTTTCCATGTTCCTAAATGTTTTTCATTTTTTCGAAAATTTCCAATTTCTTAAACTCCTTTGACAACTCCTTTTAATTTCTCAAACTTACAAGTTTTCATAACTTTCCAATTTCTCAAATTTTTTGAGATTTCAATTTAATTTCAAACCTTACAATTTCTCAAACTTTTTTCTAGTTTTCATAACTTTACAGCTTTGTACATATTTTTTTTTCTCACTTTGACATAAGTTGACTTCTTTTCCATTTCGCCTAGTTCTCTTAACAAATTATGCATATTCTCCCTCCCTATATGCACCTCACTCAACAAATTATGCATATTCGTCTCCTCCTTGCTCGTCTTCGCATTATCCATTATTTCCAAAACCTTTTTCTTAACATCTTCAGGAACTTTCACACATGGTGTGCAATTTCCTTCATTGCCCTGTTTTGGTGTCAGCAGCTTACTAGATCCTCATCCTTCCGAAGACATCTTCCCAGACAATCAACAAAAATATATTTAGATAAACCAAACAACCACTACAAAGGAAAAAGAGAGAGAGAGAGAGAGAGAGAGAAATACATTCCAAGTTTATGTAAGCTACTACTAGAGTATTAATTATTAATCAGAGAGAGAGAGAGAGAGAAATACATTCCAAGTTTATGTAAGCTACTACTAGAGTATTAATTATTAATCTAGTGATCTTCTAATTGATATTTTGTTGCGGAATGGATCATTATATAATAAGGCAACTTATTTTTGTGATACTACATAATACATATGCAGAACGTTTGACATATTTTTTATAAACTTTTACGACATAGTTATGTTAAAAGTTTCACTAGCTTGATAACAATAGAGAGCATAATAGAATCCAATAAAAGGAGGAAGGCAACTAGTTTTTGTTGCTAAATTACACTTGCTGCTAAATCCCTGATAGTCCTCAATTAGTCTATGCAGAAACAAAATTGATGCAAAATAATAGAATAAGCAACATACACTGCTGCTAAATCTTCAAAAGTTCTCAATTAATAGTGCAAGAACAAATTTCTGGCCAAATCCTCAACACGGACCTGACGGACCAGACCTATAGAGAGAATAAGGTACAAGATTGAGATCATGAGAGAGAGATAGAGAGAGACTGTGAGAGAGAAGCCGATCGAACTAGGGTTTTTGAAAGTTCTTGGTTTGATTGGGTCGAAGTTGGTTTTTATATATATAGAGAGAGATGATACTTCGTTATCATCGTTGAAGTCCAATGTTCTCTTCAATGTCACTGTTAAAGTGCCGTCAAAAGAGAAGAGGAGATACAAATGAGATCGCAGCGATTTGCAATAATTTTGTCCCAAATTGCGATGTGGGTGTGTTTTTGATTAAGTATTGGGTTTAAGTTTACAATCAGCTCGGGTCAGGTTTGGGCTTTAAAACCAAACCTAAACCCAAACTTCAATTCAAAATTTCCCCCCACTTTGGGCGGCTATTTTCAAGTTGAAATGTCACCCTCTATTGAAATGTTTCTCGCTATTGCCGGTAATTCTCGATATAACACCAACAAGACCTGCAAAAAAAAAACACTTCATATCGGTTTCACCTCCAACCCACCATGTCGTTTGACGCTTAAAATGGTGGATGCTATCCCAAGAGCGACCATAGCCCCTCCGAAAACCATGATCTCTTGAATATTCCGACTCGAAATCAAAATCACTGTCATGATTTGAGTCGATCTTTCCGTATTGCATGGTTGCATACTTGCAACTTAATCTGTAAATGATCTCACAACAATTTTTCCCACAAATTATCACTGACCATATTATCCAAAATAACCATTCTTGTTACAGATTGAGCCATGAACCCATGTCCAAGACCCACCCCCAAAAAAGAAAAAAAAACCCTTTAGATTCGATATATATATATATGTATATATCTTGGAAGGCATTTACTGTAGTTTCGTAGTTTTCAAACCTTAGAAGTATCTTGTTGTTTACTTTTACTTTATCACATGTTCGACTTTGTTTGCATTTTTTTCTAGTACTCGTATTCTGATGTCCAAAATTAAATTTTCAAGTTCTCTGTAAGTTTAGTTTTATTATGAAGTTCGCTTGGTGGCATCTTTCTATAAGTAAATTCAGGTCTTAGAATTTGTGACCATATTACATTTTAAATATTTTATACCATATTGTTCAATGTTCATAAAGTAATCTGGAACTCATGAATTTAGTAGCAGTTATGAGTCCACATGCTATAAATCATCTTTCTTACATGCACAGTGTGAGGTTTCTTTACCCTTTTGTCCTTATAGTCATACACCATTGATGAATAGCAGGTCTATTTTCCGTTTGTCGATCCTTCACCATACTTACTAGGAGTTAGCAAATATGCTTTCCAAACTTTGAAGATTTCTTAAATCTTTTATTTGGTTTGTTGTTTTTTGGTTAAAAGTATAGAAGGTGTGCTTGTGTTCTAACTTTGAAAGAGGCTTAACATTCAGAAGCTTTAGAAGTTGACAGACTTTTGTAAATAACCTTTAAACTTAGGAAACACAATTCCTGTTGAGTTCTAGTATTCTTTGGTTGGCAAACTTGATTTTGAAAAGTTCTCAAAAGGGTCTCATAATAAGAATTCACAAGCATTATCTTTTTCTTTTTCATATTTTTTACTTGTTCTAATTCTTCCCTTTGTTACTTTTTCCCTTTAAGTTACCATATAGTATATTTCCACTTTGCCACATTTCCAGTTTTTTTTAAATATTTGTTAAAGTTCGTCAACTTCCCAACTATTTTAAGCATATTTTGGGCAGAATTTAAATATTTGGTGCAATATAGAAATCCTTTACTATTTTTAGCACATTTAGGGAAAAATTAATTTTGCATTACTCCTTCGATTTTCTAAATTACTTTTCTAGTTTCCACCACTATTTTCTCCAAAGACAAATTCCACTTCAAAGCCAACAACTTATCCTGGTGGATTATTTCTCCTGATTTTTTTTTCTCCAAAGACAAATTCCACTTCAAAGCCAACAACTTATCCTGGTGGATTATTTCTCCTGATTTTTTTGCTAGATGCCTTCGTTTCATTACTGTGCATTTTTCGGGATCAGGTCTTCTTCAATATATATTGTGATGTGAATACGTTGCCAAGCCTATTGTTCGGGGAACAGTTTTAATTCAAGTTTTTAAAGGATTAGATATGTTAAAAGTTCACTCAGTGGCAGCTTGCTACCATTTTAATATTGTTTTCAAAGTTCTCATATATCATTATTAAATTTATCATGTTTTCGAGTTGCTTTATTCTTTTAAGCTCTTGTTCTCTATATTCTGGAAAAATCTCTATATTCTGGAAAAATCTATTCTCTTAAAAATTTAAATTTCAAATGGTAATTTATCTTTGTCATATTTTGCTTTTCATTTACTATTTTTGGATTCAAAGAATTTTCCAAATCAGTAGTTTGACATGCGTGGGCAACTATGTTTAAGACCAATCAACATCTTTTATTGCTATGAACTACTAATAGTGAGGGCTGTGTTCTTACATGGTCAAGCAAGTTGACGTTAAATCTAGATTATCTTGCGTCATCTACATTAAACCTAATCCAGATCTTTTAGTTTCAATTATTTTAAACTTATCCACTGAATTTAAAAAAGTTTTAGGTTTTTATATAATTCGATTAATAATGTTACTAAAATTTTGAAGTAGTTTTAAATTTCCAAATATCTTAAACCTTCAAATTCTTCACTTAATGACATTTTTTCTATATTATTGAATACTTGTCAAACATATGAAATGTATGTGTTGAATTATTTTGTTTTTTCTCCTTAAAGAACTTGTATTCTAAAATAAATAAAAAACTATTTTAAAACCCTATCCAAGAAATTCTTTTGTTTTTTCTCCTTAAAGAACTTGTATTCTAAAAAAAAAAACAATATATTAAAGCCCTATCAAAGAAATTCGTTTTCCAATTTTTTATGAAGTTTAAACAGGTTTCAGATATTTTTTTACTAAACCTTCATGTTGTTGACTTGTTCTTCTATTGTTGGTTAGTTGTGTTCTCAAGTCTAGGAAAAAGCCTTAGTTTTTCAAAGAAAAGACAATATACTTTCTTGAAGTAATGTTCAAACTTTTCAAGATACAAGGACTATATTTAGCTATATCGAATTTCTAATTTTCTTATTTATTGTATTTTGAACTCTAGAAATATATATTTTTATGACATTTTTATTTAATCGTTGTTTCCAAACTATTGAACTTTTCAAGTGCTACCTTTCACTTTATCATACGTAACTTCATTTTATCTGGTTTCATTGTCTGTGTCGGGTAGTTATACTCTCAAGCAGTATTTTTCTTTTGTCTAAATCCTGTGGTCTTAAGTGTGAAATTTTCACTTTTATCATTTCAGTATCTCGTTTATTTGTACTATCTTCCTTGATGATTGTACATGGCTTATCCATTGCAAAACTTTTATCACCATGCATTTTGGAAACAAGTTTTTACATACTGTCACATAGAATAAGTATATATTTTTTGGTTATAGAAAGTCTCTGCACGAGCTCTTTATTTGACTTGCATGTTCTTGACTTTCTCATGTGTACGTACAAGCCTACAATCTTGATTCTATTCTTTTGTCCGTTGCAAATCTGTTATGAATCATTTCTTTCAACCTCTTTAAGCCCCTTAATCTCTCCAAGAAATCCTTTTTTTCCAAATATTTCACCTTAAAGGCATTTTGGAATTTTGAAACTGTTTTAAGTTCTCAAATGTTTGGCTAGTATTGCATTTAGTTTAATTCTCATGTTCTATAAAAAAAAGTCATAATCTTGAAAAGTCTTCAAAAGTTAAAGGGATCTTAATGGAATTTTGGTATATATAGTCAAAATTTAAAAAGTTTTCTTTTTGTTGTTTTTAAGTTGTGAAACTCTACACTGGTGAAAAGTTAGTGTTCAAAAATCTCAATAACTTAAGTGTTAAAGAAGTTCACTTTATAGAATATTACCATCATTTTTAAGAGGTTTCCCACCTTTTTGAACATTACTCTTAACCGTTTCTTCAACATTTTTTCTATTTACTATTGTCTTGTTCTGTGAAGCCGGGGACAAAGTGTTGTGCCTCAGAAATGTGCAGTTTATTTTGAGATGCCTGACAATAGCCACAAATATATGAGAGTACATGTTAAGCCCGTTGTGCACTTCTATGTCACATATAAAATTCACATAAAAAGAAACTTTGTTAACATATAGAAGTCTCACAACAAAAACTACATTGACATAAGTCACTATTGTAAAACACGAACCCATAACCCAAACCTAGCTTTTGAAACAAAAAAAATGAAAACACCTTAAAACCCTTAAAACCCTTAAAACCCTAGGCGGCCGGCTTAAACTGGCCACCTAGCTTTTGAAACAAAAAAAAAAAAAAAAAACACCTTAAAACCCAGCCTAAACCCGAACCCGAACCCATAACCCAAACTCGAACCCATAACCCATAACCCAAACCTCACCCCCCCTCTCTCTCTCTAGAAACATAACCCAAATCAGCCGCCGCCTCTTCTCAATCTCCCCCTGCCTCCTTTGCTTTTGTTGTCCCTTTCTCGCCGCTGCCTTCTTTCCCGGTACCTCATTCTCTTTGCCGCCGCCACCTCTTCGCCGATTCCTCTTCTTCGTCACTGCCTTCTCCTTGAACTGATCACTGCATTTCATCCACTATTAGTAAATAGTTAATCTTGTTCATTTTAGTTTAATTAATTAGTTTAATTTAGTTAATTAGTAAATCTTGTTCAATTTTATTCACTCTTTATAATTTTAGTTAGTTTTAGTTTAATCTTGTTCAATTTTATGTTTTTTACAATTTTATATGAACTTAATACACATATTTGTGAATTATTATAATTAAATATATTAAAAATAGGCAAACGCCTAGGCGTTAGGCCCCGGCTCGAAAGCCTAGTCCGCTTATCGCTTTCTGTAACATTGACACATGTACACTTCAATGAGTCAAAAGCTCTTATTACATCAACTTAAAGCATCTCTAGATGACTATGACCCTCAGCATCCAAACACTATCCAACAGATCCATCTCGTGTCCCAAACCTCCGAGCTTTAGATAAAGCTATCTAATTCTCATCTAAAAAAAATTAAAAATAACAGAGTTAGTTTACACTTAATGAGCAGATAACTTATCATTAGTGGATCAGACAAATTTATAAAATTATCAGTACTAAATTTAAGTAAGCTATTGTTAAGAACGAATTAATAAGCATATAAAATATTAAACAGAAGATGTTTTCATGTAGTGCACAAGACAATGTTATAAGAAAAACAATTTCAAGAAAACAATACAAATTAAGTAGTAAGTATTTGTAAACTATAAATGTCAATATATATTCATACTTGCAAAACTTCCTAAGTTATCACACTAAAGGCTACGGAAGTAATAGCCTAGTACTAAGGGGATGTACCTAGCGATACCAGAGATTGCCCCAAGGCCACTTAACTTTTTACCAAAAAGGCCACTTTGTCATTGTTGGTATATTTAACACAATATGGTAGCCTTAAACATATCGCTTTACTCCATAGTTGACTATTGAGGATTTTTCAAATTTAAAGACATACTCTTTTCACTCGAAATATCACTTGCAATGTCCACTTGTACGAAAAACAGTATAAATGCTTAAATACTTTTGTAATTCTTTCTCATGTATACATCTAAAACAAATGATAAAGTTCAATATATGTTTGATGACATATTTTCAATAACTTACATTATTAATTTATATTTACCATTAAAGATATATAAATCACAACACCAAGTTCTTTTAAATTTTTTATTTATACTATAAAACATAAACATGTCTGATCCAACATTTATTCTACAAAACTAACATTATAGCATATAACCTACACCTATGAAGTACGGACACGCGTAACATGAAGCTATGTCATGTTGTGTCCGTGTCGGACACACGTATCCTATGTATTTTTTAGGATTTGTCTCGTGTCGACGTGTCGGATGGCCGTGTCGGATCCGTGTCCGTGCTAGATATACACATTACCGTTATATTAAAATAACTAATGACAAGAAATCTTCTCAACTTCGGATGTCTGACAACACTTTGGAGAGTCATACTCCAAATTCCTTACTCCTTAAAAAAACCTTTAAGCATACAATATATGTATAAATACTCTAGTACTAAAGATTCGATATATAAGCTGTTTTGGGTATAAAACTAAAGCTTCTGGTTAGGGACTTTTCAGGTATTGTTAATGTTCTTTATTTAGAATAAACTTGGACCTAAAGGCAAACATTCCTTGCTCCATATTCATATTTTTCTGTCATGGCCGACTTTTGCAATAAGAGCCTCGAGTCCACATGCCAGAAATCAACTTTTATACATGCATGATTTATGCGTTGCTTTAGTATATATTACCATAGAGCCTGGAGTCCCATGCAACTTTTAGTATATATCATCATGTCTGTTTTCATGGATACATAGCATGTCCGTTTTGATGTTATATGACAGAGCCTCGACTCCGCATGCAATTTCTACACATGCATGACTGCTGTATTTTACACCATGCTTTAGTATGCGTTGATGTTATATGATCGAGCCTCAAGTCCACCTGCAACTTTTATACATGCGTAACTGCTGTATTTTATGCCTTGCTTTATCACGATGGATAAATAGCATGTCCGTTTCCTTGGATAAACATGTCTGTTTCGATGTTATATTTCCTTTGACTCCTAACATACATGAGTGAGCAAGTGTATTTTTCACCTTGACATCATCAACTTTTTACACCTTCTAAACACACGATTTTTGTCCAGTTTAGGCCTTTCAACTTATTTTGAAATACTCCTAAAAGCTTTTTATTCAAATACTGCATGATGTCATGTTAATAATTTTGAAATATTTTATGTTAAGTTTTCGATTAGTTTGCTTTATTATATTTTGTTATATGATTGAACCTTTTCTTTCTAGTTCTCATATTCTTTATTTTGCTTTATCATTTTTTTTGACCTAAATGGTAGTTTTCAGCTTTTGTTTAAAAAAGGTCCTGGAAAAGATACTTTGGAACTTTTAAACAATGTTCCCTTAATGGAGATTTGCTATTACTATGATATAGTTCTCAAAAAAATAAAATAAAAATAAAAACAAATAATAATAATAAAATAATTACAAAAATAAAAATAAAAAATTTCTTCATGGGTATTTGCTATTACTGCGATGTAGTTCTCAAATTCTTCATGGAGATTTTCTATTATTGTGATATCAAATTCTTCATGGAGATTTTCTATTATTGTGATATAGTTCTCAAATTCTTCACGGAGATCTGCTATTACCATGATATAGTTCTTAAATTCTTCAAAATTTTGGCTCTATCAAATTGTTTTTTTATAAAGAAAATAACTAGGAAAGTGTTAGTTTGGAAGATATTTTCTATAATTTTGAGTAGTTTACAAATCTTTTAGGATCCCACATCTAGCTTTAAAAGTTAACTATAGTTGTGCGTTGTGTGTGTAGCTGTGCGTTGTGCGCGTGCGCGCGTATATTTGTATTACGACTGATCTTTTTTTCACTGTTACGGTTGCGAGAGTGGGTAAATTTGTAAAAGATAGTATACAGGGATGCAACTATATGTATACATATTGAAATTAATAATATGTTCCATTTCCTACGTAGAAACTTGCTCATGTTTTAACTAGATACCTAAACGACCTTTTAAAATTTAGCAACAACTTCGGTATCCGAAAAATTGTTTTTTGGTGTATCAATGGCACGCACCTTAAGTGATTTCCATAATTATGCTTTTATCTTTCGGATTTCGTTGGCAAAATAACTGTTTGGAGTTCCAATGTCAATTCCATAATTTATCTATGTTTTCAAGGGCAGCTATGGATGTTGTTTTCCTCCATCATATTGATCATCCCAAAATATTCCCCCTTTACCTCTGTCAACATCATGCCGACTAGGCCGCAACCATTTTCCCCAAGATCATGTCCGCTTATCCTGCTATAAATTTTGTAATTTGATACTCTCCACTGTTTCATCTAATTCTTCCTTCTCCATCACAATTTAGAGTTCACTCCTTCGGTAAGTGCAACCCATCATCCATCTATTAGCTTAGTTTTTGTTTTTCCCATCTTTTTTCCAGAGGTTATTTCACACGATGGCGATGTGTAAAAAGAAATTGTTGAAGGGTTCTAACAAATCGATGTGAGAAAAAGATTTGGGATTTGATTCTCGATCCCCCCCCCCGAGGGCTTAGTTAATAATACAAGAATTTAAAATTTAAGAAAAGTGTTTTAAATAATAATAGTTTGGAGAAGAATGGGTCCCACGAACCTTGACGTCTTGAATCAAATCCTTAATGGTTATTTGACTTTTGGGCATAATCATTAAATGTTGCAATGCTACTGTAAAAGTTGTAGAAGAGTTGGATCGAGGCAACAACGAAAAAAATGCGGACAGAAAGTACGGAGTTACGCTTCAATTAAAAACTAAATAAAAAGCTATTTATTGGGGAATTGAAGTAAAGCTCTTAAAATTATACTTCTGAACTAGGTATGGCTGACACAAACCTGAGCCATGTGCATTGCGTTGCAAGAAATGAACATGTAGGGTAAGATATAAGTCCAAGAAGGGTATGACGAAGCTGAAAACAGCTGCTGCAGCCTGTTCACATGAATCGGATTTATGTACTTTAGATGATGTTGTTCAATGAACAGTTGATAAGTGACAACTAGTATTTTCTTGAGTGTCATATTTCCAAATGATGTCGTCAAAATTTTTAGACTAGGTGACTTATTGTTATATCTTTCTGGACATTCATTCAAGAAAATATGAAAGGTGATAAAGAGATATAGCCTGATCAATGGAGGAGTTTGTAGTTAAGAAGAATACATTTTTGCTGAAGTACGTGATTCTCCCATTCTCAATCTGAGCCTATATTGATTCTATTCATCTAGTACCGTCAAATTGTGGACATAACTTTTATGGCTTATTCTTGATGGATATTGCTTTGGTTTATTTGGTTGTTTACTACTATTTCAGTTTAACACTGCCCTTCCATCTCTTGCTCTTGAACGAAGTAATCCTCTGAACTTCAAATATTGTTTATTTGTTTGTATCAATTGTTGGTAGGGTATTAATCAATGTATGGGACTTCGAAGCCCATGCGCTACGTGAGGTTCATATGAATCACTATTTATGTAGTTCTATAGGTGTCCGAAAGTCTGTGTACACTTTAACTGCTGAATTGTATACATCAGCTGTTAGTGTATTCCGCTTTCTTTTTAATGCAAAGGGTTTTTCTATAATGTGCTCGTAAGGCATATGTTAAGAAGCATTATCAAATGCTCAATTATAAATGTGTTTGTTGACTGGAAACTAGGGGTGCATTTGGTTCAGATCTTTAGGATTAGTTTGGCATATGTTAAGAAGCATTATCAAATGCTCAATTATAAATGTGTTTGTTGACTGGAAACTAGGGGTGCATTTGGTTCAGACACAGCTCGGATATGATACTTTAGGATTAGTTTGGCGAATCAAAAATTTATCCAATTTAAATATGGGCTAGTTACACTTGGCCTTAATGAGGCTGAACTAGATTATATTTGAACTAGTTCTAAGCTAAACTTAGTTCGGATAAAATTTAGACAGCTTGGACTGAAAGAAAAAGAACATGAAGAGGTTTGAGAGAGAGGAAAGAATTGGAGCAAAAAAGATATTTTCTTCATATTGACACTTTTTAATCTTGTACCCGCCACTTTTTTGGGCTTATTCTTTCTAGTTTTGTTTCAGACCAGAGAGAGGTTGGTCTAGTCCTAGCCCAGTTAATGGAAAAAAAAACAAGGCTAATAAATACCAGGTTAACTCCCAATTTCTATTTGCTAAACTAAGACTGGAAGAAAATCTGAGACTTAGCTCTCCTTAGTCTGGTTTAGTGAGTTGCCAAACAGATCTTTATGATATCCGTATCCTCTTCCCAAGCATGGATACAGATTACGATATGGATATACCTTGGTAAGGAAAATTCATATCCATATTCGCAAAAAATGAATGCGGATACAGATATATAAGCAAATATTTATATACCTAAAAAACAGGTTTGAGAATGCTAGATAACATTGAAAAAATATATAGTTCATGTGATACACGAGAGTCCATTAATATGTTCGTTATATTTGAAGATTAGATATCTTGATCATCAAAATTAACCTCAAATCCATTAATTTAAGGATTAAAACTATAGCAACAGTATGACCAATATGAATTCGGATATTCCGGATACAAATCTGAATATTTCACTACGTAATCATATGTGTAACCGACTCCTATCGGTTATAGATTTCAGTAATCTTAAATGTATCCAGTATTTTAAATAGTGGCGTTATTTGTGTTAGCAGAGGCCGCCGCAAGGAGTAAGACCTTAGTGGTGAACAATAGCGCTAGTGAGCACTTTTCACACATAAAAGTGCTCGAAAGTGCTAAATAGTGGTAAATAGTAGTAAAATTTGCCTTTTACTGCTAATTGAAAGCGATTAAATGGAGTTTGGGTCGATTTAAACCCCACCTGTAGTAAACCTGACCTAAACTTTACTAAACCCCAAATCCAACTCCATTTCTTTCTCCTTTCCGTCGATAGAAAAAAAAAAACTCTAAAGTTGCTGCCAACACGTTGCTACCTGCAGCCCCTTCTCGTTGCCTCCTGCCACCACCAGCTCTCTTCTCCTGTAGCTTTTCCGTCACCTCCAACAATAACAATAATGCCCCTACCGCTTCACCTCCTCTCTTCTCCGGCTACCTCCCCAACTCGTCTCTTCTTCAACTCTTTCAGCTCCTCTTCTCCTCTGCCTTCCCGGCTACAGTAGCGCCTCCACTTTTCCACCGCTATTTGACTATACACTTTTTACAGCTATATTGTTGCAATAGTCTAAAATAGTTTTAGCGGTGTCTCATCGCTACACGTTGCTATCCGTTATCAATAACCTTGTACGTATTGTAACGGATACGGATATTGATATTTTCTCAGATACATATATTTTTGTGCAACCCCTACGGGAAGCCTATGCATTGCGTGGTTTTCATATGAATCACTATTTACTTAATTTATAGGTCAGATAATCTTTGTACTGTGACATTCATTCTCTTTGGGCATGGTCGGTTATGAGGAATAATGTGGTCATAACCTGTTAGATCGCATAAAAAATGTAGGAATGTAACAAAAATGGATTTCTAAACCTGTGTTTGTTTCTTCTAAAAAAAGAAGAAGAAAACATAAACTTTTTCTTAGAACCCCTTGATACATCATATTTTAAGGAAACCCCTATTCCAAACTTTTTGCTCGGAATTGGGCTGGAAAGGGGGTGCTTTATTGATAAAAAAGGGGGAAAGGTATTTGGGGATTTCTCGAGGAAAATATCAATAACGAGGGTGGTGGGGGTTCATTTCCTAAAGTTGCGCATTCCTTTTTTTTTCGAAACAAATTAACTAAAAATTAGCAAAAACGGATTCGATAATCATTATCTTTGTAAACAAACGTAAAATTTGTTTTTCTAAAAAAATGTTTGGCACGTTTATTTAGCTAAAAAAAACTCTCTTATTTTAACAAATCAAACTAAACAGGCTCGTCATGCACGTTTTACTGCTGTTTTTCTGATTCTGAGTTATCTTGCCTTCAACCATTCTATACACCTTACAGCTTTAACGCCTGTTCTTACAACTCGAGCACCAATTCCTATAACACCGTAGCCCGTTCCTACAGCTCCAACACCTATTATTGTAGCTTCAGCAGCTACCTTCACTCTCAAATCTACATTTCATGCTTATTCCGTCAAAGCCCTTTTAGAAGCCACACTAGTTTCTGCATATGCTTCACGGTCCACAGACTCGTCCACAGACCAAGCTGAAAGCTCATTTATCTCTGATCTTACTTTATACCCGGTAAAGAATAATGAAGAAGAATTAGTACCTAATGACCAAGATTCAGGCATAATCAAATTTTCTGAGAAACGCCCTAGTTTGAGGGAGCTTTCTGAGGTTTACCTGAACCAAGAAATAAACTTCTTGTCTTAATGGTATTTGTATGCTGGTTTGCACGGGATACTATACCATTGAAGATTGTTGTTTTAATATTTCCTCACGTCATTACAAATAATTTTCCTTTTAACTAAGCTAGACAAAATTTACTAGTGCTTGTAGTTTATCTCACAAAAAAGAATATCGGTATATTATGCTGAGATAGTCGTCACTAGTTACAAAATTGTGAACTATTGTGATACATGGTCCTTGCTTTCCGATACTTCTGCGGTTGTAAAATTTCCCTTTTCCCACCCCACCACTCTATCCTATTGACCATCCCGTGTCTCACATCCCGTCATGAGACACGATACTCATCTCCTTCATCATCCATGTTTGTCTGTGAGACCAAAGCCTCATCTCCAAGTCCTGTTCATCAGTCCTCGTGGGACCAATCTTCATTTTTTACCCACTATGAAGAGAATTTGGATCGATACTCATTGAAGCTACTCATTGAAGCTACGTGTTAGAATATAAAACTGTAATCCTCAACACGTAGTGGTAACAATTTTTTTATTGAAGCTACGTGTTAGAATATAAAACTGTAATCCTCAACACGTAGTGGTAACAATTTTTTTAAATTCTCATTAAATTCATGGACAGTATATAAAACTGTAATCCTCAACACGTAGTGGTAACAATTTTTTTAAATTCTCATTAAATTCATGGACAGTAGGATTCGAACATGAGTTGTTCTGACACCATTTTAAATTAAGTCTCTAATCATTATATCAAAACACTCTGAAGTTATGGTGAGAATTAAGATTTATATTTTTATATTATAACATAAAGTATGTAATTAATCATTCTTTTTTTAATTAATATGCAGACTTGAAGACCAGCCGTCCCTATTGCTTTCTTTTGTATTGAAGATGAAGATCAGATCTCACGAGGTCCTATGAACAAAGGAAGGAATCTATAGGAAGTTTTAGTAAAGGGGGACTATGAGGATCACGCTTCATGATGGATATTATCAAATGATGAAAACATAACATTTTCTGAAAATGGGATTGAACAAATGGGGACTATGAGGATCGAATATCACAGGAATTCTAGACGATAGTCTATGTTGTGTTGTATTTATATACTATTTTCCAAATTTTCATGTGGTTGCGGCTCTTCACTTTTATTGATTAAGATTTGTACAAAACATTAGTTCAATTTTGATATGAGAAGCTCAGTTACTTATAATGAGGTGAGGAGGTGATAAACATTCCATGCACAGAATTGCACCTCTAAAGGACTCCAATGATGATTCATGCACGAACCAATAGTTTATCGCCTTCATGTGAAGGAAGATAAACCAAACAAACATAACCAAATATATGGATAAACCAAACAAACATAACCAAGTATATGGAATAGAGAATAGTCCAAAGAGGAACAATACAGTTTTGAGTAGGGAGTAGCATTATTGAGCACAACGGAAGGAGTAATATTGATTACAAAAATAATTGAGGGTGCTTCAGTCCAGAGAGATCAAGGAACAAGGGAATGAGTGGAAGAGCATGTGTTGCGTCAAGAACATGATAATGTTTTCTATCTGCCGCATTATTTTTCTCAAGAGTATAAAGGACAAGATGGTGAGGATTAAGTGCCATGTCCATGATACTTTCAAAAGACACCGTTGGAAAAGACAAATGTCTTGGATCTAGGCTTTCAGTATGTAAATTTTGTTTATTCGTTTTGGGTTTGGGCTTTCAGTATTTAAATTTTATGTTCAAACCTAACATTGGTTAACGATGACTGAGAGGTATGTCTTGAATAGATAAATAAAAAGAGATTTAAGAGAAACCTAACGTTGGTTAACGGTGGTGGCTGAGAGGTATGTCTTGAATTAAAAAAAAGAGAGATTTAAGAGAATAGTCGCCCTAAATCTTGATCTACCTAGAGGGACCAGATTGTTAGAATCATACTTGTTTCAGGCACATGAGAAATTTCAATCATCTGGGGACTAATATTCAATTATGACAATCTAAGGGGCCAATTTGAAAGACCATCTACAAAAGTTAAAACTGCTTTATTTTCCGCAAGTTTACCACTAATTTGAAGACCACAACTTTGAAATGTTCCGATGATGATTTTCCAAGGCTAAATGTGTTAGATGTTTAGAATTTAGATGTTTATTTTTAAATCAATGCTAGACGGCATTTACATTTAAATACCTTCGTGTTTCACCACCTCACCAGTTATAAAAGACATCACTTAAATATCAAATGTTGTCAACAGTTAGAATGTTGTAAACAACTCTAGCAAATTTCTAGCAAATAAAAAAAAAACAACTCTAGCAAAAGCTCCTTAGGATGAAAATACCATTGTGCGGAACTTAATCCCTTAAACAGCTAAACATTAAATATCATGTGTTGTCAACCATTAGAATGTGTAAACGACTTCAGCAAAAGCTCGTTAGGATGAAAATACCTTTGTGTTTAAGTTTGTTGACCCCTTAAAAAGTTAAGGCTAAATATTAGAAAACCCCCCAACCTTTGGATGATTATTAGATAACCCCCATAACTTTAAAAATATCAGCCCCCTCCTTTTTTGGAAATTATCAGAGAATGGATTTAAGAGGTTTTTCTAATAAAACCTTAAAGATAAAGAAAGCTAGCATTCTGACAAAATCTTAAAGTTAAACGAGGGTTTTCTAATAATTCTTGTACTTATTAGGGTTTTTTTGTTGATATTTTGAAAGTTACAAGTTATCTGATAATTTTCCAAAGTCAAGGGAGTTTTCTGATAGTTAATCATTAAGTCAATACTCTGATTTCACCATTTTATAATTTTCCTCCAAAATCAACAATGCCCTACTTTCCTTCTCTTCAGAAGCACCGTAACTTGAAGAACCTATAGACGACATGAAGAGAGCTTTCATAGACACCTACATAGAAATTGGGCCGGGAAGGAGGAAAATTGGGAAATTATGAGTCAGGTTAAAAAAAAATGAATGACTCAATTTAGTGAAAAGAATGAGGGTGTGTAAAGTAGTAGAATGGTGATTGTTATAGCATGCAAATAGTTAAGTGTTAATCCTCATTGGGAGGCCGACATGTGTCCCACACTGTGCGTAATTAGCCATCTTCAAAGAGGGACGACTCGAGCGACTATAGTGGTCGACCTAGCAAGTCGACAACTTGCGAGGCCGACTAAAAATGCGGTACTTGTCGACCTACCCGCAAGATCGAGACGAGAAACATCCTCACTCAGCCTACCGTTCTAGTTGACCCCACTCCCTATCGACACTCGACCCTCCCAGGCCGACAACTTGCGAGGCCGACTAAAAAGATGGTGTTTGTCGGCATCCAGTGAGACAAGTTGGAAGGCGGTGTATCCTCGAGCCCCCCGTCAACAGTCAATTGCCATCACCTTAAATGCATAATAGAGTCATCATTGCTCTAGCATCGAAAGTCTTTATGACTCATTGGACCTCGTCAGCACTATGCACATCCTGTCATACTCATATTAAAAGCCTCGCCCCTTTCAGTAGCCGACACCTGTAAAGCAGATGAAGATTGAGCCGTCAACTTGACTCGGCCGAAGTTACCTATCTATCCTTTAGATCTGTTGTAAAAGGAACTGATGTCTGTTGCCTAGGGTAAGCTATTCTAGGCCATTCTAAGCAATTTTCTTGCTAAAAACTTAACTCTTACTTCTCCACTCAAGGTTAAATTCTGACTTGATCATCGGTGGAACCATCGGAGATCCCAACTCCAACCTCTCACGAGTTCTTCATGTGGAGGATATGATTTATGGCTTAAGAACTAGTCGTCTGAGGAAGCTTGAGGACCCTAACACCCCCTCAAAATCCACAAACTAACCCCCTACTTGATAACTGACATCAACAGCGGTTATTACACTACTTCACCTGCACTACTTTCATATTATAAGAGAGAAAAGTGTGGAGGTCCAATCTCTTTAATCTTTTTCTTAAAATTGATAATTCGTCAAGAAAGCCCATATTTTCCCCTCATATAGTGTGAGAGTAGTGTAGAAAAGTGTAATGTAGTTATCATTATTTAAAGTAATAATTATAATAAGAAATTGAGTAAAATATTCCCCACAATATTCTTACTTTAAAATAACAGAAGGTAGTAACATGCCAGATTTGGACAACTTAGTTGTTTTTTTATAATTCAGCCCAGAATCAAACCCACGGCCATGTGAACAATATTGGAACCTCTCAACTCTCCGGATCACCCGCAGTGGATACAACTTAGGGTATGTAAGGGCTATGTTTTATAATTTAAAGTATTTAAATGTAAAAAGTGGTGAACCAATAGCGTGCAAATACCAATTTAGCCATCAATCAATAAAAAAAATTCATAATCACAAATGTATTCAATATATTTGATCTTTTCGTGGTGATACTGTAATCTTTTCAACTCGGTATCAGTTAATTCTAATTGCTTTATTATGGACGTTTTCTTGATTTATATCTCAAATTTCTAAGCAGATGTAGCTAACCATGGCATATGATCTACGTAACGTACAAGAAATAAAGCTGAAATAAATAAAAGTATTACTCGCTCCACAAAAGCCTGGTAATACATATAAATATATTAACAAATTATTTAACGAACAAAATATTGTTAGGTTATGTGGAACCTAACTATCAGACTCGGCCCTATTCGCTTCATTGAAGAGAAAAACAAACAAGAACAGGAAAAACGAAGCAGACAACGTTTTGGGTGCTGGCCGGTCGACCGCGAGGTAAGGTCCGGTCGACCGGAAAACATGCACACTACAAGGTGTGTTTCTGCATTCTGGCCGATTGACCGCGAGGCTAGGTCCGGTCGACTGCGGACCCTGTAATTAGTTTCCTGAGATTTTGACGTTCTAGTCGGTCGACCGTGCCATTGTTGGCGATCGACCGCGACTCGGGTTTGGGCCTGGGCTCGTTTTCTGGTCTGTTTGAGATTCTTGTTTGTAAGAACCCTATGCTATAAAAGGGGTGATTAGGGCAACTTGTAAACTAACCTGAGAATAGTGAAACTTTTTCTTGGGGCGACTATGGACGTAGCTTCTCTCGTTGAGAAGTGAACCACATAAAATTCTCTGTGTTCTCTGTGATTGTTCTTTTTTTTCTTTCTCATCTCTATTTCCAAATCGCAGCAGGGGTTAGAAAGCCCAACAATTGGTATCAGAGAGACCAGGTTCGGCGTAGGTGATTTGAGGTTAGATATGGGATCCGAGAAGGAGACGTCCAAGATCGAGAAGTTTGATGGGACAAACTTCGGGTACTGGAAGATGCAGATGGAAGACTACCTCTATCAAAAGGATCTGTATTTACCATTGTGAGAGAAGTCGGTGGATATGAAGGATGCAGAATGGAAGTTGTTAGATCGGAAGGCCCTTGGAGCAATCAGGTTGACCTTGTCCAGATCTGTAGCTTTCAACATCAAGAATCAGGACTCGACGGTGTCTCTCATGGCTGCTTTATCCAGCATGGATGAACAATCCTCTGCAACGAATAAGGTACATCTCATAAAGAAGTTATTTAATTTGAGGATGTTTGAGAATAAAAAATTCAAGGATCACCTGAATGAATTTAATGAGATCACGAATCAGTTGAACTCCGTTAATATTAAATTCGATGATGAAATTCAAGCCCTCTTAATACTTGATCAGTTGCCTGATAGTTGGAAGGGTACCATTATTTCGATTAGCGGGTTATTTGGAAAATCGAAACTGAAGTTTTCAGAGGTTGTTGACATGGTTATGACCGAGGAGATTAGAAGGCAAGAAGAAGGAGTCTCTAGTTTAGGGTCGGCACTGAATGTTGAAAGTAGAGGCATAAATAGAAACATGAATAGAGGAAATAACCGTGGGAGTCCTAATTCTAGGAACGACACGTCAAAATCCAGAAATCATAAAAGTAAGAAAGAGATTGATTGCTGGAACTGTGACAAGTATGGGTACTATGAGAATCAGTGCAGGAACCCAAGAAAGACAAGGAGAGCAAGACTGTAGCGAACGTTACCTCAAGAGAATCAAATGATGCCCTTATTTTCTCGTTAAAGGGCAAAACAAAATCATGGGTGCTAGATTTGGGTGCATCGTTTCATGCTACCTCAAATAGATCTCTATTTGAGAACTATGCTCCAGGAAATCTAGGAAAAGTCTACATTGGTGATGATCAGGCGTGTGATACAGTTGGAAAAAGAGTAGTGCAAATCAACCTCAATGGGTTTGTATGGAAGTTGAATGATGTGAGACATGTTTCTAGTTTGAGGAAGAATCTGATCTCCATAGGACAGCTGGCAAAAGAGGGATATATAACAACCTTCGCATGTGATACGTGGAAGGTTACCAAGGGGTCTATGATTGTTGCCCGTGGCAGGAAGAGTGGGACTCTCTATATGACGACATATGCATGTGGATCCATTGCAGTGGCTGAGAGCAAAGAAGATCCAAATTTGTGGCACAAAAGGCTTGGTCACATGGGAACCAAAGGGCTAAAGGTTATGCAGTCGAATGGAAAGCTACCAAGTTTGAGGTCGACTGATCTTAACTTATGTGAAAGCTGTATCTTTGGAAAACAGAAGAGAATAAGCTTCAAAAGAGTTGGCAGAACTCCGAAGGAAGAGAACCTTGAGCTAGTTCATACAGATGTGTGGGGTCTAGCATCAATCCAGTCTACTGGTGGAAGGTTGTATTTTGTGACCTTCATAGATGATAGATGTGTGGGGTCTAGCATCAATCCAGTCTACTGGTGGAAGGTTGTATTTTGTGACCTTCATAGATGATCACTCGAGGAAGACTTTGGTCTATTTCCTATACTGGTGGAAGGTTGTATTTTGTGACCTTCATAGATGATCACTCGAGGAAGACTTTGGTCTATTTCCTAAAACACAAATCAGAAGTGTTGGAAGTATTCAAAAGGTGGAAGGCTATGGTAGAAAATAAAACAGGTTTGAAGATCAAGAAGCTGCGATCAGATAATGGCGGTGAGTATGAAGATTCTAAGTTCAAGAAGTTCTGCTATGATAGTGGCATCAGATTGGAGAAGACGGTGACAGGTACACCATAGAAAAACGACATAGCAGAACTGATGAACAGGACATTGACTGAGATAGCCAGAAGCATGAGTCTATAAGTAGGAATTCTAAAGTAGTTCTGGGCAGAAGCAGCCAACATAGCTACCTACCTGATCAACCGGGGACCATCGGTACCTTTAGAGCACAGAATACATGAAGAAGTATGGAGCGGAAAGAAGGTAAACCTTTCTCATCTAAGAGTTTTTGTTGTGTTTCATATGTTCATTTGAGTGATCATGTAAGAAACAAACTCGATTCTAAATCTTTGAAATGTTATTTTATTGGCAATGGTGGTGATGAGTTTGACTATAAGTTCTGGGATGAGCGGAACAAAAAAGTCATCAGAAGCGAGGATGTTGTCTTCAATGAAGCAGTCTTCTACAAAGATCGTGATGTTGTTCATTCCACTAGTTCGGTGCAGTTTGAGCATGTATACTTCGAGTCGGATGATGTTCCAGATGGGAGCAACCTAGAGGCTAGTTCTGATGAAGCAGAAGAAGTAGCAGAAGAGGTGGAAGAAGAGATGATAGAGGAGATTACTTCAGAGAGAACAGATGCAGATGCAGAGCCTGGTCCACCTGTCAGAGAGTTGAGGCGGACAGCTAGAGTACCCAAGCCAAATCCGAAGTATCCATTATTACACTCCAAGTCTCATTTGAACTACTTATTGTTAAGTGACGGTGGAGAGCCAAAAAGCTATGCTGAGGCATGTCGAGTGGGTGATGTGATCAAGTGGGAGCTTGCTATGAAAGATGAGATGAAGTCCTTGAACTCTAACAAGACTTGGGAGCTTGCAAAGTTGCATGTGGGAAAGAAAGCATTGAGTAACAAATGGGTGCACAGGATCAAGGAGAAGCATGATGGTTCTAAGAGATACAAGGCCAGATTGGTGGTCAAAGGGTTTCAGCAGAAATAAGGAGTCGACTACACAGAAATCTTCTCTCATGTAGTCAAATTGACTACTATCAGCTCTGTTCTGAGCATTATTGCAGCTGAGGATCTATATCTCGAGAAATTAGATGTGAAGACAACCTTCCTCCACGATGACTTAGAGAAAGAGATATACATGCGGCAACCAGAGGGGTTTACTCAAAAAGGCAAAGAGAAGAAGGTATGTAGATTGAAAAAGAGCTTGTATGGTCTGAAACAAGCTCCAAGGCAACGGTACAAAAAGTTTGATGGGTTCATGCAGAGGAATGGATACTCCAGGTGCAATGCTAATCATTGTTGTTTCTTCAAGAGGCTTGACACCAGGTACGTTATCTTGCTGCTATACATCAACGATATGCTAGTAGCCGGTTCAAATATGGGTGAGATCAAGAAGTTGAAGAAGCAGCTATCAAGTGAGTTTGACATGAAGGACTTAGGTGCAGCGAAACAGATTTTAGGGATGAAGATTAGCAGAGACAGGCTTTTGGACACACTGCGGCTATCTCAGACCGAGTACATTAGACATGTGCTTGAGAGGTTTGGGATGAGTGATGCTAAGGCTGTTAGCACAACTTTGGCTAGTCATTTCAGGTTGACTAGGGAGCAGTGTCTAGTGACTGATGAGGAGAAAGACTACATGGTGAAGGTTCCATATGCTTTAGCCATTGGAAGTCTTATGTACACCATAGTGTGTACGAGGCCTGACATTGCACATGCAGTGAGAGCTATGAGTAGATTCATGTCAGATCCAGGAGAACAACACTGTGAAGCAGTGAAGTGGATTCTAAGATACCTGCAGGGTACTATAGAGAATTTTTTATGCTTCAAGAGAGGAAAGTTGGGTCTGCAGAGATTTGTTGATGCAGACTTTGCTAGTGAGATAGATCAGAGGAGGAGCACTACGGGGTATGTGTTCACATTAGGTACTACTGCCATCAGTTGGGTCTCCCAGTTGCAGAATATCGTCGCTTTATCGACTACAGAGGCAGAATATGTTGCCGTGACAGAGGCAAGCAAGGAGATGATATGGTTAAAGGGGTTCTTGGAGGAGTTGTGACAGAAAAATGAGAAGAGTGTCTTGCACTGTGATAGCCAGAGCGCCATTTATTTGGCAAAGAACCTAGCTTTTTATGCTAGGACCAAGCATATACAGGTTCGTTATCACTTCATAAGGTCAGCCTTGGATGATGACGTGTTGGAGCTTGTGAAGATCCAAGGAAACAAAAACCCGGCTGATTGTTTAGCATTAATTGATTATAATTTAGAAACATTAATCTCTGATGTTAATAATATTAATAGGATAAAAGAATACATGGAATTACAAATGGAGAAAGTATCAGAATGTTCAGAGATATGCTTCAAAAGAATCAAGCTATTTCAATTTCAAATGGAAAAGTGACGGAAATAAATCTAAAATTTAGAAAACATCCATAAATCACTTGAATTGGTTTAAAAGTGCGAGTTTGGGAAAATCTTTCTATGGTCAATATTACACTTCACTATTTTGAATATTTTATTTATATCTTAATCTATCTTAATCATAAGTATATCCTATCCTAATCCTACGTGCTTAACAATTTATAAAAATAATTAATAAAATAAATCTAAAATTCAGAAAACGTCCATGAATCACTTGAGTTGGCATTAACATAAGGCATATCTATTAAAGAAGCATCGACTGAGTTACATTAAAGAATAATTTAATAATTTTATCCCAATCAAAGAAGAATTCTCCATAGAAGATGTCAGAAAAATTAGTATGTATTCTTAAATTTCATACTTTGTTCTTTAAATACAAATGAAAATAAATATTACTACTATAATCTAAGGTAAATTAGCATTGAAAAATGCATGTATTTAGTTTAGATTTTTATGGAAAATGACAAAGATGTAGCAAAGATAATATTATTGACATAACAGTAACTCTTATTGGATGCACATCAGAAGAATTCATTGTAAAAAAAAAAGATAGCTCCTAAACTTATTTAATTAATAAATTAGGAATATAAAGAATTTTATATTTATAAAAATTAACATTTATTCTCATTGAAATAGAAAAAAAAATCAAAGTCTGTATTTCAAGCAGTTTATGATGAACATCAGAAGTACATTTAACTTCTTTGTGAAGTTAAGCGAGAAGATGAAAGATTAACGAGTCCAGAAAAGATAACAACACAAAGAATATAACTCTAGTCTAGTATCACAATCGATGTAGATGGTGAAGACACTATTCTAGAATTGCCCGAAAAAAAGATAAAGATGAAGAATGATTGATCTTAGCTCAATAAAAAAATAAAATAGAAGGAATAAAAGAAAATATTTTCTTAATATTTTATAGAATACTTTAATTATTTTGAGTGGAATTACGAATCTTTAGATGGGAGTTTTATGAACTTTTTTTAGTACTTTTATATGCTTATGTTGGTGCTTTTTGTTGGGCTATGAAGCCTCTCTTTGGGGTCTGAAGAAACATGAAGTCATTGTGAGAGAAGGTCAAGCCTCTCTTTGGGTTCTGAGGAAACACGAAGTCATTGTGAGAGAAGGTCACATAAACACAAAATTAACAGCACGAATACAAACTGTGACGCCCCTGGGTTCACACAAGGCTGCAGTCCGAGGTAAAACCAGGAATGTCAAATCTACCATGCACCACACCGTGCAATAACATGTTTCACCATCATAATTACTATCTCTTTAGTAGAGTCAACAACAGGTGTAGGTACAAAAGTAAGTAAAAGATAATACAAGAGATATATGATAAAATAATAGAGATAAAAATGATATTTCATCATCCAACATACAAAAATAGAAAGTGAATCTCTGAAATAACTAGTCTGGAGATCTCAACAAGTCTCAAATACAGAATATCTGATAACAGAAAAATAAGGCACATAACCTTTACAACTTCTAGAACATAACTCTCAAATGTCTAAACAAAATGTCTACAGTGGAGCTCCATAAATAAAATAAAACTACAAATGAAATATGGACGCTAATAAGTATCGCCATCAACCTGCGACTCTCCGTGCACCTGGCTCGTTACCTGAAATAGGAGGGGACAACGAGCGTCAAAGCGCTAGCGAGCAACATCACAACTAACCCCAAGGGAGAGGGCTCGTTACATATAGAAAATACAGTTAATACATATATACATAAAAATCATTGATCCTAACAATAATAGGATTTTAGTATTTAGGAAATTACAACACGAGCATAGGTACATCGAGCGAAATAATCCAAACAAGGAAACCCTCATGTATATACATTGTATCTCAAATTATAAATCCCTAAATACCAAACCCAAGATCTAATACAGGAACAATAATATAAAGAAGACTAACCCATCTCAGAACTCAAATACCATGTCATGTCAAAACCCACATAAGTGTCATATCCAGGCTATGTAAGTGTAAGTGTCATACTCAAGGTTTAAACAGGTGTCCAACACATGGACTAAGACTAGGTGTAGTGGATGCCCAACACATGGACTGCATATGTAAATTGTCCAACACATAGACTGAATGATGAATATCCAACACATAGACTGAATATAATGAATGTCCAACACATGGACTGAATATGATGAATGTCCAACACATGGACTGCACATAATAATTGCTCAACACATGGACTGAATGAAATGTGTAGAATATCGATGAGATATATGAAAAGGATGCATATACACTAATTTCACATGTGTCTCGGTGTGCAAATCTAAACTCATGTCCGCAAGTTATCTCACATATGAAGATACATAATAAACAATAACTTATAATGCCAAATATTCGAGTTGACTCCTCGTTCACATTAAAGCACACAACAAAAGTAAACATGCACAAACTGTGCCGGCGATCAACAGAAACAGGCAGAAACCTTTCACAGGTTTCTGTCTGCTTCGAAACAAATCTAGAAGTGACATTATTATTTTCTAAGCATAATATTACTGATATCAACATATATGAAACAACATGAAACGAAATATTAACATGTAAATATATCGTCGAAACCCTAAACATTTATATACACATGTTTAAACGTTTTAAAAGTAAAAACTTATGATTTAATTCATGATTAATAAATTTTAGATCTGAAATTTGTCAAGGTTACTGTTGTAATTAATTAGAATATTATGATAATGTATTCTCACTTCATAAGTTATAAAGATCTATCTTTTGTACACTAAAAAATACGTTTTAAGCTCGAAAAATCCGAATAAAACTTAATAAAATGTACAAAATAAAATGGTGCAGACTTGGACGAGATATTACTCACCTCAGATGCTGAAAAATTCATGCCACGTGAAAGAGAACCAATCCCCTTCGCTGCACTGCACAAAACCCGCTGAAAAATCCTCCGAAATCCCTCAAAATCGCCAAAGAAAAGAACTAGGGTTTGAGAGAGGGGAAAAGGGGCTGCTAGGGTTTGGAACACAGGAGAAAATATGTGTTTTTCATGTTTAAACATGTGTATATATGACAGCAAACCCGAAAAACTACAGTCCAAAACCCGAAACCCGAAACAGGAAAACCCAGTCTGACTAGAAACATACTCTTTGGTATTTTGGTTGTAACTTTCGCATACGACCTCGGAATGAGGTGATTAAAGATTTGTTGGAAATATACTGAAGATATATACAACTTTGGTCTTTTAAGTTTTTCCATATTCACAACGTATTAGTGTGTAAAATACAAAATCTATCAACTGGTCATAAATTTCCAGATTTATACATCGAGCATGATTTGTGCATTTGCTCTTTACATATATACATTGAATTGATCTCAAATCAATTCCTAGCATACTCAAACATTATAATATGTTATTTATAAATATATAACATATTTATTATTATTTATCACAAAATATTCAAATTTTTTGGGTTTTACATTCTTCCCCCCTTAAAAGAATTCGTCCTCAAAATTCAGAAATCATACTTAACTGAAAGATAGTATTAGAAAGCATGTCGAGGGTGAAATCCAACCCATACATACACCTCTCATAATATTAAACTCTTGATAAGCGTATAGGGATATTTATACTTAACAATCCACTTCCTCAATAGGTGCAGGTAGTCGCGTTGCATAACATCTTCGCGCTCCCGAGAATCATCCTCGATGTCTACACTTAACCATCTAAAATGTAAATACCCCCACTTAACCCCTAACTAATGGAACAAGTATATCGAGTAAAAAATCCAAACAAGGAACCCCTCATATATATACCATATGTTCCGAGTACTTAGGAGTTAAGTTAATACCCTCATTTTAGTGTTAAGTATAAACATCACCATACATGTAACCATAAGTCATATATAAGTCATACTAAAATTTAATTTACCTGCTCAAATAGGTGAGGGTAGTCACGGCGCATATTCTCCTCGCGCTCCTAAGAAACCTCTTCAACTCCTCTCCGGTTCTACTAAACTTTCGCCAAGGGAATCACTTGTTTCTATGTCTTTTGTCCTATCTAACAAGTATACAAACTAGGATCTCAATTGTAGTCAAATTGTCCTGAAGCTAAAACTCTGATGCATCCAACACTCGCTACTGCTTCCCATCATGTAAGTGCTTCTTGTGCATAGAAATATGAAATACATTGTGTATACTAGACATCGATCCTAGAAGACCTAGCCTGTATGACATAGCTCCCATGTGCTCCAAAATCTGGAAAGATCCAATATACCTCGGTGCAAGCTTCCCCCGTCTTCCGATTCGCTGAACGCCTTCCATAGGCGATACCTTCAGCATAACTGAATCTCCAACCTAGAACTCCAAAGGTCTTCGTCTCTTATCTGCATAGCTCTTTTGCCGACTCTGAGTGGCTAGAATCCTCTCTCTGATCAATGCTACCTTATCAGTAGTCTGCCTCACAAGCTCTGGTCCAAGCATTAAGCTATCCTCTGGCTTTGCCCAACATATCGGTGATCTATAAGGTCTCCCGTACAATGCCTCATACGGGGCCATACTGATTGTCGCTTGATAACTATTGTTATAAACGAACTCTATCATTAAAATATGATCCTCCCAGCTACCTTGAAAGTTAATGATGTAAGCCCGTAACATGTCTTCCAACACCTGATTTACTCTCTCCGTCTGACCATCCGTTTGTGGGTGGAATACACTGTTGTATGATAGTCTGCTACCAAATGAATCCCAAAAACTCCTCCAAAAGTGCGAAGTGGACACTGCACCTCGATCCGATACAATCGTGTCTGGAACTCCATGAAGTCGAATTATCTCCCGAACATATATCTTCTCATACGTCTCAGCTGTATATGTAGTCTTCACTAGAATAAAAAATATGCTGACTTCGTTAGTCTATCCACCATCATCCAATTAGAATCATTCTCTTTCTTCGACTTCGACAACCCTATAATAAAGTCCATATAAATATCCGCCCACTTTCATTCTGGAATAGGTAAAGGCTGAAGTGTTCTTGCCGGTCTCTGATGCTCTGCCTTCACTTGCTGACAAGTAAAACACTTGCCCACATACTCTGCAATCTCTCTATGCATACCACTCCACCAGAAGTATCTCTTTAGGTCCTTGTATATCTTAGTGGTCCCTGGATGTATTGTGTACCGAGTACGATGTGCTTTATCTAATAACTCCCTCTTAAGCTCTGCACTAGCTAGCATAACTAATTTACCCTTCATCCGTAGACCTCCATCTGCTCCAATGGTCCAATCAGCTTTTGGCTCTATGATAATCTCCTCCTTTCGGATTTGAATTCAAGAGTCTTCCAACTGAGCTATGACAACTCTGTTACTCCAAGATGGCTGCACTGACACAGCTCCCAAAAATGCATTGGTTCCACCAACCTCGGGTCTAAAATCAAACTGGCTAAGAGTGAGAAGATCTCGATGCAATGAGCACCTCAAAGCCAAAACCCGATGTCGACACTTCCTGCTTAAAGTATCTGCTACGACGTTTGCCTTCCCCGGATGATACTGAATAGCGAACTCGTAGTCCTTGATAAACTCAATCCACCTCCTTTGTCTCTGGTTGAGTTCCTTCTGAGAGAAAAGATACTTCAGACTCTGATGGTCTGTGAACAACTCAAACTGCACTCCATTCAAGTAGTGTCTCCACGCCTTTAGCGTGAATACTACCGCTGCTAACTCCAAATCGTGAGTGGGGTAGTTCTGCTCATGTACCCTCAACTATCGTGAGATATATGCTACCACCCTCTGAGTCTGCATCAAGACGTCTCCTAAACCTGCTAATGATGCATCTGTGTAGACCATAAATGTCCTGTCGCTGTTCGGAATAGTCAAAACCGGCGCTGTAGTCAACTTAGCCTTCAAGGTATCAAAGGCCTTCTGGCACTCCCTGCCCCAAATGAACTGTACACCCTTCTTCGTAAGGCATGTAAGTGATGTTGGAAATCTTCGAGAAGTCCTGGATGAACTCCCTGTAATAACCGGCTAAACCCAAGAAGCTTTGAATCTCTGTCACCGTCTTCAGTGGTTCCAAATCAAGAACTGCTGTAAACTTAGTTGGATTCACTGTTATGCCCTCTCTGCTGATGACGTGAACGAGAAATCTAACTTCTGAAAGCCAAAACCCACATTTGCTGAACTTGGCATATAACGGATGCTCCTATAGAGTCTGCAAAGCTAACCGAAGATGCTGATCGTGATCTGCCTCCGATCTCGAATATATGAGAATATCATCGATAAAGACAATTACAAACTAGTCCAAAAAGAGATGGAAAACCCAGTTCATCAAATCCATGAATACCATAGGTGCATTAGTCAACCCAAATGGCATGACCAGAAACTCGAAAGATTCATATTGAATCAGGAAAAACGGCTTTGGGAAAATTCATCTCCCGAACTCGCAACTACAATAACCCAAATCAAAGATCAATCTTCGAGAAAAATATTGCGCTTCGCGCAGCTGATCGAACAAGTCATAATTCCTAACAAATCCGGATAGTGAACTTGTTCACATCATAATAATCTACACATAATCATAAGTTACTATCCTCATTCTCCCGAAGAGGATCAGTGATCCCATAAATAAAAAGATACTCCAGCGAGTAATACTCTAAGATAATAACTCGTTTATCTAATTCTATCTGTAGCTCCCTTATCTCAGTAGGTACCGTATGATAGGGTGCTCGTGATATCGATACTGTGCTCGACTACAACTCGATGCATGAAACAACCTCTCTCACTGGAGGAAATCTAGGTATGTCCTGAAAGACATCCTGATACTCTGAGACAACTCTGGTCTCACACAAATCAACACTCCGGTCCCTCAGCATCACCTACTCGACGTATATCAGAAATGACCCACATTCCGGCCATCCTGTGAGGTTGCTACTATCTATATAAATCCAACGAATGCTCACAAGCTGATTGTTTTAGTACAACAGTCGATACTAACAGGGTATGATGATAGCTAATCCGTACTAAGAAAAAAAAAGTCAAAATTTGACATCAGCAACACGATCAACTTGATAACTAACTCAGACTCATCTAGTCTAATGACACATCTCCTACAGATAGAAGGGACACCCCCCTAGAGGAGTAAAGACTGACAACAGAATGTCTAAGGAATGTGCTACAAGCTGAAACCTATCAACGAAGGCATGAAAGATAAGAGATAAGCGATAAGCGAATTTCTAAATCAAACTAGATCCGAGCTGAAAAGGAAATCACGAAGAAAACTCCGCTCATACCCTGATCACGCGGTACTGCTGAATAAACTCTATTAGTGGTGCAACAAATATGGGACCATCTGTCCTTCAGGAATCTCCTGGATAATGCAAATCTGGCCTGCTGGTCCCTAAATCCTCAGATTAACAAGTAGTGTCTCTATTTCCCCGCTGCTGGCCAAAATTATGACTCTGAGACTATCGACCGTGACCTCTATCATGCTGGCTTCTTGCTGGTGTACTGCGACAAGTCTTTCGCTCTTGTTGTGATTGTAACATGTACTCCAAACTCTGCGCTACTTCGGCGCTCTCGAATCATATCGTGTTCCTTTCTTATATTGTCCTTGTTGCTGGGTACAAATCATTCGTCCGCTGCTAGGATTCTCTAGATTCCGCAATAGTTCTCTTGCCATTGTCATTATCACTATTCTGGTTTTGATATCTTCCTTCACCACGGGTATATCTCCCTACTTTACTTAGACTAGCTCTAACTGCTTGTTGAAGTATTGACTACAATTCTTCCAAATAGATGATAATTGCTACCGCGACAAAAATCTTGATGTCGTTGCTATCTTCCAGCGATGTCCTCAATGCTGAATACATCTAACTTCTGCTTGGTACTAAGTCAACGTTTAAGAAATTTTCACATACTCCTTCCCTTATAGGTTGCAACTGAAATTGGTGTGCCTTGAAACTCTGGTGCTCTTATTATCTGATATCTTTCTTACTCTCTCAGGGCTAAACATCCTGCTCTGCGGCTCTATAAACAGCTAATTGTGGTGGTGGTGCCTTCATAAATATTACCTTTTTTACTTTTACGACGAGTACAACCGGTGATGGAACTCCTGAAAGTGGTACTGCTGACGGAAACAGATACTCCTCTTGCTCCTCGAGTGTTATAAGATCTTGCTGCTAACGGTGCCATGGAGTCGATCAAATACTGTGGTGCATGCTGTGGTTCGGCTCTGCATGCCCATCTCTTCAGGTATGAGTTTTACCTCGATCATATCCTCATTTTGATATTTATAATATCAAAAGGAGAGCTAAATTATCATAGTAAATGAGATAGAAATATAACAATACGAATTCATAACACATAGTATTCACGCAAATACCTTCAATCAATATAAAATAGTTATCATAAAAAAAATATTCTCAAATTTTGAGATATACGCATATATCGTCCTCACTCATACTAGAAAATCCTTAGCAGACTTTATACATGAATCCTAAGAAGAACTCAACAGTCGTCCCCGTTGCAATCTCGTCGAACTGCGCCACCACCATTTCGGTTGAAGAAACAGTTTCTCCCACTGTGGTCACAATCTTCTGTAGGTGTAAATTTTGATTTTCCGAAATGGGGGTTTCGTTTGTATTGATAAGAATAGCTTATTACAAACTAATGAATCGAAATTATAACAGAAGCGGAGGGAATGCCCTCCTTGTTTAATGTGGGGTCTTTGGTAGCGATAGGACGCCTCCCTCAGTGTCGGAACCGAGTTTGCTTCCATTGGACGATCCGAGCGAAGTTGTGGGCGAGCTTCAGTACGCAGTAGAAGCTCATGTTGATCGAGTTCGAGTTCCCGAGCTTGATGGCTATTAAGGTCGAAAGCTGGAAGAAGATGCTACAGTGCAAGGACAATGCAAAGAGTCAGGCTCGATTCTCTTAGAGCTTAAGAGAACTGATTGCCAACGAGCCAAATAGGTTCGGTCTTGATCAAGAGTTCAAGACCTCTCTTTTGATAACCATCATTGGCTATTTATAGTGGAGGAGAAGCATGACCACTCCCTCAAATTGTGGGATTATGGTTGAGGGGGACCATAACTCCATCCCTTAAATATTGGGATGTGACCATTGGAGGTAAGGAGAACCATACTCCATCCCTTATATCATGGGGAGTGGGTGTACCCACTCCCACGTTTTAAGCTCAAGTGGCTGACTTGGTCCAGCTGTGCAGACGAGCTTGACATTACAGGAGAGTTTGGGCTATCAGGCGAGCAGGCGAGCTTGGGTCTACAGGCGAGCCTGGCTGGCTTTGGCATGCAGGCGAGCTTGGCCTTCAGGCGAGCTTTCAGGCGAGCAGGCGAGCTTGGATCTACAGGTGAGTCTGGCGGGCTTTGGCATGTAGGCGAGCCTGGGTGCTACAGGTGAGCTCAGCCTTCAGGCGAGCTGTGCAGGCGAGCCTCGTAGGCGAAGCTGTGCAGGCGAGCTTCGCTTAGTTCGGGCGAGCTCCAATGTTCAGGCGAGCTCTAGACTTACAGATGAACTTCACTACAGGCGAACTTCACCCTTTTCAAGCGAGCTTCAGCCTTCAAGCGAGTCTGGATCATGCAGGCAAGCTCTACAGGCGAGCTTGACTTATGCAGGCGAGCTCCAGAACATGCCACGAAGAACAGGTCATAACTTTCAAACCGTAAGTTAGAATTTGACGAATTATATATGAAAATCGACTATCTCGACGAGACGAAGCCAACCAAACCTACCCCATAAGGTTCGGTTTGCTCCTGTCCATTTTGCCAAATTCCTTCCGGTTTGAGAGATATCAGCGTTTTCCCCTTTTCAGCTATTTCGGGCGAGGTTTTAGCAGTCTTGTTCTGAACTTCTTTGATAGGGATTAAAGGCAATTTTTATTACCTACATTAAGGAAGCTCACGATGGGATGTGTTCGCGGGGAAAATCGTTTTCTTCATTGATGTCATTGTGATCTCAAAATAACAACTTTTTGTGGTTACAAAAGATCCGGTCTTTTTTAGATCCGGTTACAACGAAATCAAAGAAATAAAGAAAAATTACAACTTTCTCCTTGTGAACAAATCGCGAGCTCCTGTTTTGCGGTCGCTCGCTTTTGTGGGTTCTTTGCCAACGCCGGGGTTAATCCGTGGACCACCGCGCGATCTAGATCCGGTCGGATCTACATGATTTGATGGGTATTATTCCACGAAGGGAATAATAGCCGGGAGGGATTAGTTCACTAAGGAAATAATCGCTCGGATCTCGGGATCTAAGACCAAGCTTAGATCCGGAGTATGATCTCGTGTAGATCTCAGATCTGTTCTTCCCCTCTCTCGAACTCCTGCCTTTTGTGATGTGGATGCTCGCCGAGGATCAGATCTGGATGTCCAAGTCTTCAAGTCTTCAAAACTCTAACGGCTCGGTTTTGGCCGAGCCCCTCTGGGTCTGCTGTTTTTCCGTCGTTTTGCGCTGTATCCGTTTCTCAGTTCTGTCCGTGATTCAGTTGACTTAGATTCTGATTCGTTGATCTGATTTGGCAGTAAATCAGATTCCTGATTTGGCAGTAAATCCACTTCTGAGTTCGAGTCCGAAACCGATCTTGATCCGAGTCCGCTCTTATTTGAATGACTCGTTGATTCCCCGAACTGTTGGCTTGATTCCATGCTCGAATGGATGTATCCCGTTGCTTGCGTGTGGTTCATCAACCTCGTCGCCTCGTTGGTTTGTCGGTTTGTGCCGAGCTATGCTGAGGGACCTATAAGCAATTTTATATGCCTACAGATACCCCCTCCAAAGTATTTCAGCCTCGTTCTTTTATAGAAGAGTCTGGAATACTTTGGATATGATTGTCCCAACCTTCAATCGGTATAACGGGACCTTGGAATGGCTTCTGTTCTTGATTCCTTCAATCTTCCAGGCTATTCGGTGCTTTGTCGAATGTCTGTAAGAGTTCCGGTGCTGCATTTATTGTCTGACCGTTGTCGGAATTTTAAACTTGAAGTCGATTCCTGACTTTCTAATCTTCAGCTGACCATCGATTGTTGGCGTCGAATCTTTATCTGCAACGAGTTGTCCGGCGTAGTGTTGTTGAGTTATCCTTAAGAATATTTTTAGAAAAATACTCTCCAGAAACTTCTCAACCAACATTAGGGAACAGTTTATACTCATATACCTTATTGGAGTATTTTCTGTGCCCAAATGAACTGAACCGGTCTGACAATGACCCAAAAAAGGCAGTAATTAGGCTCAAAAAATCTTCCGACCCTTCCGAATGTGTGGGAGAGGAAAGAATAAACAAAGGACTGAACCCTCGGTCGATTTGAAGTTGTTTCGATGCTCGATCCAGCTTCAATTTGAATTCTGGTTCAAACCAGGTCTGGTCCGGTTCAACTAGGCTTGGTTCAACAATATAAAAGAGGGTTTTTTCTCCTCATTAGGGCCGGCCCCCCCTCACCTAGGGCCGGCCACCTCTCTCTCCTCTTTTTTGAATTTCTCTTCCCTCGAGCATCCGTTCTCCCTCAAAACTTGATATCCGTCTTAGATCTAGCATTCCTTTGGATCTTTGACTGAGAAATCCCTCGAAACTTCCATTTTTAGAATTTCTCTCAGGCCCCTCGAGCGCGTGGTTCGAGCACTTTTCAAGATCTAATTTTTATTGGATCTTCGAGCTTTCCCTCAGGTAAATCTTCAACTAATCTAGCATTTTTTTTATGCTTACTTCAATTTATGAATTTGTGGGGTCGCATGCGAGGGTTAGGATTAAGATTTGACGCCTCGAGCTCACCTCTCAGGGGGGAGAATTGCAAAAAAGAGGAACTTTTTCTTAGATCTGATCCCTTAACTTATTTTGCAGGTCTCTATGTCTCGTTTTGCGAGGGGTCAATCTTCTACCGCGACGGCTGATGGCGCGCCTCCCTCTTATGCTGGTGAGCTATTTTTGGAAATTTACAATTTAGTCCATTTTTTCTTGGAAATTTGCAAATTGGTCCTTTTCACCCTATTTTGTTCTCCTTGGCGAGGTAATCGGGAAGAGCCTTGGTTCTCCTTGGCGAGGATCGACGCTTTAAAGATATGTTTTGCTTGGTCAAAATCATATCTCAAAATTAATAAAGGGGGCGTTTTGACGCTGCATTGTGCCTTATATGGCAGGGATATATTGTCGATATACCCTATCTTATAAGTGCATAATGTGGCCAAATCGTCTCACCCTTTATAAGGGAACGACTCTATCTTACCCATTCGTAAGATGAGTTCAATTTCCTTTTATAACTGGAATTAACAAACGTTTCATTGCTTGTTTTCAGTTGAGCATCCTTCCGGAGCATTTTCATCTCATGCGGTGAACGGACGTCGTGGGGATGTTTTATCTTCGGTTCCCACCAGACAGGCTATCGGTCCACTTCCTCGGTTGAGTCCCGAAATCATCCTCATATCCGACGATGAAGAGGAAAAGGATCCCATTGCTGCAATTATGTCTGACTAAGAGTCTGTCTTCCTGGCCTCCGAATCTTTGTAGGACATCCTCCAAAAAGTAGAGAAGGTTGTACAACAAACGCTCACTGCCATTAGTTCTGGACGGGGAAGAGATTATGATTTGGTCCCTTTCATAGCAGATAGTCTTATAGACATTGAGCGTGTAGGTGGCATCCGGCTAGCTGGACGATGTGAGATCAGGTTGACCTGCTTAGAGGAACTCATATATCTTTTGGAAGAGCTAGTAGACTTCGACCCGCATGATGAGGCTACGCCACTTATGATCGATGCTCAGACTCAGAGGGTGCGAGAGCGTAAGGCCCGAGCGAGACGCACATCGGAGCAAGAAGTCATCGTTGCGAGCTTGTACGAACGGCAACGTCATCTGCGGACTAAGATAGATGCTTATAACAGCATTGCTGATAGGACAGGGATTAGGACCGTCCAGGGGGAGAGGACTCTAAAAGATTTTGAGCTCGAGAGCACCAGAGTTCAAAATGTTTATAGAGGAGAGCTGGAGATTCTTCACGCGTTGCGCCGAGAAGACGTAACTGCCGACGCTGCCGTCGTTCTTGCTTATGCCAAGCTTCAGAAGGAAGAAGAGGAGAAGGTTCGAGCGGAACACGCAGAGGAACTTGCCACTGTTAAGGCTAAAATTGCTTCCTTCAGTTTGTTAGATCTGATTTGAGATGTCTCTTTGTATCTGCACTTGGTTTGATTTTATTTGCTGAATGTTTTGACTTTTGATCTTTTTAGTGATATTGAATACGTAGACTTCGTCTTTCTCACGGGAATAGACTACCCGGCGACGCGTGTTAGGCGTTGACTTTAGGGTTTTTGGCTAACCCCCAGCCTTCAACGGGTTTGATTAGCCTTTACCGACTACCGTTTGAGTCGGGCTAGCATGCGGATTGTCTAAATCCGTTCCGCATGTAACGTTGTGCTAAAGGAATGAAATCCCTTAGACTTGATGCTATGATGTCGAATACATAGACTTTGCCCTTGTTACGGGAATAGGCTACCCGGCAACACGTGTTAGGTGTTGACTTTATCCTTACTTAGGTTTCGGGATAAAATACCCCAGACTGGTATTCTGGTGTCTTTTTTTACGGCGAAAGACTAAACCAGCGACGCGTGTTAGGTGTCGGCATACCCTTTCTTAAGATTCAGGATGAAATTCCCCATGCGTGTAAGGCCTGGATTTTGGTGTTATTAATAACAACCTGCCACAATGTTGAATATGTGGACGAGTGTTCTTTTTAGCGGTTAAGAACTAACCGGCAGCCGTGTTAGGCGCAGACTTATCCTTACTTAGGTTTTAGGATAGGATACCCCAGAATCGAACTCTGGTGTCTTTTTTCTACGGAAAAAGACTAAATCGGCAGCGCGTGTTAGGCGCAGACTTATCCCTGCTTAGGATTCGGGATAAACTTCCTAAGATGAATCCTAAATTGACAAATTTTTTGGAAAAGGTTGGTGTCTTCTCTTGGGGCAAAGACGAACCCGAAATGGGAGAGGAAGAATTTTATATTCTATCTCCCGACACTGAAGAAGAAGAATTTTATATTCTATCTTCAGCTGGAAAGGAGACTCGAGGTGGGATCTCCACCCCCAGAATCCGGAACGATGAAACTAGGAGTGGGACCTCCACTCCGAGAATCGAAAACTCGGATAATCCTAACTGTCAGAAGGTTTGATTACCGAACTAAAGGTGAATTTCTCGTTTATCGAGAGTGAATTGTGGTTTTGGTCCTAACTGTAGGAAGGTTTGACCAAGTAGGAATTTGAGGTGATCCTAACTATAGGAAGGTTTGATCGCTCGATTTGTGGACCTCTCGTTCATTGGGGGAATCGAGATGGGGATTTTGGTTGTGGTCCTAACGGTAGGAAGGTTTGACCAAGTGGGAGGTTTAAAACGATCCTAACTGTAAGAAGGTTTGATCGCTCGATTTGTGTGCCTCTCGTTCATTGAAGGAATCGAGAGGGGATTTTGGTTGTGGTCCTAACTGTAGGAATCGAGAGGGGTTTTGGTTTTGGTCCTAACTGTAGAAAGGTTTGACCAATTCCGAATATTATGTCCAGACTCTAACAATGAGAGTGTTGAGTGCACAGACGCGGTGAGAATTTGAATGGGAGTTTCTTATTCATCATCTTGCTGTGGTGACTGGATTATCCCTAAGAATACACTATATGGATTTCTTTTGGGAACTTCCCGTTACATGAATCATCCACCCCCAGCTTCCTTTGCAAAACCGGGTCTGGTATTGTACTCAGTTGGTGTTCGGGTTATCCTTAAGGATATATGATTCTCTAAGAACTTCACGTTACATAAATCGTCCACCCCCAGCCTCCTCTGTTGAACTGGTTCGGACATTATTCTCAGCTACCTGACCGGGTTATCCTTAAGAATATTAATGTAATATTCTCTAGGAACTTCCCGTTAAAAGTGGGAAACATTTTAGACTCATATACCTATTGGAGTATGCAGGGAGCAGTTTAACCTCTTGCACCCGTTGGAGGATTGAGAAACAGTTTATACTCGTATACTCTTTGGAGTTTTAAGAAGCAGTTTATACTCGTATACTTTTCGGAGTATTGCCGTTCTTATTTGGCTTATCTGAGCGATATGACGCCGGCTTCAAACAAGGTCTGAATGCTATTCTTGAGAGCAAAGCAATCCTTGGTGGGATGAACGACCCTCCTGTGGTATGCACAGTACTTTGGGTCCGTAGTGTTGTCAGCTTCCTCCTGATTTGTGATAGGTGGTAGCTTGATCTTGTTACTTTCGAGGAGGGATTCGAAGATGGCTGGAACGTCTTCGTCCTTGAAAGAGTACTCTTTTTGGAGTCTCGGACCCGAAGTCTTTTGCTGCCTTCGGGATTGCTGTTGTGACGTTTGATTAGCACCATCAGCAGCTGCAGGTGCCTTGCCCTTACCACGAGAGGCGAAGTTTGAGTTCAGCGGATTAACCGTCGGTCGGTTCCTCTCGGCCTTCTTCCTTCGGAGGAAGCGTTCGGCTTGTCCACCGCGCACCTTCAAGTCTTTCCAAGTGTCAGACGGTGCTGTTCCCATTGCTTCCAACACGTCCAATGCAAGGTTGTTGTGGCAAGTCTGGAGGATGAACTCCTCGGTGATCGGGTCCCGACAGTTCATCGCCTTGTTCCGAAACCTCTTGACGAAGGTGTCTACCAACTCCCCTTCCTTTTGTTTCTCATCAAGCAACGTTCCGATGGATATTTCGGTGTCGTCGTTGAAGAAATTGGCGAGGAACTTAGTTTCCATGTCGTCCCAGCTGCTCACGCTTCCTGGCTTGAGGCGACGATACCAATCGAAGGCGGCTCCGCGAAGAGTGCCGACGAATGACCGTACCATCAGAGGCTCATTACCAGAGATAACACCCAGGTGCGATTTGAAGTAAATCAAATGCTACGTGGGTGAACCTTTCCCATCAAACAGCGTGAAGTTAATTAGACTGAACTTTGCCGGATAGGGTATTGATTCCCATTCTCGTGGGTATGGACAAGGAATACCCGTCTTCTTCATCTCTTGAGCGAAAATCAATGTATTGATTTTGCCCTCGAGATTTTTTATTTTCAGACTTTCACCCGAGTTTTCGTCAGCACGATTCTGAGGTGGAAGCGTGGTGTTGTGACTAGCATCCTCATTGCCACCCCCGGCATTAACGGGAGGATTATTGGCATTATGCGTCTCATTCGCATTTGTGTGCTCAACTTCCTGAACAACTTGATTACGGCGGCTTGGTTCACCTTGCAGGTTCGTCAGTGCCTGGATTTGTTGCTCATGCATTTCTCTCATATTCTGCATGGCCATCTGCATTTCGAACCTGAAGCTCTCCTGTTGTTTAGCCATGGCTTCTTCGAGCATCTTGGCCACTTGTTCCGCGCTTATCATAAATGACTCGCGGGGTTATCCTTCGCTGGACACTGTATTATCTGATACGACCGCAGAGCAGGCATCTGATTCTTCATCTTCTGAAGGTGTTCTTGTCCGAACCCTACCGTAAGTTCCTCGTATGATGGCTCCAGACAGTACTGAGCCTTTCGAAAATCGAAACTCTTTCGGGGACCGTCTTGATGCAGTTGCACTCAGACAATACCGCCCGAATGAGTTTGGAACAGGGGCATTGAGTTTCTGGTCGTTGGGGACTCCTCTTTCTGGTTTTCCTCGTGCTCTCATAACGATAGTACAACTCGTCAGTTTGAAAGTCAGAGTAACCTATCGTACGTTGGCACGACTTCTCGGGTATAACGTTATCGTCATCAGACGACAACGTTTCCTTCAGAGGGTGAACTGCCTTCTTAGGGCTCTCAAGAGTCACGCGCCTCGAGACATGCCTTTTTGGGCGTGAATTCTCAGCGGGCTCTTGGACTTCGATGCGCAAATTAGCACGCGCAGCTGCCTTGAGTTCCTTGTCATGTTGGAGGTGGCGGCGACCCCCAGTGTGTTGATTCGTTCGGGGTTTTCTTAGTGGGCCCAAACGTCCTTGGATTGGAGCTTTGCTTCGCTCCTCGGGAAGTGGACCGAGGCACTCCAAGACTGACTTCCTTTTCTGGGATGGTCCTGCGGGATCTCCCGGGGTAGTTGTGGAAATCATCGGCGATCTGGATTGATTCGCCGAAGGTTGCACTTTCGACGGCTGCAGTTGACGCTCTTGGGTCTGACCCGCCGCTTCAGACTTCGGCCTCCAAACTTTGCTGGTTGATGGTGCAGTTGACGCTCTTGGGTCTGACCCGCCGCTTCAGACTTCGGCCTCCAAACTTTGCTGGTTGATGGCAGCTTTTTGGCCACCTCTTTCTGCAACTTCCTACGGGCTTCTTCAGCTTGAGCCCGTGCCTGCGCTGATAATGTGCGGCGCTTGCGAATGCGCTCCTCCAGCGTTGATCGGTTCCGTTTGACACGGACCCATTCCATTGTTGGCGGCTTGGAGGAACCACCATTCATTGATTGTTGAGGCTGCTTGCCTCTTTTGTTCTTCAGATCCGCGTTGTAGCGGATCCCGTCAACAGACTCCATGGCCTTTGCGAATCGTTTCGCAAGGCGTTGACGTTGCCTTTGGCGGGCTCTCTTCGAGAGAGTCACAACGCCCTCTGCGACAGAAGGGTTGGTCAGAGCAGATCTGCCTTGGTTGGGAATTGGAGGAATCTCACCCGATGTGACTTTGGCATCCAGCGGGGCGAGATCTTCGTTGGTATTTTCCACATCTTCATACCAACGAGTTTTTCTCCTGGAGGAGAGCTTCTTGGACTTGCGGGGGGAGGCTGATCCGGACGAGGACGACAAGTACTCCTCGAACTTCTGCTGGTCGAACTCGTATTCGACCTCCTCCACGACCGGGATCGAGATCCGCGGCTGCGACGCTCCGATCTCGGCAGCGAGATCGGCGGCTCCTACTGTGGTCGCCAGATTGTGCGCGGGAAAAATCGTTGCTTTCTTCATCATTGATTCCATTGCAAATTCTTGTAATAGTTTATCGATTACAAAGATCCGGTCTTTTTATAAGATCCGGTTACAACGAAAATCAAATAAAAAGAAATGAAAAATTACAACTTTGTTTCCTTGTTTGTCGAACGAATCACGAGCTCCTGTTTTGCGGTCGCTCGCTTTGTGGGTTCTTTGCCTGCGCCGGGGTTGTTTGCCGTGGACCACCGCGCGATCTAGATCCGGTCGGATCTACGCAGTACAACGGGTATTATTTCACCAAGGAAATAATAGCCGGGGAGGATTGTTTCACCAAGGAAACAATCGTCCAAGTCTCGGGATCTAAGACCAAGCTTAGATCCGGAGTGTAGCAACGTAGATCTGAGATCCGATCCTCTCGAACACCTGCCTTATTTGACGTTGATGATCGCCGAGCACCAGATCTGGATGAGCAAGTCCTTGATGTCCCAAAGTTGAGATCTTTTTTAGATCTGAGTCTCCAATCCTGCAGGGCTTCGCCTCCTCCAAAATCCAACCCCTTGAAATGAAGAACCCCTTGGCCTATTTATAGGCTCTCGTGATCTGATTTGGCAGTAAGTTGGATTCCTGATTTGGCAGTAAATCCGCTTCTGAGTTCGAGTCTGAAATTGATCTTGATTCGATCGTGATTCGTCCGAGTCCGCTCTTATTTGAATGACTCGTTGATTCCCCGAACTGTTGGCTTGATTCCACGCTCGAATGGATGTATCCCGTTGCTTGCGTGCGGTTCATCAACCTCGTCGCCTCGTTGGTTTGTCGGTTTGTGCCGAGCTATGCTGAGGGACCTATAAGCAATTTTATATGCCTACAGGATGTGCGGAGCTCATCAACCCGGACTTAAGTTGGGAGACCGTCTCCGACGAATTAGCTATTATTGGCGAAAGATGTTCTTGGATGCCGTTGACTACACTAAACATTGACATGCATGCCAAATTCACGGTGATTTCATTCACCAGCCACCAGGGAACCTACATCCAACGTCTGCCTCTTGGTCATTCGAGATGTGGGGTATGGACATCGTCGGACCCATCTCTCCATCAACAGCCAAAGGACATCGGTTCATCTTGGTAGTTGTTCGTGGGAAAAATCGTATCTTTCATTGAAGTCATTGCACTCTTTGGTAACAGTTTATCGGTTACAGAAAGATCCGGTCTTTTTTTTTTAGATCCGGTTACAACGAAATCAAAGAAAAAATAAAAATTACAACTTTCTCCTTTTGAACAAATCGCGAGCTCCTGTTTTGCGGTCACTCGCTTTGTGTGGGTTCTTTGCCGACGCCGGGGTTAATCCGTGGACCACCGCGCGATCTAGATCTGGTCGGATCTACACGATTTGACGGGTATTATTCCGCGAAGGGAATAATAGCCGGGGAGGATTAGTTCACCAAGGAAATAATCGTCCAAATCTCGGGATCAAAGGCCAAGCTTTGATCCGGAGTGTAGTTTCGTGTAGATCTTAGATCTGATTTTTACCTCTCGAACACCTGCCTTTTGTGATGTGGACGCTCGCCGAGAATCAGATCTGAATCTTCAAGTCCTCAAGTCTTCAAAACTCCAAGCTCGATCTTCAATCCGGCAGAGTTTCGGCTCTCAAAGTTCCAACCCTTTTAAATGAACAAATGGGGGGCCTATTTATAGGCTACCCTCACTGTGCCTCGGGCACAGTGTGGGCCGAGCCACCAGGGTGGCTCGGCCTTGCCCGAGCCACCTTGAGGTGGCTCGGTTTTGGCCGAACCCCCCTTAGGCGTGGTTTTTTCGTCGTTTTGTGTTTTTGGTTCCGCCATGATTCGGTTGTGTGGTTGATTTATCCGGACTTAACTCGTTGACCTGATTTGGCAGTCGATCCGAATCCTGATTTGGTAGTAAATCCACTTCTGAGTTCGAGTCCGAAACCGATCTTGATTCGATCGTGATTCGTCCGAGTCCGCTCTTGTTTGAATGAATCGTTGATTTCCCGAACTGTTGGCTTGATTCCACGCTCGAATGGATGTATTCTGTTGCTTGCGTGCGGTTCGTCAACCTCGTCGCCTCGTTGGTTCGTCGGTTTGTGCCGAGCTATGCTAAGGGACCTATAAGCAATTTATATGCCTACAGGGGGAACCTGACAACTATTATGGACATAGAAGAGGTCTAGGCTATGTCTCTTCATCTGATGACGAATGTTACTGGCAGGTCAATGATCAATCATCCAACCCAAACAGAGATGGACACTCGTTAAACTCTTTGGATTGGGACTCTGATGTTAGCCTTGGAGAAATATTTAAAGACCTAATGTCAAATATGGCTATGGTTGATCCTGCAACAATGGAGGGAGATGATTAGTTGCTAACTTGGGAAGATCCTTGGATCCATCACTTGAACATCCAATACGATGATAGATTGGAGCAAAGAGAACCCCCTACCAAGGACAAAGTAGTCCAAGTCAATATGGGCGACGAGGTAAATCCTATGCCTATATTCATCAATGATAGTCTCCCACCGAAAGAGAAGGACGAGTTGATCACTCTCATCAGGGAGTACATCGATGTCTTTGCATGGAATTATGAAGATATGCCAAAGCTAGATCCAAATATGGTGATGCACCGCCTTAACATTAAACCGGACGCTAAACCTATCAAGTAACAACAAAGATGGTTTCGTCTACAGATTATGCAGGCGATTGAAACTGAAGTTAAAAAGCTGATTGACTCAGGCTTCATTATGGAGGAACAACATCCCGATTGGTTAGCAAATATTGTCCCGGTCCTTAAAAAAAGGGAAAATCAAAATCAGCATTGACTTCAGAGATCTGAACACTGCTTGCCCAAAAGCCGACTTTCCTCTTCCTATCATGGATGTCATCATCAACAACACAAGCGGATTTGAGAGAATGTCATTCATGGATGGATTCTCGTGTTACAATCAAATCAAGATCTCTTGGACGACGAAAAGCACATTTCATTCAGGATGCCACTCGGTATCTTCTGTTACACAGTCATGCCCCTTGGCTTAGAGAACGCTGGTGCTACATACCAACAAGCCATATCAAAGATTTTCTAGGAACACATCCGGAAGACCATCGAATGTTATGTTGATGACTTGGTCGTGAAAAGCCGTAGCAAAAATGACCATATCAAAGACTTGAGAACAATATTCGATCTCATGCGGAGCCAATAATTAAAGATGAACCCTACCAAGTCTTTCCTAGGAATATTCAGTGGCAAATTCCTCGGATTCGTCATCACCATAAAGGGTATCCACATTGATCCCGATAAAGTGAAAGCGATCCACGAATTGCAACCTCCAAGAACCTCAAGGAACTCAGAGGATTGTAAGGACGGTTAGCCTACATCCGTGAATTCATTTTGAATCTCTTAGGAAAGTGTCAACCATTCTCCAAGCTCATGAAGAAGGGCGTATCAATTATCTGGGATGACGCCTATCAGAAGGCTTTCAAGGATATCAAGGCATATCTGTCAAATCCTCCTGTTCTCATTGCACCAAAGTCAGGGAAACCATTCCTGATTTATGTTAAAGCGACGAATCACTCGTTAAATGCTCTACTTCCGCAAGACGATGATAATAGTCATGAGCAGATAGTTTATTACCTGAGTTAGAATTTAGTAGGTGCTGAATCTCGATATTCGATGATCGAG
>NC_033800.1:59687154-59694328 GCF_001876935.1 Asparagus officinalis | reverse complement strand
AAATTAGTCCTTTTTATCCCCATTTTGTTCTCCTTGGTGAGGCAATCGGGAAGAGCCTTGATTCTCCTTGGCGAGGATCGACGCTTTAAAGATATGTTTTGCTTGGTCAAAACCATATCTCAAAATTAATAAAGGGGGCGTTTTGACGCTGCACTGTGCCTTATAAGGCAGGGATATATAGTCGATATACCCTATCTTATAAGTGCATAATGTGGCCAAATCGTCTCACCCTTTATAAGGCAGTGACTCTATCTTACCCATTCGTAGGCTGAGTTCAACTTCCTTTTATGATTGAGACTAAAAACTGTTTAAATTTTTGCTTCCAGTGGAATATCCTTCTGGGGCGTTCTCATCTCACGCAGTGTACGGGCGTCGTGGCGAGTATTATTCGACTTTCGACGATTTTTCCCCTATTCCAGTTACTCCTCAGCTTGCTTCGGGCACGTCGACAGAGGTTGCCCAAGTGGTGAAGGAAGGTGGACATCGAGCTCTTCGCCAGTTGATTACCGATGCGCCCCTCGTGAAGGATGCCAGTTCGATTCAGCCTCTCAAGAAGACCGACTTTTTATTTGGCGATTCTGCCAGGGATCCGGATGCCGTGTTTATTGATGCTGAGCAGTGGCTTCATAAGACTGGTAGTGGTTTCATATATTTGCCGAAGATTCCTCGGCATCGTTCGTTGACTGAGCTCCGGCGTCAGGCCGTGACACGGGAGATGTCGTGGTGCTTGACGAAGGAGCATGAGAGTGTTCACTGTGGCTATATCACTCATCAGGCAGTTCCTGGTTCGAGCAGGAGTCATCACATCACTGGATTGCATCCTGGAGTATTGGGGTTAGATGCACCGCCACGTAACGAGCTTCTTGCCGCTGCTTCTACTTTGAAGAATCGCCTCGCTGCTTTAGGACGAGAGATGCCTGCGACACGCCACATGTTTTATGGTTGGGTCCATTCTTTGGACAAGCTTTGGTGGACTCGCATGACGAAGTACGTCTTGAGCCGATGGAGCGAGGAGTTGCACGTTTGTGGTCTGTATGCAGCCGTTCGTGCCACCATGTATGGTTTGCCTGTTAGCACGAAGCATTGAGCTCTATAACCCAGATTCGAATACTTTTCTGACCTGGCAAGGGGAGTTGGGTTTGGCCCTCCATGAGATGCACAGGATTTCTGGTTTGCCCATGGGACAAATGCTATATCAGGAATATTTTCCCTCCAACCAAGAATTGAGTCAGCTGAAGGATCGCATGCCCGACCGCTACGAGACTTTATGGGACCTCACATGTCACTATCATATCACTCTGGCGCAGTCTGAACCCTTAGCGAAGAGGGCTAAATCCCATGTGAGTCAGAAGCAGTTTGCGTCTTATCTGTTCAGGAATCTAGAGAGCAATTCTGGTGAGGCCATTTGTGAGCTGGCACCACTCACTCCTTCAGGGGTTAATAGTCTGTTGAAGAAAGTTGATGCTCATTCCTATACCATTAGCAGTCCTGAGAGTGGCTTTCCTGCAGGGACCAAGTTTAAATCATTCTTGTGGCATGCGACCGCGCCGATTCGACCAATGACCCTTCTTGCCGGTTACCTCGCTATCTGGTTAAAGAAATACGTGGTCCCATATCAGTCTAGTGATATCTTGCCATTGGAGGTGCTCTACCCAGCAGTTCAGCTTGCCTACAAAAAGGAACTTTCGCTTCTTCCGGTGATGGTGGCTAACATTCATCGAGGGCTTCGACAGATTTCTAGTGCTTTTACACGGAAGGAAAGTGGACCACCGACTCAGATTCCTACCATTAAGGTGGAGCTTCCGTATATTTATTTGATGGCTTGGTTCGTCCTTCATCGTCCTGATATGATGTCGGTACCTAGCACCGTAGACCGCTCTGTTCCCCTACTACAGTTGTTTGAGAATGGTAGGTGGGAGGGGCGAGGATTCCCTGACATCAGAAAGCAGCTACAGGTCCATAAATGTTGGGCATTTTCCACCTGCTTCCAACAGTTCTTCAGCCGATATGGCAAGTGTTTGATTGATGAGGAGAAGCCGAGGGAGTATCGAACTCATTTAGACATCGGCTGCTTTAACTGGCTGGTGAACATCAGGCCGGGTTATCTGACTTTCCGGGTGAGGAATCAGTGTTTCATAGAGCCATACCTACCCTGTCGATTCGCTCGCCAGTTTGGCTATGATCAGCTTTATGTCGGGAATCCACGTCAGCAGCTTCGGACCCACGGTGGTTTGGTGGACGGTCTTCGTGCATCGTTGTGGACCGTGACGGGCTGTATTGGTGCTAAGTTCAGTCTCCCGAGTTCTGAGCGGCAGTTGAACCTCACCTTCTTAAGCTGCAAGTGGTTGTTAGCAGCTAATAAAACTGTCCCCGTGAAGCCGATTGCAGAGCTGGAGGCTGAGGAGGCTTCTCAGGCTGATTCTCGTATGATTTGGGAAAATGCTCGATCACAAAGGGCACGGCACAAGACTCGTCGGATTGACGAAGAGGGAAAGAAGATCTTTCATTCTGCTGATGAAGCTTCAGGCGGAGATCTTGAAGATCACGAGGACTGTTCTGAACGAGGTCAGTTTCTTACTCTTTCTCTTTATCTTCCAGAATTATTAAGCCTGATAATGGTTTGATGTTTTAGGGACCATAGCTGACCAAGATGAAGAATTCCGTCCTTCTTCCCAGACGAGACCTTCGATTGTTGCCCCTGCCGCTAGGCGGAAGAGATTAGCCCGCAAGCCGCGTGTAGTTTCACGAGCATCGGATATGGATTTGGCCGGTGACGATCCTGCTAGTGATGGAGGTAACATCTACCCTATAGACCGGCCTCTTGATCATTCAGAACTTTGACTCACGCTTTTCCACTTCTATATAGGAGAGCGTGGGGAGAGAGAAATGAGTCCTGATCCTGTTTTTCACGATTCTACATCTTCTGGTGAACCCGACTCACCGCACCAGGTAGAAAGGCCTGCGGAAGCTGGTGACATTAGGGAGACCGTCGATGTAGGACCCGGTTCGATGAATCCAGGTACATCTACCATTAACAATACACAAAGGAGTTGAATGATTTGGAATTTGTGCATTCCCTAATTGTCTCTATACTTCTTGCTCTTTTAGATAATTCGCAGGAGGCAAACGTGGATCTTGGGAATAGAGAGGCTGACGCACCCATAAGAGGTAACTCATTTCTATTGGTCGTAGTCTCTTTATTCTCCTTTCGTACTTATATTCTCTTGTGTCAGATTTCTCGATTGATGATTTTGACGAGGAAGGCTTACTTGTGGACACTCCGATGCTCCACTTTATGTATGGCTCTCCTCAGATTGATGATCAATTGCCTGGAGATGTATTTCCTGAGTCTACGCTCCCTAAGAATCCCGAGGATGGTTTTTCTGAAGGTACGTAGCTTTTCTCAAGTTAATTATAGGACTAGCCAATTTTTGACTAATGCAACTATAATGTGATGCATCTGAAGATTCTATTTTGTATTTGACAGGAGCTTTTGTCGAGACTGATCCTGTTGAGCCGGCTGTGGGACCAACTACACCAGTTGATACACCCCCAGTCGTTACACCTCCACCACCCCCAGTGATTCAAGGGGAAGAAGGTATAACTTGAGCAATTGAGGAATGTCATTCATTTCTTCATCAAGGCTTTTGACGGATTTCTCCTTTTTTGTGTAGGGCTTTCTTCTCGGCTTCATGTCCTTGTGAAGGAGTTATTATCAGACAGCGACCCAGAGAAGATTGTCATCTGTATAGAGATCCGTTCCTTCTTCTCCTTTGTGAATGCTATGATTGACAAGCTCTTCCACGGCGGACTTTCCCTTCACCAGTTCAAGCCATTCATTGATCTTAAGATAAATTCCATAAGGGATGCAGGGTACCCAGATCCCAGATCTGGCGAAGTCTATTGTCGATGATCTTGACTGCCTAGAGCGTGAGCTTCAGATGTTTCGTGAGCTCCGGGATGCAGGTGCCTCTTCATTCATCGCTGCCGAGTTGGATACTCACTTACAGACATGGCGCGATGCTAGGTTTCTTGCTGAGTTAGACATTCAGGTGCAGCGGGATCGAGTGGACCGAGTTGAGGCCCACCTTGCTGCTAAATCATCTTCACTCACCGAGCTTGACTCTTCTCTTGCCTCCTGTGCGACCGAGATAGACCAGCTCAGAAGAGCACTCCGTGAAAAAGAGGAGACTTTTGGTATTCTTCAGATGACGAAGGTACAGGATCAACAAGCCCACACTGCTCTATCTGAAGAGTTGAAATCTTTGAAGCAGAAGCTGACCGAGACGGAGGAGGTTGCTGCGAAGACTTTAGCTACCAACGAGGAGTCCATCAGAGCTGAGCTGAGGCAAGCTTATGATGAGAAGCTTTCTAAGCTTAACCAGCAGATTTTTGGCCATGTTTTTGATGTATGATTTCATTTGCTGAATGTTTTGACTTTTGATCCTTTTAGTGGAACTGGTTTCTTTTATCTTTATCTTTATTATGATTCCTCATTCCGTTTGAAATGATTGACCATAATACTTTTAGGATTTTTGGCAAACCCTCAGCCATCAACGGATTTGATTAGCCTTTACCGACTACCGTTTGAGTCGGGCTAGCATGCGAATTGTCTAAATCCGTTCCGCATGTCACGTTGTGCTAAGAGAGTGAATTCTCTGAGACTTTCGTGCTATGATGTTGAATACATAGACTTCGCCATTGTTACGGGAATAGGCTACCCGGCGACACGTGTTAGGTGTTGACTTTAGGATTTTTGGCTAACCCCCAGCCTTTAACGGGTTTGATTAGCCTTTACCGACTACCGTTTGAGTCGGGCTAGCATGCGAATTGTCTAAATCCGTTCCGCATGTAACGTTGTGCTAAAAGAGTTAACACTCTTAGTGCTACGATATTGAATACGTAGACTTCGTCTTTCTCACAGGAATAGACCACCCGGCGACGCGTGTTAGGCGTCGACTTTGGGGTTTTTGGCTAACCCCCAGCCTTCAACGGGTTTGATTAGCCTTTACCGACTACCGTTTGAGTCGGGCTAGTATGCGGATTGTTTAAGTCCGCTCCCATGTAACGTTTAAGCTAAAAGAGTTAACCCTTTTAGTGCTACGATATTGAATACGTAGACTTCGCCATTGTTACGGGAATAGGCTACCCGGCAACACGTGTTAGGTGTTGACTTTATCCCTAGTGGCCCCTGTAGGTGTGCGTATGGTGGTGCGATAAGCCCAGAGTGCTTCACCGAGTTTATCGTCCCAGTCTCGTTTATTGGTCTTCACGAGCTTTGACAGGATCTTAATGATCGTCTTGTTAAACGCCTCAGCTAATCCATTCGCAGCGGGATAATAAGCTGTCGACGAAACATCTTCAATTTTGAGTTTGTCACAAAACCTGATGAAGGCGTTGCTTATGAACTGTGGACCGTTGTCATGAATGATCCGTCTTGGCACGCCGTGTCGGTATATGACATGATGTTTGATGAAATTGATGACGTTGTTCGTCTTTACTTCTTTAAGCGGAATTGCTTCAGCCCACTTTGAGAAGTAATCTGTGATTGCGAGGATGAATCGATCACCTTTGACTGAAGGGGGGAAAATAGGACCGATGATGTCCATGCCCCATGTCTCGAACGGCTAAGATGTGGTTGACGTGTGCAACTGCTCTGGCGGTTGATGCATATAATTCGCATGTATCTGACAAGCGTGGCATTCTCGTGCGTGTTCGATTGCATCTCGAACCATCGTTTGCCAGAAATATCCCATTCTCCTGATACGATCATATAGTTTGGGACCGGGCTGATGTGCACCACATTCTCCTTCGTGTGCTTCCTTAAGAACTTCTTCTGCTTCTTTGTTCGAAAGGCATCGGAGTAATAAACCATCGTACCCTCTACGGTATAACGTATGGGTCTCGGCATTATAGAAGAATCTTGGTGCTCTTCGGCGGATTGATTCTCTTTCTTTTACATCCTCTGGCAAAATGCCATATTGGACGTAGTCAATGATAGGAAAACGCCAATCTCGGGACTCAGACCCAATTTGAGTTGAATTCACCTCCTTGGCGTTTATGTTTCCATCGTCTTCCTCTTCAATATCCATATCGTATATGGGTATGCAGAGTTGATGCGTCCTTACTGTGACTAATAGTTCAGTTTCGGGAGGCTGCGCAAGTGATACCGCTAGTGCTGCCAGTGCATCCGCATAAGCGTTCTGGAGACGAGGGATATATTCAATGAAGAATTCTTCAAAAGATTCTGCCATTTTGATGGCTTCCTGGTGGTATGGGATCAGGTCTTGGTTCCTGACTTCATACTCTCCACGGACTTGGTTGACTATCAATTGAGAATCCCCAAAGGCTTCGAGATATTCGACCCCCAGCTCCTTAGCGAAACTGAGTCCAATGAGAAGCGCGTTGTATTCGGCTACGTTGTTGGAGCACGGACTAGTCAATGAATAAGCTCGAGGCATCACATGCTTCCCTGGGGAGATTAGGACAACTCCAACCCCGGAGGAAACTGTATAACCTCCCGGGGTTATTACCCTATTAACTGACCTTGAGGCACCATCGAAATATAATTGCCATACTTGTTGGTGCGACGTAGTATTAACCTCGTGGGTTTCATCCGGCAAGTCATCATATACTTCTGTCGTATCTGTGGTCGGGTTTGCCGCCAGAAGATCACAAATCGCTTGTCCTTTGATCGACTTCTGCTGCTTGAAGTGCAAATCATACTGGGACAAGAGAAGAGCCCATTTCGCTAACCGCCAATTCATAGAGGCTGGGTGCGTCATAAACACCCCTACTGGATTAACATTGGAGATAACGTAGATCGTCTGTCCCACTAGGTACTGCAAACACCAACGCGAGACATTCTTTCTCAATCATCGGATATCGAGACTCGGCATCTATCAAGGTCCGACTTAGGTAATAGACTGCCTGTTCGTGACCGTTATCGTCGTCTTGTGCTAGTAGAGCACTTATCGAATGGTTCATCGCCTTGATGTAAATCAAGAACGGTTTACCCGATTTCGGTGCAACGAGAACAGGAGGACTCGCCAGATACGTTTTGATATCTTCGAATGCTTTTTGGCAGGCGTCATCCCAGATGAAAGACACCCCTTTCTTGTTTAGCTTAGAGAATGGTTGGCACTTCCCAGAAAAGTTTGAGATGAACCGCCGG
>NC_033800.1:59645018-59686154 GCF_001876935.1 Asparagus officinalis | reverse complement strand
TAGGAACTTCAAAATTAGGAGAGATTATATTAAAAGAAAGGAGCGTGCCATAAAACAAAGACTAGATAATGCTATGGCTGATCTAATGAGGGAAAGGGGTAATAATTTCGTATAAACTTTGGAGATTGCTTATTTATTTATTTATGTAAGTTTATAAGAAATTTTTTTCTCTTTGTATTTGTAGGCAAAAAAGATTATGAGAAACCCGGTAGACATGGGAGTGAGGAAAAGACGAAAGTACCTCCGAAAGGGTACCGGGCTATTTTGGAGTGGAAGGGCAACATTCCTGTTGGGGATTGGGCCGTCAGATTTAATAACCTGATAGGTTGTTTAATAAGAGATCCATGCTCAATTAACATTGCTCATAACTTTGAGGAGCAAGAATTTAAAGGCATAAAGGAGATTTGGGTGAAGCTCATGGTAATTATCTATTATACTGCTTATTTTGTTTACAATTCACAATGATTATTCTTATAGTGTAATTTTTTTGCCATGTAACTTGCAGGATCATTATTGTCTTGAGGACAACCCAGAGTCTTGGGATTATGTTATCCCTAAAATGGCCAAGCTTATTCGGGGTTGGAAGAGTGCTCTAAAAAATAGATATTTGACAAAAATATCTACTGATTGAAGAGGATCTATGAGCTTGATAAGAGAGTTTATCCATTTAATTGGATGACTCTCATTATCGAGTGGGAGGGTGAGAAGAAGGTGGATAGATATTATCATCACATTATTTTTCATTTATATATAATCATCGCACATACTAATAAAGTACTTTATTTTGTAGAAAATATGTGAGACAGCATCGGTGAATCGCAAAATGAAGATATACGATCACTTCTTAGGATCTACTCCTTATGCTCAGATCGAGCATAAGTATTTGAGTGAAAACCCGGTATGATCATATTATTAAAACTAATATCATGTGATTAGTTTTATACATTTACTTTGAAATTTAATATATCACAGGACGCTTTGACTATGCCCCCGGCTCTTCTTGCTAGAAGAGCTTATACACCGCCCCAGGGCTATGAAAATGTAGAGGGAAATGACAAAAAAGTTGGAGAAAATTAATGAATTGATCGTAAGTATAAGATTAATTTTAGATTTATATATACTTAATGATTTCTCATCAAAGTTTCTAACTTTTATGATATATGATATACAGGCGGCGGTGGAAGCTTCTCAAAACGAGGTCTTGACCCGTGTCAGTCAGTCTCAGGGTACAGAGGACACTCCTGTAGAGCCTAACCGCATGACCAGAGACGAGTGGATGGAAGTCGTCGACGGAGCTTACGGTTTACAACCAAGAAAGAAAGGAAGAGTTCCTTTGTCAAGTGCTGGAGCTAAGAAATTCACCACCACCAGACGCGACCATGTGACACATCATACGTCGTGGGTAAGATTGGTCAATACTTGTTGAAGAATGTTGAAGCCTCTTTGGTTTTAAGCTTTCTTCCCACTATTAAACACGAGTTAGGTGGTGCACAAACGACCTGGGATGTCGTTCAGCGACTCATCGATTCTCAACCCTTAAAGGACTTGCTTCTGCAGCCTATATACATGGATATCATGAGGATGGCATTTAATGAGCATGCAGTTATAAGTGATGGAGAGGTATGTATGTCATATTATATATGCAGTTATTATGAATATTTGGAATATATTCTCATATTGATTTACATTCTTTTCAGGCTAGAGGAGGTACTGTAGGAAGCAGCAGTACGATACGACATTTTGATACAGCCGCTGCCGACGATAGGGATCACGACGATAGGGACCAAGATGACTACGATGAATGAGTACTGAGTTAGACTTTTTTGTTACTTTTATCGACTTTTGGATTGTGTTGAGCATATAATGACCTCCGGATTATATATATACGTGAAGTTATACTTTTTTGTTACTTTTGTCGATTTTTTGTTACTTTTGTTACTTTTGTCGATTTTTTGATTGTGTTGAGCATATATAGTGTGTGTGTGTGTGTGTGAATCGATGAATGATGAATGTGATTATTGTTGGATGTGAATTTATGGATATGAATACTGTTGGATGTGAATTGATGAATGTGAATACTATTGGATGTGAATTGATGAATGTGAATATTGTTAGATGTGAATCGATGAATGTGAATATTGTTGAATATTTTATGAATATTGGAAGCAACAGGTATATATTCCCGAATGGGGCTCAAAAAGTAGCATTTTTTTTCTCGAATTACATTCATTAGTGACGAAAAGGTCCGTCGCTAATGAACATCGGCGACGGGGAAATTAGTTGCCAACGTACATTAATCGCCGTCACCAATAAACATTGGCGACAGGGTGCTTTCCGTCACCAATAATCATTGGCGATGAGTTCAACCCCGTTGTCAATACACATTAGTGACAGGGTGTTTTCCATCGCCAATGTGTTTTGGCGATTGCTAGATTTTCGTCTCCAATAAACATTAGCGACGGGGTGCATTTTGTCGCCAATAAACATTGGCGACGGACAACACGCCGTCACCAATGTGTTTTGGCGACTGCAAACTCGTAGTCGCCAAAACACATTGGCGACGGAAAGCACCCCGTTGCCGATGTGTGTTGACGACGATAATCTTGTCTTGTCGTCGCCAAAACACATTGGCGACGGAAAGCACCCCGTCGCCGATGTGTGTTGACGACGATTCCCGTCACCAATACCTCTCCGTCGCCAATGTACATTGGCGAAATGCCTCTCCGTCGCCAATGTGTATTGGCGAGGGGATTATTGGTGACGGGCAAGTGGGCGTCACGAATGTGCATTCGTGACGGATTTGACTGCATTGGCGACGGATTTCCCCGTCGCCAATACTCTGTTTTCTACTAGTGATTTTTTATTTTCTTTTACAGTCACAAGTTCACCGAATCCATCTCTCATTCTAGAAGAGAGAGGGAGCATGAACTATTCAGCCTAAGAGACAAAAGAATTCCCCTCTCGATTTATCGTCTTGATTAATATAAATTACTTATGAATAAATTTTTAAAATAGCCCCAAAACATTTTTAAAAAAAAATTGACCCGCTCCAAATTTATTTCTAGAAATCAACTCGGTTTCTGGCCACGTCAGCATTGTGACCAGAAACTAAGTCGATTTAAAAAAAATATGCTTCCTAATTAGTCGGAGTTGAGCTTCCTAATTAGTCGAGGGTTGGCAACCCCGACTAATTAGGATGACCCCAGCCAACCATGCATGGTTAGGGGACTAAACAAGTCGGGGTTGCGAACCTTGACTCATTTTGTCGAGGTTCTCAATCCCGGCCGTTTGGCAGAGCTGACCCCAATGGTTAGGGTTGGGAACCCTGACCATTTCGTACACAGCGTACACAAAATGGTCAGGATTCCCAATCCCGACCATTTGGCAGAGACCCTCCAACCCACACTTGCCGGAAAATCTCCTTCTGCTAACATATATCAATCCTTGACTAATACCAACTATCTTGCTACACATTTATCAATCCATAATCAATTTCAAACATAAATAAACACATATCTTTATATAATTATTACCTCTATAACAAATCTTTAATAAAAACATAACATTTAATTCACTTACTAAAAATCCAACCATAATCAAGTCACAGTAGCATTTCAAATATAAACATCATAGCATTTCAAACATAAACATCATATGAAATATATAGGAATTTAACAAATGTTTAGAACTCCATTTCCTCTCTCTCTCCCTCTCCCTCTCGCTCTGCGTCTTCTTCCTCTTCCCCTTCCCCGTTCACCTTCAACATGAGCTTGGATGATCTCAATGTTTGGTTATGTGTGAACTTGTGAGCGCATGACATCCTCGTCGACTTGAACTTGTTGTGAACAACCGGCTTGAGCTTGCTGTGAACATCCGGCTTGAGCTTGCTATGAACCTCCAGCTTCATCATGTGCACGACTTGAGCCCGCTCTCGTGAGTTCTCGGACCCGCCAACGCTCGTACCCTATGAGTTGTTCCTCACGCCCATCACGATTTGCATAACACGTCCTTTTAAGAGTGGACTGAATCTTTTCTATGATGCGAACAAATATATTCCTCGCCCCTGGCTCGGTAGTCGATCTTAATACATCATGTGCAATAGAAACAATCTCATTGAGTTCTTATACCTATAAGCTAAAAAGCGAAAGATGATTATTAGCAAGTGGATGATAATAAAATAATAAGCACAAAATAATGGTATATTTTGCCTATACACTTACCAACTCTCTCTTAGCTGGACAATGACCACGTCACTTGGTGCACCATCAATTGTTGCATTCATATTTCCCCCATCTACCATTATCCTAATTTTTTTCCTTAACACCATTGCATTCCTCCTAACTTCTAAGACTTCCTCCTCACCATATCCAATGACATCATCATCACCATCATTACCATAATCACTTGACTCATATTCACCATATCCTTCTCCTTCATAATCTCCATCTTCACTATCATAATTATCATCAGAATTATCATCATTGTCTTGTTCAATGCAAATCCCATGAAAAAAAGTTGTCATTTGAGTTCTCATTAGTTGCCAAATTATCAAAATTAGTACTCTTGTCTGTGGGTTCTGTAAAACTTAAGTCATGCTCTATGTATATGTTTGTGCTTTCATACTCGTCATACTTTTCTACCATTTTACTCGCATCCTCATCATTAGCTATCGATTGCAATGTAGTATATAATATGATTGTAGGGCATCGATACCAAAGATGTTTTATGTCCTTATTCCTACTCTAAGTGCCAAACTCATCACTTTGTCATATGTCAGCTCAGTAGCTGATACGAGTCGCCGTGCGAGCACCTTTGATCACGTAATTATCAAAGATGTGTTGAGAAGAAAATAACAAGAACACAAGAACAATTCAGTGGTGGCGAAGGAAAATGTCTTCTCTAGATTATGAGAATAAAATAGTTTATAATCTCTCACAATCTCACTAGAATTAAAGAATAATCTCTCTCAATTCTCAAATACAATCTAATCTCTCTTGATTGCTTTCTCCTTTTTAAAATCCTAAAGCAACCCCTTATATAGGTGTAACAACGTGGATGGCAAAGTGGTAAATAACTAAGCCCAAACCCCACAGGAATTCGTGCAAACAGAAACCAAAACGAACCAGGAAACCGTCGATGAGTCGACTCATAAACATGCATGAGTCGACTCAAGCCAAGTGAGTCAACTCATGATGAGGTGAGTCGACTCGTCAGAAACTTTGGACAAAACGGCTGGGTTTCGTGAGTCGACTCATGACAGGCATGAGTCGACTCAACCTGATGAGTCGATTCATGTACATGTATGAGTCGACTCACGGGCTAAAAACTAGATGCTTCGATTCTTCGATTCGTCGTCTCGTTCCACGCTTCAACATGCGTTCCACTGTGTTGTTTTACCCTTTTATTCTCAAGTTATCATGAGAATCATCTATCCTTAAGCTCGCATGAGGATCACTAAGTTCTAAAGAGAAGATACACCCGTATCATGGCTCCCCTCTTTAGGAACTTGAAGTCCCGTTCAGGTTAGAACTTCAGCTGAGGAAACTCACGAGCTCCTCCTTCCCTGTTGAACCACTTAGCCTTGCTAGGAACCTGACTTTGACGTCCAATGAGAAACGACTCCTTTGTCCCCCGCCTCGTCATAGTCGTCTTTCGCTCCAAAATGCAATCTTCCTTCAGCTGTTCCTCTCTATCAAACCACAAGTCTTCAACATGTGACAAGATCACCTTATTGTCACCTTCATCATCTAGCAATGGAGGCTCGATCAACTTCAAATACTCGGTATTGATCACCGAATACATGCCTAAGTAAGGTGGCAAATCCAGCTTGAAGGTGTTATCACCAATCTGATCGAGAATCCGAAACGGACCATAACGTATAGATTTTAACTTCTTCCCTTCTCCCTTTAGCCTCTCCTTACTCAATTTCAGCCATACCATGTCGCATATGCCAAAGTTACAAGGAACCCGATGCTGATCATGCTTCACCTTGTACTTGGCTTGTGATTTCTTCAATTGAGTTTTAACTGTGGTATGAATATGTGCAATCTTCTCTAGAAATCGCTGAGCACGTTGTCTCTCACTCCCTTCCTTGTCGTCGGCCGTAGCTTCACTGAAAACACGAGATCAAACAGACTTAGAGGTAAAAACCCATAACAAGTCTCAAACGGTGACTTCCCCGAAGATCCATGAATAGCCCGATTAAATGTAAACTGAAGATATGGTAAGCTCTCATCCCAAGTCTTGGGATGCTTGGAATTGTATCCTCTCAACATATGTATCATAGTCTGATTAACTACCTCTATTTGTCCGTCGGTTTGTGGATGAAAGGCCGTGCTCTTCTTCAACCTAGTATCCATCAAGCTCCACAAAGAATCCCAAAAGTGTCCGAGAAACCGGCTATCTCGATCTGAAATAATCGAATTTGGCAACCCAAAGTACTTCCACACATGCTCAAAGAACAATTACACCGCACCCGCTCCCATCACGGTCTTCTTACAAGGAATCAAGATGACCATCTTGCTGAACCGGTCCACCACAACGAACAAATAATCATTCTCGCGCTTAGTCGTCAGCAATCCTCCTAAGAAATCTATAGAAATACTCTCCCACGGTCTCGACGGTACAGGAAATGGTAGATATAATCCCCTTTTTCTATTAGAAGGCTTCGATATGTAACATAGCTTACACCCTCCAACATACTTAGTGACATTCTCTAACATCTTCGGTCAAAAGACATGGCACCGTAGATTGAGAAGCGTCTTCTGAATCCCAAAATGACCTTGCACACGTAATGTATGGGCTTCTCAAATCCACTGTAATCGGTCGCCATCCTCCAGAATGCATAGCAACATCCCTCGATACAACAAACCATATGCAGCAATCTCATACTCCCCCTTTTGACCAGCCTTCGTCTGCTTGAACACACTGCTGAAATCTCAGCTGGATGTGTACATCTGTACATACTCCAAAGGAACCAAGGGCTGAATGCTCGTCGCCACCAAGAGAGCTCTCACGGGTGGGCGAGATAACATATCAGCTAACTTGTTTGTCATCTCCTTCTTGTACCTAATGATGATATTGAACGCCATCAAATAGGACATCCACTTCATGTGTCGTGCCTGCTGTAGCTTCGTCTGGGTATGTAAAAATTCCAATGGCTTATGATCTGAGTGCACAACCACCTCCTTTCCTAACAAATACACCCGCCAATGCTTGATTGCTTGATAAAGTGCATAAAACTCCTTGTCATAGGTGGGGTAGTTCTGAATAGCACCCGTAAACATTTATGAATGGTACTCCACCAGCTTCCCATATTGAATCAACACAACGCCCATAGCATAACTAGAAGCGTCGGTCTCTACCTCGAAGGTCCTTTGTAAATTCGACAATGCCAATACCGGTGTCTCCGAGATCTTCCTCTTTAATAACTGAAAAGCTTCCTCATGCGTCCTCCCCCACTCAAACTGAACCTTCGCTTTCGTAAGGCTATGCAAAGGTGTCGCATAAGTCAAGAAATGTCGAATGAACTTGCGCAAATACTGGCAAGCCTCATGAAGCTTCTCACCTCCGTCACTGTCCTAGGTGTCGGCCACTTCGTGATCACCGCCACCTTACCTGGATCTATCCTCCACTGGCCTTTCCCTATGATGAACCCGAGATACACCAACTCGTCCTTCCCGAATTCGCACTTCTTCTCGTTAAGCTTCAGCTGTCCGTTCTGCAGCACCTCAAACACCTTCTCGACATGAACAAGATACTCCTCCCAGGTTCTGCTGTACACCAAGATATCATTGATGTAAACTATCACAAAATCATTTATAAAGGGTCACAACAAATCGTTCATAAGTCTCGTAAAGGTAGCTGAAGCGTTGCACAATCCAAACGGCATCACTAACCACTCGAACATGCCCTGCTTGGTCTTGAACGCAGTCTTCTAAGTGTCATCCTCCCGAATCCTCACCTGATGGTAACCAGACTTCAAATCTAGCTTCGTGAAAAATCTCGCTCCTTCCAACTAGTCCATAAGATCATCAATCCGAGGTAATGGGTATCGATTCTTAATGGTTATCTTGTTGAGCGCCCAGTAATCTACGCACATGTGCCAGCCTCTATCCTTTTTGGGCACCAATAACACTGGTGATCCGCAAGGGGAACAACTCGGCATAATCACTACTATCTCCAAAAGCCCATGAACCTGCCTCTTGATCTCCTCAGACTCCTCTACAGATGTGCGGTATGACCTATATTTGAAAAAGAACCCTCGCCGGTCAGTATAATCTCATGTTCCACACCCCGTCGTAGTGGTAGTCACGTGATCTCTGAAAACATGTCTACGTACTTGGCCTTCAACCTGTTAAGATCTCCCTCCTGAAACTTGCTCAAGGTAGTCAAGCACACCCTACTCAGCTGCTCCTCATAAGACCTAATGACTAACAATACAAACCTCTTGCTCACATTCACAAGCCTCTTCGCCTGAGTCACTATCACCAAACTCGTCTCCTGTGGAAGGGATGCTGAACAAAAGATGAATTGCTCGCTATCTTTGGTGAACGTATACTTCTGGGCTCGCCTATCGTAGACCGCAAACATATCCCATAAATAAGGATTACCCAGTATTACTTGGCAAACATCCAACAGAACGACATCGCATGTGACCTCATCAATATACGAGTCGTGGGGTACAAATCTGAAAGTGCATTGGTTGACCACATTTAATCCCACCTCCTTCTGAATCCGCCCTAAAGGATAGGGTTTCAGATGTTTAACCGTCTTCAATCCTAACTTCTGAACCAAGACCTCAGCTATCAAATTCTCCTGGCTCCTTGGATCCACTATGGCATCAACCAAGCTGGTTTTGACCTGTAATTTCAAAACAAAGAGCTGCTCCCTCGGGTCTTCGTCCTCAGTCGTGGTCTGCTTTCCCGCCATAAGGGTTAAGACTGCTATTGAGTTCTGTCATCCCGGGAACTTCCTTCGGACCCTGAGCTACTACATATGCCTTCTTCTCCTCTTTTTTTTTCAATCCTTTTGGCTTCAGATGAGGATGCTTCTCCAGCAATGATCATCTACGTACCCTATCTGTTTGCAGTGATTGCATGTCAATCCTGTCTTCCCCGAATCACCATTCTTCTTCTCTTCCTTAGGCTGAGAGCCACTAGACTTGCTTCCCGTCTGTTTGGAGTCTCCCTTCATTTTGTTGCCCTTCTTTTTCCTGCCCTCCATGATAATAGCCTTCACACTCGCTTCTGCCATGGACTCGATTGTGAACAACTTCATCCCCTTTCGGATATATTCATTCAGACCTGTCATATACTTCATAAAGATGGAATATTCCTCTGTCACTATATTGAGAACCATCACCTACTGTTGGAACTCCGTCGTATATTCTTGAACGGTCTGGTTGAACCTTTGGCGCAATCCGTACCACTTATACCAACGCTCCTCAAGGAACCCTATTGGGTAGAACTGCGTCCTCAGTAGCTCCTTGAATTTATTCAACGACACCGCCTTCTGTTCCTACTTGCAATAGGATTTCCACAATATCAATGTATGCCCTGAAAGGTTCAAAGTCACAAACACAAGCTTCTCCTTGGATGAATATCCGTAGAGGGTAAAATACGTCTTCATCTGTTCGATCCAATTATCAAGCCTCTCGATGTTGATACTCCTATCATAAACAAGAATCTTCACCTTGAAGTCTATCTTCAAATTCTGATAAGAACCCTTACCCCCTTGATACGAAACAGTTTTGACAATCTCGGCCTCCATATTAGAATCAGATTCCTAGCCTTCTCCATTGGACTCCATAAGTTTCTTCTTGCCTTTCGAAGAAGATTTCTCCTTTTTGTCCTTTTCTTAGAAGATATTGACGAGCTGTATGAGTGTGGAACTCATTGTCTCTATCTGTTTCTCCAACGCATCTAGCATCGCTGAACTATCTCCTTCAGTCATCCTCTTCTTCCTTAACTTCTGTACTCCTTCCAATAAAATAAGGATCTCGCCTAACTTCTTGTATTGCGATCTAGTCATGACCATACACAGGATGCCCTCTTTACAGGATCTGATCGCTCTGATACTAACTTGATACGAGTCGTCGTGCGAGCACCTTTGATCGCGGAATTATCAAATGTGGGTTGAGAAGAAAATAACAAGAACACAAGAACAATTCAGTGGTGACGAAGGAAAATACATTCTCTAGATTATGAGAATAAAATAGTTTACAATCTCTCACAATCTCACTAGAATTGAAGAATAATCTCTCTAAATTCTCAAATACAATCTAATATCTCTTGATTGCTTTCTCCTTTTTTAAAATCCTAAAACAATCACTTATATAGGTGTACCAACGTGGATAACAAAGTGGTAAATAACCAAGCCCAAACCCTACAGAAATTCGTGCAAACAGAAATCCAAACGAACTAGGAAACCGTCGATGAGTCGACTCATAAACATGCATGAGTCGACTCATGCCAAGCGAGTCGACTCATGATGAGGTGAGTCGACTCGTCAGAAACTTTCAACAAAACGGCTGGGTTTCGTGAGTCGACTCATGACAGGCATGAGTCGACTCATGTACATGTATGAGTCGACTCACGGGTTGAAAACTGGATGTTTCGATTCTTCGATTCGCCGTCTCGTTTCATGCTTCAACCTGCGTTCTACTATGTTGTTTTACCCCTCTATTCTTAAGTTACCATGAGAATCATCTATCCTCAAGCTTCCATGAGGATCGCTAAGTTCCGAAGAGAAGATACACCCGTATCAATATCATATTATGATCTTTAGAAAAATATTATTGACAATGTTAGGCTGTTAGCGAATGGTTCTATAGGTATCTTTCTTTAGTTAATAGTCAGTTGAAAGCCAAGATTATCTTTCTGATGAGGCATAATCACTATTTCAATAGGATTCGGTCACTCTCATACGTTCATTTCTACATTGCATTGTTTTGCCTTAACTTTTGTCTTCCATTTTTTTTTTTTTTTTTGCTATTTACCTTCCATCTTTATTTTGTTAGTAAATGTTGACAAAATTTGCTCTTTCTGTGCATCGTAGAGCTCAAGCTTCATTGCCAGTATTTAGGATTCTTCTTCTCCACAATTAGGAACATGGGGATCAGTGATATCAGATGAGTTTGATCCTGAGAAGGATACTTATGTACTAGTAACGAACCATTATCCTTCACAAAATTCATTCTTGTCCTTAGCAGCCAATTAACAATGTGTTAAAAATAAAAGAAAATTCAATGTGATAAGTTTGGTAGCACACTTTACTGAATGATCCTTTAACCCGTATTAATTATGCTGTTAATTACCATTGTCTCAGTGCCACCATGGTGTAAGATCACTACAAGTAGCAAAATTGTTGCAACCTCATGTATTTTTTCATCCAAAGCTATATAACGATGTCATTTGAAAGATAAATTGCTGATAACTCCTCTTATTTATTCTATCGGCAAGCCTCAACTCATTTATTAACGATTATCATTCTTATGTTAGCAATTTGAGATATGTTAGCAATTTGAGAATTGTAAATTGCAAATAACGTCTCTCTGCCTTCTCACAAATTGAGTGTTGGTAGGTGCTAATAAACTAGTCGAGTAGTGATAAACAGTACTGAAGTTATAGATGAGGGGTTTATCTGCAATGTATCCAAATATAATAGTAAATTGCAGATACCCTCCTTATCTTCATTTTTAATAGTACTTATCATTCTTCAACTTATTTATTAGCACTTATCAAACTTATTACCCTTATGTTTGGCATTTTTTAGAAGGGTGAATTTCATATAAAGTATTCTTCCCCATCCCTACCCACCCCCCTGTAATTGAGAGGTGACAATTGCGCCGTAAATGATAAGCACTACTAGATGATGTTATCTGCAATTTACCCTAAATTCAAACACATGTGTTGGTTGTTTTGTTGGCCCAATAAGTTGGCCCGTTACTCTAAATACCCAGCTCCCCCACTTGTGCCCTAGCCCCTCTCTTTTCTTCACCTACCCGATGGTTCTCACCCCCTCCTAAGTCTTCGTGATCTGATGGCCGCCGCTTGCTCCCATCCGTAGGTCGGCTCCCTCCTTCGTTTTCTTCCCTAGCTCCTCTCCCGTGTCGGCTGCCCCCTTCCCTATATATGGGTAATGGGTTGGTAGTAGCTCGGGAGAGGGAGGAAGAGGAAGAAGAGATAGAGAGGTGAAGATTTGAGCTTGAGCTCTCCTCTGATTTGTGTGATCTCTCTCTTTCTGTGAGTTTTGTGCTCCTGTGGGCTTTGTGCTCTCAACCCCTTTGTGCGATCCCCTTTGTGAGTAACTGGTGAAGGAGATCGGCGAGCTCTCCTTTTGGTCCTTGGTGGTGCACTGTGAAGGAAGAACGAGGACTGGTTGAACAGGCTTCTGAGCCAAACAACGACATCAAAGATTCTCAACAGTGGTATCAGAGCGAGGTTAGTGTCGTTGTGCTTCAAAACCGCCGTCGATCGCCGCTGGTCGCTGCCGCTGGACACCGTCGGACCGCCGCCGGACCACCGCGTGGGCGTGGGTAAGGTCGAGACCCTCTCCTAGGGTTTCGCTCTGGTATATCATCGGAAAACCCAACTGTTACCATTTTCTTTTTCCTTCGAAATCTGTTTTCGCTCAGGAGAATTGACAAGAAAAAAAAAATATCTTGCCTGTGTTTTCTTTCCGCTGCAGTTAAGCTCTGACCTTGTTGAAAATATACAGTAAAAATTCTGTATTTTTTTCCCGGCTATAGTTGCATTTTTTTTTTGGAAAGTAGTTTCTGTTATTGTTTGTGCTCGTGTGAAAGACCAAAGAGAGTGAAACAAGAACTCTGTGTTCATCGTTCTTCTCATTTGTTCGTGCTAGTTGCTTCACACGTTTTGAGCCAGATAATTACCGAAATCAGATTTGTTCATTGTTTAGTTGCTGTTTGTTTTTTCTGTGTGAAAAATGTCTGCTGCTAATCAATATAGTATGATCCAATATGGTATGGCTCCGTTCAACGGAAAATCTGATTTTAACATTTGGAAACAAAAAATAAAATGCATCTTAATTCAACAGAAGTCTTTTAGGGCTGTTGGTCAGACTTACCTAACTTCTGACACTGAAGGAAAAAGAGCTGAAATGAACGAAAATGCTTGTTCCACAATTTATTTGAACTTATCTGACTCTGTGATTAGAAAAGTTGGAATTTTGAAATCTGCTAAAACCCTTTGGGATAAACTTGAAGAACTCTATACTGAAACCTCTTTGCCCAGTAAAATGTTTTTGCTTGAAAAAATTTTCAAATTTAGATTGGATATGTCTAAGGACATTGAGGAGAACCTAGATGTTTTCACAAAACTTATTTCAGATATTAAGTTAACTGGTGATAAACATATAGACGACTATACTCCTATTGCCCTTCTAAATGCTATTCCTAACTCATATAGTGATGTTAAATCTGCTATTAAATATGGTAGAGATGAGGTTACCCTTGATGTTGTGGTCAATGGTCTTAAGAGTAAGGAATTAGATTTAAAACATTCTGGGGAAAATAAAAATTCTGATGAGGTTTTGCATGTGAGGGGTAGGCCTCAGAATAGGTCTAATTACCAAAAGAATGCTAGTAATGGGGAATAAAGTAAGAAAAAATTTGAAAAATGGAAGGGGTAGATCTAAGTCCAGGTTTAAAGCTAAAAAATGCTATAATTGTCATGAAACTGGTCACTTTATTAAAGATTGTCCTAAGCCTAAGAAAAATCAGCAAAATGAACATGCTAATATGGCTGTCTGTGAGGGCAAAATGGGTGAGATTTTCATGATTAATAATCTGTGTGATTATGCATATTTGAACTCTGTGTTATCTGATCCTTTGTGTAAATCAGATTGGTTGGTAGACTCTGGTTGTACTTTTCATATGACTCCTTTTAAAACCTTGTTTTCAAACTACAAGAAAATAGAGAATGGCTTTGTGTCAATGGCAAATGAAAAGAAATGCAATGTTTTAGGAACTGGTGATGTATGCCTTAGGTTTTCCTCTGGTTCTGTGTTTACTTTGAAGGATGTTAGGCATGTTCCTGATTTACGTTATAACTTGATTTCTTGTGCATCTCTAGAAAATGATGGTTTGGAGGGAAAATGGGGTAAAGGGGTTATGAAAATTCAAAAAGGGTCTCTTGTTGTTTTTACTGCTGAAAAACAAAACAATTTGTATATTTGTCATGCTGAACCTGTGCTTGATTCTGTTAACTCTGTGATAAGAAGAGATGTTGTTTATGAATTTCCTTGTTTACCTTTACCTGTCCCTATTTCTGAAAATGATGCTCCAAATGAGGTGGAGCAAATGCCTATTATTAATCAACCCGAATCACATCCTGATGAAATAATTATTGAAAATCAAGATGAGGTTATTCCTAATGAGGTGGAGCTTGATATGCATGAGATAGATAGCATGCATGATTTGAATTATTTTTTTCTTTGAACTCGATGACCGTTTGGTAGAGTTCGGTCCTTTGTGGACTCGGCATGCTTTGTGTGTTGCCTTTGTGGCCTATTAATCTGCTTTGTGCTTTTTTTTTTTGCTTTGTGCTTGGGTAATTTTCTCCCTTTGCTTTGTGTGTTGCCTTTATGGCCTATTAATCTGCTTTGTGCTTTTTGCTTTGTGCTTGAGTAATTTTCTCCTTTTGCTTTGTGTGTTGCCTTTGTGGCCTATTAACTTGCTTTGTGCTTGTTAGTAGCTTTGTGATTTTTTCCCCTTTGAACTCGATGACCGTTTGGTAGAGTTCGGTCCTTTGTGGACTTGGTATGCTTGGTGATTTTACCCCGATCTTTGTGATCTGAGTTTACTTAGTGTATTCTCTTCCATTGCTTGTATCTTCTTTGTGATTATACAGGTAATAATTTGGCGATGATGAGTCCTGCAGTTCCGTGTTTTTTTCTATGTGCACTACCTTGGGCCAAAGGTGGAGATTGTTGGTTGTTTTGTTGGCCCAATAAGTTGGCCCGTTACTCTAAATACCCAGCTCCCCCACTTGTGCCCTAGCCCCTCTCTTTTCTTCACCTACCCGATGGTTCTCACCCCCTCCTAAGTCTTCGTGATCTGATGGCCGCCGCTTGCTCCCATCCGTAGGTCGGCTCCCTCCTTCGTTTTCTTCCCTAGCTCCTCTCCCGTGTCGGCTGACCCCTTCCCTATATATGGGTAATGGGTTGGTAGTAGCTCGGGAGAGGGAGGAAGAGGAAGAAGAGATAGAGAGGTGAAGATTTGAGCTTGAGCTCTCCTCTGATTTGTGTGATCTCTCTCTTTCTGTGAGTTTTGTGCTCCTGTGGGCTTTGTGCTCTCAACCCCTTTGTGCGATCCTCTTTGTGAGTGACGGTTGGAGGAGATCAGTGAACTCTCCCTTTGTGTTCTTGGTGGTGCACTGTGAGAGAAGAACAGGACTGATTGTGCAGACCTCTGAGCCAAACAACAACGACTAGATCCTCAACAACATGTATTCTTTCATTCTAGAATATGCCATATTGAGAACTGCCTATAAGTAGTCACAAAATATTTAGAGGTTTCACTTTTCTTTTACGACATTTTGGCTATATATCGAGCTTGTTCTGATGTGCGCAGGGATTCAAGAAGGTGTTCAATATGGCTGGAGGAACTCATGTGTATCTTACCAATGTTGGCCCGTCAGTTCCAGCATACTGAGAAAAGGCAAATTCACAATAGCCCTTCATCTTATGTGCAAATGAAAGTGCATTTTTCCCTTCTTTTTTTTATGCCAATATTTGTTTGAGTTGGTAGTAAGAGGAGTTTCTAAGTTTTGAAGGAAAATTTGTTAGAAAATGTTGAGAAGTTACAATATTTAACGATATGTTATATAATCATTGCTTGTGATATTTGTCTTATTAATGGTTTCTTTCTGTCAATTTGAGATTCAGGATTTCAATGATCTTTCTTTGTTCTTCAAGAATTGTGTTGCAGTGGAGAGACACCAAGGCTGAGACTAAGAGAGAACTCCATCTACATGAAATATGAGCACCGCACTGAATTTCTTCAGCCCATTTTACCTCCTTTATTAATGACTTTTAACTACTTTGATTCATTTTCCCTCATTTGCTTTACCACTTCTTTTATCTTGAAGAGGAAGTGAGAGAATTTCTACTACTCAGAGGTTGCATGGTTACCTTACGTCATATCCGAGTACTAGATATTTGGGTTGCCACACTGGATTTATGCATCAAAGGTGATCTACAAAAACTATGTTGATTTTAATTAGATTTTTTTTATTTCAGTCAGATATTCTCAACAATGTGCAGCCAAATAGAAATTTGTGAACTCTGTCCTTAATGCAAGTCCTCTTCAATATTCATTGCACCTGAACAAGATGTTGAGCAACAGTTTTCCAAGACCCCTTTCTTGCAACAAAGTACTCGGAGATGAAATCTACAAATTAACTAAACAAGTCCTCTATATTAAATAATCCTCAATTGTCCAAAATCACAATGAGCAACTACAGTTGCATCATTCTACATAATCTACTTTGATAACAATTAACAATTGACACTTTTTAACATATAATAACTAGAGCAACCATTCTACCATAAAATATTATTATCATAAACTGAATGAAAACAACATAAGAATATTAATAAATAGTCGGACATTTTAAGAATATTGATGGATCTTTCAGTGTTATATTCACCAATGCTTTGCATATAAATAATGAGAATGAAATACAATTTTATATTAGTCCCTTAGAGCAACAACAAAGATCAAAAGCTTAGCCCTCTCAAACCGTGTAAAATCAAGCACCAGGTACAGAGCAGCAGCTAAAATAGCGAATTAGCTTATTTCTTTTCTGTAGCAGGAAAAAAAAGAGAAAAAAAGGGATAATTAGGATAAATCATAGAACTACAGATCTTCGAAATGTGTTAATGTGTATTTAGAATAATGCATATTGCTAGTTTATTTTCCTATTGTCTAACTTCAATCAAGCCCATTTCTTATTTTAGTATGCTAACGACCTTTAAATGAAAACTATGTTCAGTAACTGAATCAACAAAAATACATCTTCATGTTTTTGTATAGGTTTATTAAGAACTTAATTACATTTCCTAATTCAGCTTTTGTTGTCAACTGCCTATAAGTATGGTGAGCATTAATCTTTTTTGGGATAACGTGTGCATTAATCTATTTAAATTGATAATCGAGTGAACAATTTGAATTTTGACAATTTAGTTTGGTTTTAGAAAATGTTGAATTGGTTCAGTTAAAAAAAATCCCGAACGGATTGTATCTTGGTTTCTACTCAACTTTCTCTTTCTTTTTTTACCCTAGCTCAAAGTTTTCCTTTTTTTTTATTACACTTGATCTACATCTTTTTTTCATTGATCCGTGTCTAAATTTCTATCTTTCTATCGATGTGTGCTGTCACTGAGTTTTTTCTTTATTGATATCTTCTTTCCCGCCTATCTTGTTAGTTTGGAGATTTTCTCCATCTATCTCACCAGCTGCGAGTTATTGGTAATGGGCATCAAAATTTTTAATTTTGATGCTCCTTATCATCCATCGTGAGTTTGATGAAACTTTAAACATAATATTTTTTTTCTTTAAATTTATTTATTATTGCATACTTTTGCTTTTTGACTAGAGTTTTCTTTATATAGGAGCTATAAATAGCTTACAGTATTCGTATACATACAAGGTTTTACCCTCTTTAATGATTAATCCATATGTAAAGACTACCCAAAAGTTCTTGTTGTCTATGTTAGGAAGAAATTAGGAACATCTTGGCCTAAGATTACTTGCTCAAGGCGTATTATCTTAGTATGGATGTTGATAAATTGCTAATGAGCATAAATTATGAAGTTAAAAAAAAACTAGAGAGATATTAACAGAAAATTCAATAAACTGCAGGTATAAACACCCTCAAAGTCGTGGTCATTACATCCTACCAAATCAAAAAAAAAATAAAAAACCAATAAAAAGGAGAAATTACAAAATTATACCTTGTCATGGCCAACTTGATCAGCATGACTATAAGGAGGAATGATGTAGTCCTGCTCAGTGCCAAAGCTCGCACGCTTCACATCGCTCTTGTTCTCCTTACGGTTGGCACGTGCGCGAGAGAAGACCATCGTGTAGTTTTCCATGGCCCCACCTGACTTTTGGTCCCACCCTCCAAACGGAGGGACTGCGATAAACGCAGCTTGCTACACACAAGAGAAAGATTCTATGTATATTTGTATCCAGAAACCATACTAATATTGCAAGTTTTTGACAATATCAAAGAAATTGTGTAGATTATCACAATGATCGACAACACTGAGGTAGTTTACAATAAGATTATGATGCAATTTTTTCAAGCATTGCAACTCTCTCTCTCTAATCTTATTATGCAATTATTTCAAGCATTGCGATTCTCTCTCTAATCTTTTTATGCAATTATTTCAAGCATTGCAACTCTCTGATTTCAAGCATTGCAATTCTCTCTCTAATCTTTTTATGCAATTATTTCAAGCATTGCAACTCTCTCTCTCTCTCTCTCTCTCTCTCTCTCTCTCTCTCTCTAACAATGGTGGTTAAGCACTCTAACTTAGCGCAACCTAGATTAAAATTTTACCAGCCACGTAATAAGCTTATTTTTTTTTAGAAAAGATATGTCTTTATGTATAGTAGTCTCTCTCTCTCTCTCTCTCTCTCTCTCTCTCTCTCTCTCTCTCTAACAATGGTGGTTAAGCACTCTAACTTAGCGCAACCTAGATTAAAATTTTACCAGCCACGTAATAAGCTTATTTTTTTTTAGAAAAGATATGTCTTTATGTATAGTAGTTCAGATTTTGATCATAGAAAGGATGTTCAACCTACAATATCATGTTAGAGAATGAAGTAATAATCTTTAATCCTCACAATGACTCTATAGTTGCTTGAAGCGGAAAAGATTTTAAGATGATATTTCATTAATAAAATATCTACAGCTTTTTTTTTTGGTCGATGAAATAGAATATATTCATTCACCAAATTTAGAATTGAGTGTACATCAAAACTCTGCTAGAAAACAGTCTAGCAACCAAAACTGGAGAAAAAACCCAAACTGTTTACAATTTTTCTAATCTATCTCTCAAATACTCAGGAACATCTTCATTAAGTATTTTTTGAAGTATTGAAATTTTTACTTCTCTAACTAGCTGATCAGAACTTCGGCTTCTTTGCTGAAAAATCCTCGCATTTCTTTCCTTCCATATCCAGTAAACTGTTGCTGAAAAAATCATTCTTTTTAACTTCTTCATGAATCCAAAGCCCCTCAAGTTATTAGTATACCAGTCAATCACACGATCCCAGTTGCATGATCTCCATGTATAATCTAACCAAACCATCATTTTGTTCCACACATCAGAAGTATAGAGGCATTCAAAGAGCAGGTGCCTACATGATTCCAATTGACTGGTAGAGCTAGCACACAGGACACACTGATTTGAGTTCAGTATTCCCATACGACACAGCCTATCCTTAGTCAAAAGCCTCGAGAGAATTACAAGCCATAGTATCACTGAGTGTTTGGGATAGTGTAATCCTCCCCATACTATGTTCGACCAAGATGTAACAGCTGTAGAATGAGAGATGGCATGATAAACAGAGGAAATTTGAATTTTACCATTGTTGTGACATCCATTGATGACTCTTTGTAGATTATTCACATTCCCAAAATTTCTCATTATCAAATCCCTCACCCTAAGGAGCTGCCTCCACATCCAAGAGTCATTTATCTTTGGTTGTACTTGCCAGATTCCCAAGTGTTTTAGATAGTTGCCATGTACCCATTTAATCCACAACAAATCCTTCTTTGTGTGTATCATCCACAGCAGCTTAATAGCTGCAGCATAATTCCACTTCTTAGCAGAAAAGAGACTCAATCCTCCAGCTTTTTTATCTTTGCAGACTTCAGACCACGAAACAAGGTGGATTTTATTACCCCACAAGAAAGCAGAGCATAACATATCAATTTTTTCCAATACCTTGATCGGCAAGATGTAGTTGCTTGTCCAAAAAATTTGAATTCCCAGGATGACAGTTTTGATTAGCTGGATTCTCCCAGCATATGTCAAGGTCCTCCTAGCTTGCCAGTTATGAAGTTGTTCTGAAACTTTAGAGATCAAAGGAGAACAGTCCAAGTATGAGAGCCTTTTAGAGATCATAGGCATTCCTAGATATCTCATTGGTAAGGAGCCCTCAGAGAAGTTAAGGTATGTGCATATCTGAGCTTTTATATCATCCTCAATCCCACACAAGAACACTGAGCTTTTGCTAGAGTTTGCCTCCAGACCAGAGACTCTACTGAACTCTTGAAGACAGCTGTATACTTTAGAGATTGAATCCATATCTGCTCTACAGAATAGTAACAGGTCATCAGCAAATATTAAGTGTGTAATTTCCAATCTAGCACATTTTGGATGGAATCTGAACATTTTGTCAGTACAGAGTGACTTTAACTTCCTGGATAGGTATTCCATACCAAGCACAAACAAGTAAGGAGATAATGGATCTCCTTGTCTCAATCCTCTAGCTCCTTCAAAGTATCCATGCAGTGATCCATTAATTGACAGAGAGAACTTAGTTGTAGTGATGCATTCCATCACCCATTTAATCATGTTATTTGGGAATCCCAGCCCTGACAGCATAGATTTAATAAAGCTCCAGCTTATCATGTCAAATGCTTTTCGCAAATCAATGTTTAGAACAGCTCTAGGAGAGACATGTCTTCTACCATAATGCTTAACAAGTTCATGAGCTAAAAGAATGTTGTTAGAAATAAGCCTTCCTTTAACGAAAGCACTTTGTGCTTCATCAATCAGAGACCCAATAACACTCTGAATTCTGTTTGACATAATTTTCGATATAACTTTATAGATGCAATTGCAGCAAGAGATTGGTCTGTAGTCAGAAGGAGATCTGGGATTGAGAATTTTAGGCACTAGTGTAATAGAAGTTGAGTTAAAGGTACCTAGGAGCTTCCCAGAATGAAAAAAATTCCTCAACTGCTTTGCACAAATCATCACCAATGACATCCCATGCAGTTTTAAAGAAGGATGCGCTAAAGCCATCTGGACCAGGGCTTTTATCATCAGGCATTGTGTAGACTGCTTGTTTTATTTCCTCCCTAGTGACAGGTGAACCTAGCATTTGCCTTTGATTTGATGAGAGAGTAGGGCCATTTGCAATAACAGCTGGATCAGGATCAGTAGTGTTCCCAGCAGTACCCATGAGACTCTTATAGTAGTCAATCAGTTCAGTGATAATTAAATCCATGTCAGAGACTCTATTTCCATCCTCAGTATATAAGGACAACACCCTGTTTTGATGCCTTCTAGCTTTCATGAGGGAGTGAAAGAAATGAGAGGATTTATCCCCATGCACAGCCCATTTAATGTTTGCTTTCTGCCTGTAAAAGGATTCCTCACATTGCAATAGTGAAGTGTATTTCTTCAAGCATTCCTTCTCTTTGGATATAAGTTGAGAGTTAAAAAGATCAATACTCAATTGGTTCTGAGTGTCAGACAGCTCTTGTTTAGCTCTCAATACCTGCTCACTAATATTCATGAAATGCCTTTTATTTAAGTCCTTTAGAGCAGGTTTAAGCATTTTAAGCTTAGAATGAAGTTTGAACATGTAGTATCCTTGTATGTCTTGTTCCCAAATAGACTTGACAATAGCAAGAAACTCAGGATGCTTAGTCCACATCTTGAAAATTTTGAAAGGCCTCTTTCCCTGTTCCAAGTGAAAAAACAACCAGTGGTCTTTATGTGCACCAATTGACTAGTAGAAATAAAATCTTGAAAGTCACCTGTATCAGTGTCAGTAGTTGGAGTACCACCCAGTTTTTCATCATTGTTGAGAATAGCATTAAAGTCTCCTCCAATCAACCATGGACAATCAACAAGCAGCTTGAAGTTGAGAAGATCCTGCCAGAGTGCTTTCCTACCCTCTCTTTGATTAAGAGCATATACCACAGTTAACAAACATGAAAGTTTTCCATCTCTTGATTGAACAGAACATGTCATGTGTTGGACAGAGGTATTTACACATTGAATTGTAAGTATGTCACTATTCCAAAGGATCCATATCCTCCCATTACCTGCTTCCTGAACATTAGAAGTCCATTCCCAGTACTTTGCTATTTTTCCTGCTATTTTTTTCCATTTTTTCTTTGGAAAGTTTTGTTTCTAATAGAGCTATAAAAGAAAGCTTGTAATCATGAATGAATTGCTTCACAATTAAATGTTTAGAGGATTTATTGAACCCTCTAATATTCCAAATGGCAAGGTGCATTATTGATCACCACCCCTATCAATATAGCAGGGGTCAAAATCAAAGACCTGTGGATCCAAAGGAGAAAATTGGGATGCTTGAATTGAATCTCTTGGAGCAGTTGTTAAAATTCTCCTTGCAACATTAGTCTTACTAACACTACTAAATCCAGATGCATTAACTGTTGGTGATGAGAATTGGTGGAAATTTGCTAATCCAGAGTTTCTAAGCCTGGTATTCTGAATGTCAGACACCATTTGTTGTGCATGTTCCCCAATTTCAGGAGGCCTTTCAATATTTTTTCCTTTATCTGGAAGAGCATTAGCCTTTCTCTGATCATTTATTTGTTGTACATGTTTCACAGATACTGCAGTTTGCTGTGCAAGTTTCCCAGTACTGTTTTCTCCTTTATCAGGCAGACCAGTACCCCTCAAATTAGTTCCTGTAGCCTGTATCTTACCAGCAACTAACCCATCACCAACGTGTGCATTATCAATAGGTATATTCAAAGCCTGAGTAACATCATCCACCAAAACATGATCAGCAGCAGGAGGGACTGCTTGGACATTAGGCTGTGCAATATTCCCTTGTTTTCTATTAACAGGGATCCACATTTTTTTTACCCTTTGCCTTCTACAATTATCAGTTTCATGACCAATAATATTGCAATTTGAACACCATCTTGGCTTAAGCTCATAGATAATCTTCTGATTGTAGACTTTTCCATCTGGCCCTTGTATTTCAAGTGTATCAGGTAGGGGAGTTTTCAGAGGCAATTTAACCTCAAGAAGCACTCTAGCATAGCTTAGCCTTTGTCTAGTCGCAGTAAGCATGTCTGTTGTTAATGGGCGACCAATAAGGCTTGAAATTTTACTAATACCTGTGTTACTCCATAGATTGAGCCTTAGATTAGGAAGTTGAATCCACATAGGGTAGGAGTAGTCTTGTAATTTCTCCATTTCTGTATCAATAGACCATGGCTTAAGAACCAATGGTCTAGAACCAAAAAACCAAGGTCCAGCTTCCAGGATCTCTCTCATCTGCTGATCAGATTGGAAATCAAATAAAAATACTCCCTGTTTGAGTAAAGAAATTCTAGGAATTGAAATTCTGCCCCATGCTTTGCTAATGTATGCTTCCATAGATCTAAATTTGACATTCAAGCCTATAACATGCCCTATCAAAGAGAACTTCCAAAATTCTTCACCCTCCCTCCATTCTTCAGTAGAAAAAGTAACAGGAGCAGAGGGTGAGGGAGGAATGAAGTTTAGAGTTAATCCATTCCCTGGCTTCCTGTTGTCTGCAAAGAGACTTACAAAGGATTTTTTCCCCTTTGCTAACCTCATCACGTTGTTCTAATTTCTCAGCATTACCCTTCTCCTCCTCTTCCATTTTTTCCCCTTTGCTAACCTCATCACGTTGTTCTAATTTCTCAGCATTACCCTTCTCCTCCTCTTCCAGATTAAGGGGGACAGGAGAATTAAGAATCTCAGCCCTTACTTTCTCCCCATCAAAAGGAGTTATAATCTCAAGATCCTTATCTATTACCTTCGTTGATTCATCAAAAGCCTCTGAAAACTCATCATCCATAGCATCAGCCCAAGAGTTAGGGGACTTACCAAGGTAACTAGCAAGAACTGGGCCAGATCTGAGCATGTCAGGCTCTGAAATAGACTTGGTTTTAGCCATTACCTCCTCCAGAATAATCTTCTTCTTAGCTCCCTTTGGGCCAGTACTGGCCATCTCCATTGGCGCCCTAGATGTAGCTCGAAGCTCCTTCACTGTTTCATTGCTTTCCTGAGATCCATTAGCTTCCATTGATCCCTCAAATTTCTCAGCAGAAGAGGGATAGACGAAGATCGAGTCCCTTAAAGTAGCATCGATGATTCCCTTACCATTCTTCTTCTTCTTCTTCATTCAAAATCCAGGCGGAGGCGCACAGTAGCGGGAAGAAAATCGCCCGCTAAGATGCGCCTGACTTAACCGCCCCTTATTCAGAAATCACTAATATCTACAGCTATAAAAACATAATGTGTCCAAATCTTTTAAAGAATATACAAAATTAAGCAAAAATATAGTTGATAAAGCAAATATGAATATAAGGGGGAAAAACAACAGGAAAAGGTAGACATGAGGATGTGCAAGAGAAAATAGCTAGACATGATATATGTGAGAATAATCATTTTGATTTCTTTCTTTCTTTCTTTTCTTTTTTTTGGGTGGGTGGGTGGGTGGGTGGGGGTTGGTTAAGTACCTCCTTGTGATTTGTCATTGCAACGTTGAGGAGGAAGGAGGGAGGACGAAGAGAGATGAAAGAGAATAAATTGTATTTATTTTTAAAATTTGATCCACCAATCAATTAGTTCTATCATTAAGGAGAGGATATCCTATTAATATGAGAGTTCTCCATGAGGATCGGCACTATAATTTGAAGCTTTTTGTTTGATGGTCACATTCATCAACATCTACCCAATAATTAGGAGAAAAACAATGTACACTATATTTAAGAAGGAGAAATTTTTAAAACCAACCATTTTTTAAATTTAATGGGCAAATTCGACCTATACGAAAAAATATTAGCGAAACCAACCAGAAGAAAATGGTCGGTTTTACAGCGGAGGAGATTTTACGAAGTGAACGGGACTGCTAGTCCCGTGCACTTCCTGTGCACGTTTTTGTGCACTTTTTGGCTGCATTTCAGGTAGTCCCTGTGCATACATCCACACAAACTTCCTCTAACAAATCGCATACTCATTTCACCACTGCATTTCATGTAGTCCTTGTGCATACATCCACACAAACTCCCACTAACAAATTACATACTCATTTCACCACATACTCATTTCAAATCAAACAAATCACATCACACCACTGTAGGCGTATAAAAATGCCTATAGGTGTCCGTACACAGCTCGAGACAAAGAGAAGGTGATGAACGTCATTATCCAAATCGAAGAGGATTATCCGAGTCAAAGAGGATCATCTGACGCCGACAACCGCATGAAGTGAAATGGCGAACCGAGTGGCCTGCGCGCTCAACAGTTAGCTCGCGCGCGTCAATCAGTTCGTGTGCGTCGGTCAACACGTGTGCGTCAATCAATTCATGCGCGTCGGTCACCGCGCGCTTGTCAATCAGTTCGTGCGCGTCGGTCACCGCGCGCTCGTCAATCAGTTCGTGCGCGTCGGTCACTGCGCGCTCGTCAATTAGTTCGTGCGCGTCGGTCACTGCGCGCTCGTCAATCAGCTCGCGCGCGTCAGTCAACACGCGTGCGTCAATCAATTCGCGCACGTCAATCAACATGTGCGCGTTAATCAATTCGCGTGCGTCGGTCAATATGTGCACGTCAATCAGTTTGTGCGTGTCGGTCAATACGCGCGCATCAATCAACACGCGCACGTCAACCAACGCGCGCATGTCAACCAACGCGCGTTCGACAGTCAGTCCCGTAACAAAGCGTGCAAGTCAAATACGCGAAACGGGAGAAACTACAAGTCCCGAAAAATCGAAAAAGTCGGAAAACACAAAAATCGGCTAAAGGGCAAAACTACCAGAGCCCGCGCGGGTCGGATTCAACCGACCCGTGCCCACGCGGGTCGGATTCCGCCGATTCGCGCCCCCCTGCGCTGTTTCGACTCTTGTTCGGTTTTTGACGGTTTTTCTCGGGATTTGTTGGTTCCTGAGCATCCTAACTGATCTGATATTATCCCCAAACGTAGTTAATCAGTTATTAACTGAAGATAAGGAGGAATCATCCATTCTTATCTGAAAACCCCCAACCGAAGCCTATAAATACAGGCCTAGGGGCTCGTTTCAGCTGACAGATTAATTATCAAGATGAGGAGGTGCTGCCGAGTTGGAGAGCAAGGGAGCACGAATTTCAGCAAGGGCTAGCGAGATCCCGGTGAATCTCGTCATAAAGAAGGAGCAATTTGAAGGATCTGAAGCCCGTTCCCGTCCGTTCCTCGAGATTAGGCTTGGTCTTAATCTTGAGAAGTGCTATTGATTTTGCTTGGTTAATTTCAGCGCTTTAAGCAAATACCTCTTTGGTGAGGTAGGAGCTCTGTCGAATTTTTAGCAAACGGATCTGATCAAAGGTGGTCCACAGATAAACCTCGGCACAGGCGAAGACACCCATGCAAGTAGGAGATGATAAACGGATCTTGCGTTTATTTTTAAGAAAATTGTATCTTTTATTTTCATTGTGTAAAGGTCTTATAAAAAGACCGATCTTTTTGAACTTATTGTAACGATAAAAGTTATAATGAATTATACAATGAAGAAAACAATTTTCGATGAAAACAAACTAGCGATCACAGTGGGAGCTAACGGTCTCGCTGTCGAGGTCGTTAAGATCCCGGTTGAAGAGGTGGTCGAATACGAGTTTGACCAACAGAAGTACGAAGAATACCTCTCGTCCTCCTCCTCCAGATCCTCTGCTTCTCGCAAGCGTAGGAAGATCAACGCCCCCGTTGCTGCGGTAGCTGAACCTTGCAACGCCCTTCCGGCCTCTAATGAGTCCGGATCTATAGATCTGAACTTCTCCTCAATCAAGGAGTTGAGTACAGAAGACGTGCCCACTTTATCGAAGAGAGCTCGCCAAAGGCAGCGCTAACGCCTTGCGCGCCAACTCGTTAGGGTTTTAGAGTCAATTGACGGGATCCGTTACGAGGCGGATCTAAAAATTAGGCAACGCCAAGCGCCCCAACAGCGGACAAATGCCATCTCCTTCAAATCACCAACAAGTGAATAGGTACAAGTCAAAAGGACCTGTTCAACTCATGAAGAGCTGATCAAAAAGCGTCGTACACTGCTTGCGCACACACGAATTCTTGCGCAAGAGGCCAAAAGGTTGCAGAGGGAAGAAGTGGAAAAGAAGCTACAAAAACTGCATAAAGTTTGGAGGCCAAAGTTCAAGACGGCGGCCGAAAAGATCGAAAAATACGGGTCACTCAAATCCGACCTGCCGAAACGCGGGTCACTCGAATCCGACCCGCCAATTCGCAGGTCACTCGAATCTGACCCGCCAATTCGTAGGTCACTCGAATCCGACCTGTCAATTCACAGGTCACTCGAATCCGACCCGTAGGTCATCCAGATCCGACCCTCCAAGCTGCGGGTCACCTAAATCCGACCCTCCAAGCCGCGGGTCACCCAAATCCGACCCTCCGACCCGCGGGTCACCCAAATCTGACCCGCGTCAGAGTCAAGGCAGAAGATGTTCTGCACCTATTTCGTCGATCTCTTCGAGTTCCGCACCTCCGGTGGAGCACCACGACAGTATGGATTTGTCCCAATTTAAGATCAAGGGTCATCTTAGCTCTTCGCACGCGGGTCAAGGCAAAGCCCCGATCAAAGAATGCTTGGGTCGGGTGACTGAATCCCGAGCAATTACTCGAGCTAGGGGTCGCACACGAAAAACTCCTGTAATTGACCGCTTCGAATGATGATTGGAGTCCAAGAGCCCGTCAAGAGTTCACGCTTACAAATGCGTGACTTTAAACGCGTGACTCTTGAGAACGCCAACAAGACGACAAATCCCCTGAAAGAAACGTATTCATCTGACGATGACAATGTTATACCAGGGAAGTTGTGCTAACACACGATAGGTTGCTCCGGTCATCTGACTGATGAGTTGTACTATCAGGCTGGGGGTACGAATAAATCTCAGAAGAGAAGTACCCATGAGTCGGAGTTTCACTACCCATGTGCCAAGCTAATCAGGGTAGTATTATCAGCATGTAGCTACCCCAAGACCGCTCCACAGAGGGTCTCGGTATTTGAGAGGATCTCTAACGGAGCGACTAAGCCCAAGCCAAGATGTTTTTGCAAGAAACAATCTGCCGTTCAAGGTGACAAACCTCAGGAAGTCATAATAAATATGGCTGATAAGGGAAAGTCAACTCGACCTTCTAGCTCCGACCCCCTCGTATCGCATCGTCTGACTCGGCTACGCGTAGGGACCACTAGACGCAGGGACTACCAAAGAATGCAGAGAGGGTTATCCTCGGATGATGAAGCATCAAATACTAGACGCAGGGACTACCAAAGAATGCAGAGAGGGTTATCCTCGGATGATGAAGCATCAAATGCTAACCCTGTAGTCGCTTCTGACAATATGGTATCTAGCCTAGGGCAATCCCGCGAAGTGTTTATGATTAACACTGAGGAAGAAACTAAAATGGTTGAGGATGCTCTAGCCAAGCAGAAGCAAGCATTTAAATTTGAAATGGAAATAGCTATGTTGCGGATAAGGGAAGAGCATAACCAACAGATTCGAGCCTTGTCGAATCAGCTAGGTGAATCCAGTCATCGCAACAATCTTAGCCAAGCAGCTAGCGATTCAGACGTGGATGAATACATCAATGCTGATGATCCTCTCGTTGACCAGAACGCTGCGGGTGGCCTCACTAAAAACAACGATGCTGGGGGTGGTCCCACCGAAAACGACAACACTGGGGGTGGCCCCATTGTTCCTCTTAAGAATCGTCCAAAGCCCGATACGAGCAAGGATGAGAAAATGAAAGATCTCGAGAGCAAAATCAACGCTCTAATGTCTGCTCGAGAGGTGAAAAGGACCGGCATTCCATGTCCCTATCCAAGAGAGTGGGATTCAATAGCATACCCAGCAAAGTTCAACTTGATTAACTTCACGCCGTTTGACGGGAAGGGTTCGCCTACTCAACACCTGATCTACTTCAAGTCCCACTTGGGTATGATCTCCGGTAATGAAGCATTGATGGTTTGGTCATTCGTTGGCACCCTTCGCGAGCCCGCCTTCGATTGGTACCGTCTTCTTAAGTCTGGAAGTATTAATAACTGGGAAGACCTGGAGAGCCTATTCCTCGCTCATTTCTTTGATGATAACGCTGAGGTGTTAATCAGGACACTCTTCGATAAGAAGCAAGAAGACGACGAGACGGTCGACGATTTCGTCAAACGCTTCCGGAATAAGGCAATGAACTGTCGAGGTCCGGTCACAGAGGACTTCATCCTTCAAACTTGTCACAACAACCTCTCCTTGGACGTGTTAGAAGTTATGAGAGTAGCACCGTCCAACAACAGGAAAGAGTTGAAAGTACACGGAGAGCAGGCCGAACACTTCCTCAGAAGGAAGAAAGCCGAAAGAAGTCAACCGACGGCTAACCCTCCGAAATCAAATTTTGCCTCCCGTGGTAAAGGGAAAGCACCTGCAGCAGCTGTTGACGCTAACCAGACGTCGCAACAACATCCTCGAAGACAGCAGAAGACTTCGGGTTCGAGACTCCAAAAAGAGTACTCCTTCAAGGACGAAGACGTTCCAGAGACTCCAAAAAGAGTACTCCTTCAAGGACGAAGACGTTCCAGCCATCTTCGAATCCCTCCTTAAAAACAACAAGATCAAGCTACCACAAGGACGAAGACGTTCCAGCCATCTTCGAATCCCTCCTTAAAAACAACAAGATCAAGCTACCACCTATCCTAGATCAGGAGGAAGCTGATAATACTACGGATCCAAAGTACTATGCGTACCATAGGAGAATCCTTCATCCTACCAAGGCTTGCTTCGCTCTCAAGAATAGCATCCGAACCTTGGTTGAGGCCGGTATTATATCGCTCAATTGAGTCGAATGAAGACTCCGACAAGTATAAGAGTATAAATTGCTTCTCAATACTCCCAACAGGTATATGAGTCTAAACTGTTCTCTTTCTTTCACGAGAAGTTCCTAGAGAATCTTATATTTTTAAGGATAACCCGAACATGCGACTGAGGACAATGTACTTCTCATTACACCCAGTTTTGCAAAGAAAGATGGGGGTGGATAATTCATGTAACGGGAAGTTCCCGGAAGAATGTTAAATATAATATTCTTAGAAATAACCTGATCATTACGAACAAAGTGATAAACACTAAACTCCCACTGTGATTTCCGAACACTCTTTTGCTGAGACGAGATTTGATCACTTCGTTGGATCAATTTTTCCTCACGAAACTCCCATTCAAATTCCCGCTACATCTGTGCACTCAACACTCCCATCGTTAGAGTCCGGACATAGTACTCGGAATTTTAGTCTCCTGATCATTGACATTTGTCAAACCCCTCCATGTTAAGTACTTTTCACTTAACACTAGGAATCCCCTGTGAGTGATTTGTACGAATCAACACTCCCACTATAATTTGTACTCCCGCTCTCACTGCTCACTTGGTCAAACCTTCCTACAGTTAGGGCCACAGTCAAAATCCCCTCTCGATTCCTTCAATGAATGAGAGGTCCACAAATCGAGTGATCAAACCTATAAAAGTTAGGGTCATCTCATACTCTCACTCTTACTTGGTCAAACCTTCCTACAGTTAGGACCACAGTCAAAATTCTCTCTCGATTCCTTCAATGAACGAGAGGTCCACTTTCAAATCGAGTGATCAAACCTTCCTACAGTTAGGGTCATTTCAAACTCTCGTTTGGTCAAACATTCCTACAGTAAGGACCAAAACCATAATTCACTCTTGATAAACGAGAAATCCATCTTTAGTTCAGTAATCAAAGCTTCCGACAGTTAGGGTTATCTGAATCTTTTTAATTCACAGAGTGGATATCTCACTCTTAGTTTCACCTTCCCAGATTCTTGAAGTGGAGATCCCACCTTGAGTTTTCTTTTGTGACTAGAGATAGAATATAAAATTCTTCCTCTTCAGCTTTGGGAGATAGAATATAAAATTCTTCCTCTCCCGTATCGAGTTCGTCTTTACCCCAGGAGAAGACACAACTTTTTCAAACTCCTAAAATCTGTACCTCACACGCACGGGGAATTTTATCCCGAATCCTGAGTAGGGATAAGTCAACGCCTAACACGCGTTGCCGGTTTAATCTTTCACCAATTGAAAAAGATACCAGAATCCAGTCTGGGGAATTTTATCCCGAAGCCTAAGTAGAGATAAGTCAACGCTTAACCCGTGTTGCTGGGTGGTTCGTTCCCGTAAAAATGATCAAGTCTACGTATTCACTATCGTAGCAAAAAAAATCCATGCCTTTTATGCATGGGGAATTTTATCTTGAATCCTGAGCAGTGATAAGTCAATTCCTAACACGCGTTGCTGGTTAGTTCTTAACCGTAAAAAAAAGAATAAAAGCCCACATATTCAACATTATGGCAGGTTGTTATTCATAACACCAAAATCCGTACTTCACACGCACGAGGAATTTTATCCCGAATCCTGAGTAGGGATAAGTCAATGCCTAACACGCGTTGCCGGTTGGTTTTTAACCGTAAAAGGAACAAAAACCCACATATTCGACATTATGACAGGTTGTTATTAATAACACCATAATCCGTGCCTTACACGCATGGGGAATTTTATCCCGAATCCTAAGTAAGGATAAGTCAGCGCCTAACACGCGTTGCCGGTTTAGTCTTTCACCAATTAAAAAATACACCAGAATCCAGTCTAGAGAATTTTATCCCGAATCCTGAGCAGGGATAAGTCAATGCCTAACACGTGTTGTCGGGTAGTCTATTCTCGTAAGAAAGACGAAGTTTATGTATTTAATATCGTAGCACTAAGAGAGTTAACTCTTTTAGCACAATGTCACATGCGGAACGGACTTAAACAATCCGCATGCAAGCTCGATTCAAACGGTAATCGGTAAAGGCATGTCAAATCCGTTGAAGACTGAGGATTTGCTAAAAATCCTGAGTCTACGTCTGATACACGTCGCTATTTAGTCTTTTCACATGAGAAAGACGAAGTCTACGTATTCAATATCGTAGCACTAAAAGAGTTAACTCTTTTAGCACAACGTTATGTGTAGAACAGATTTAAACAATCTGCATGCTAGCCCGACTCAAACGGTAGTCGGTAAAGGCTAATCAAACCCGTTGATGGCTAAGAATTTGCCAAAAATTCTATAAATACGGGACATTGACGCATCAACTTCATTAGTTGGTCTCGTGACTTGAGCATCCAATGACTTTGGAATAAGATCCATATCTGCAGACGAAACAACTTTAATAGTTGGTCCTACAGCCCAGAATTTGGGACCGTCACGCTCCAATTCCTTAAGAGCTTAAACTGTGTAGACTCCAGCCAACGTACGAGTATAAACTGTGTTAACACCGGTCAACGCGTTATAGTAAAGATCGATGCCAGTCAACGTATCAGCAATCTCGCCAAAATAAGGCAAATGATGATTTCAAGGAGTTTAATCAGATTCAGATATGAATTTCTGACAAAGATGATCAGTTCAAAGTCAACTTAATAACACGAGCTAAGTTTAGAAACTTACACATCAACTTCAATTCAAGATTTCGACAATGGTCAGGCGATAAACGCAGCACCAGAAGAACTTTGTCTATTCGACAAAATACTGAATAGACTGAAGGCTGAAGAAGTCAAGAATTGAAGCAGTTCACAGGTCCCTCTACGAAATTGAGGAGATGGCCTATCTTATCCAAAGCATTCCAGACTCCTCTATAAAAGAATGAGTCTGAAATACTTTGGAGGGGGTATCTGTAGGCGTATAAAAATACCTATAGGTGTCCGTACACAGCTCGAGAAGAGAAGGCGATGAACGCCATTATCCAAATCGAAGATGATTATCCAAGTCAAAGAGGATCATCTGACGCCGACAAGCACATGAAGCAAAACGGCGAACCGAGTGGCCTGCGTGCTCAACAGTTAGCTCGCGCACGTTAATCAGTTCGTGTGTGTCAGTCAACACGTGTGCGTCAATCAGTTCGTGCACGTCGATCACCGCGTGCTCGTCAATCAGTTCGTGCACGTCGGTCACCGCACGCTCGTCAATTAGTTCGTGCGCGTCGGTCACCGCACGCTCGTCAATCAGCTCGTGCGCGTCGGTCAACACGCGCGAGTCAATCAATTCGTTCGCGTCGGTCAACACGCGTGCGTCAATCAATTCGCGTGCGTCGGTCAACACGTGCACGTCAATCAGTTCATGCGTGTCGGTCAACACGCGTGCATCAATCAACACGCACACGTCAACCAACACGCACATGTCAACCAACGCGCGTTCGACGGTCAGTCCCGTAACGAAGAGTGCAAGTCAACAAGTCAGCCAAATACGCGAAACGGGAGAAACTACAAGTCTCGGAAAATCGAAAAAGTCGAAAAACACAAAAATCAGCGAAAGGGCAAAACTACCCGCACCCGCGCGGGTCGGACGAATCCGACCCGCACTCGCGCGGGTCAGTTCAGTCCGACGCGCGCCCACGCGGATCGGATTTCGCCTATTCACGCCCCCCTACGCTGTTTTAGCTCCTGTTCGGTTTTTAACGATTTTTCTCAGGATTTGTTGGTTCCTGAGCATCCCAACTGATCTGATATTATCCCCAAATGTAGTTAATCAGTTATTAACTGAAGATAAGGAGGAATTATCCATTCTTATCCGAAAACCCCCCAACCGAAGTCTATAAATACAGGCTTAGGGGCTCGTTTTAGCGGGCGGATTAATTATCAAGACAAGGAGGTGTTGACGAGTTGGAGAGCAATGGAGCACGAATTTTAGCAAGGGCTAGCGAGATCCCGATGAATCCCGACATAAAAAAGGAGCAATTCGAAGGATCTGAAGCCCGTTCCCGTCCGTTCCTCGAGATTAGGCTTGGTCTTAATCTCGAGAAAAGTTACTAATTTCGCTTGGTTGATTTTAACGCTTTAAGCAAATACCTCCTTGGTGAGGTAGGAGCTTTGCCGAATTTTTAACAAACAGATCTGATCAAAGGTGGTCCACGGATAAACCCCGGCACAGGCGAAGATACTCACGCAAGCAGGAGACGATAAACGGATCTTGCGTTTATTTTCAAGAGAATTGTATCTTTTATTTTCATTGTGTAAAGTCTTATAAAAAGACCGATCTTTTTAAACAATTTTCGACGAAAACAAGCACAAACTCCCACTAACAAATCCAACATTGTTGGCCTTCTTGTTTTGATGATGTTTAACAAACAATTTATTACTAATGTTGTTTGTCTAGTGTTTGTGCATTCCTATGTTTTGTAGACAAACAACATAGTTGGAGGATGGATGGAATAGAGCTTCAATGATCATATCAAATGGAGGTTGGCGGAATGTCGGGTTGAAGCAACATACAATTCAAGTTAAAGATCAAGTTCAAGCTTCATCCGCAAAGATTACCAAGTCAAGCATATTGAAGACCAATCAAGCTTGGGTAAATCATATTTAGTGTTTTGTATATATTGCATAGAATATGTAATTTTGTGAAAATATGGTATTCATTGTTTTTTGGACTTAACAATAATCATATACATATTTTATTAAGTCTATATACTCATTGTGCAAAGTTTCAAAACATGGTTTAGCCAAAATATCAAATTTCACATGTTTACATTTTCGTGTTTTGAACTATTTTGCAAAATGATGATTTTTCACAAATGGGAAATGCAATTTGGAAAATTATTTTTGTAACATGTTCACTTACATGTTTATATACTTTTCCCAAAGTTTCATAATTTTTGGACTTCATTTGTTATTTTTAACAATTTTCCAAAAGTTAAAAATTCACTTTTAAAATCAGGTTTTTGAGTATGTCAGTTTTCGGTCGACCGAACTAGTCGACCGAACCTGAGCTCTCGTGTTCACTGGGCGACAGAAAGTCTGTCGGTCGACCGGTCCGGTTGACCGATGAAATTTTCCGATCGGCCGATGAATTTTCCGGTCGACCGACGAGAGCTCCATCGGTCGACCGATGAAATTTCCGATCGACCGACAGTGTCTTTTTCAGCTTCCAACGGCTAGTTTTATTATCGTTGCTGGGGCTGTTTTTGTCTTTTGACTTGGGATTTTCAGCTGAGGTTTTGGAGGATATAAATACTCTCCTTGATCTCAGTTTTCAACTAAGCTAAGAAGTTTTTAAACAAGGGTTTTTAAAAAGAGTTTAAGCTTGTTTAAGGGTTTGGTTTAATCTGTTTTGGTTTTCACAAGTGGAGGAGATTATCTTTTTGTTTTGGGCTCATTTCTCCATCTCTCCATCCTGATCTAGAGAAGTTTTCCTAAACTCAACTCTAGCTTTACATTTACATACTTGTTTGATTATCATTGTTCTTAAGCTAGATTTTATATTTGAGTTTAGTTTGATTTTGATTTCACTCATTGTTACACACACCCACTTTGAGCTTATTGTATCTTTCATACATAGTATAGTTGGGTGGTGAGAGATACAATTTATATTTGTTACATTGTGAGATTGTTAGGTTTTCGGTGAGCTAGAAACCGAGTGTGGTGTGAAAGTTTTCGGTGAACTAGAAAACCGATTGTAAGGAGTGATGTTGATCGGTGAGCGTTGAAAACCGATACTATGAGGTGTAAACGTTGTTCGGGTGAACGTTGAAAACCCGGTTGTGATAGTGGAATTCTCCCCGGGAGTGGGGAGCGGAGACGTAGGACGGAAGGTCCGAACTCCTTGATTATATCGTGTGTTTGTGATTGCATTGGCGTTCTTATTCTTGTTTTCATATCTTATATCGCCTTTGTGTATTGCTCATCATATTACCCTATCACTTGTGTAGATTGTTTATTTTACCCTTGTGTTGTTTATATATCCTTGCATATATACATATTCATCATATAGGATATATCTCTTTGTTGTTCATATTACTTATCCTAGCTCATATACATTGTTGTATTTCATACTTGCTAGGATAACTTATTAATTAATTTTAATTGGTATTTAATCGGATTAGATTAGCATAAAACCCTAATCACCCCCCCTCTAGGGTCTAACAAACATAATAACACCACAAACCCACTTAGAAATCCAACAAATCACACCATAGTATCGACTACAAATCCAAAAACATGTCACATCCCTAAATAGTTTTGTAATGTATATAACATGTAGTTTACATACATCCAAGAACTCTCCTCCTCCTCCTTTGTCTTCGTCGTCCTCCATACCGCCCTGCAACGAGTTCGTGATCTGGTTGCGTTTGTGGTTGTGACGGTCCAGTTCCATCGTCAACACATTAGGAAGGTCCAGCTTCATCGTCATTTCTACGTCGTCCTCAACTTTGTCGCTGTTGTCGTGTGTATACGAATGGCGTTACCTCCCATCCATCATGACGATCTTCGTGAGTTTGGTGTAAGGCTTGGTGAAGCCTCTGCATTATAGCCTGATATATTGATACATGTTCATGTGCTTCGGGATTTCTACCTACGATAGATAGTTTAAAAACAAAATTTGATATTAAAGAATGTAAATTTGAGATTTAATTCTATTGTACCTGCTCGAGCCAATTCCAAGCCACGATTTGCAAGAGTTTGAACTTCATCTATTGCTGATACCTACCCATTTTTCAACACATATTAGCAATATTGGGCAATACCAATAAAAATGGACTTAAATCAAAATATGAAAATACTTACTAATTCTCTCTCATCTATACCCCGGGGCACATATCCTCTTTGTGACTCAACCGGTATTGTGGTCGAATAAAGTACCAATCTTCGGGTTATCCCCCAATACCAAGTCTAGTAATCTGATTCCCGAGGAGTTGGTTCAATTTGGTTGACAATACAAAAATGTCTATCATTCCATCTGTGTATAAAAGCTTGATGCACGATCAACCAGCTTGATGCCCATACTTGTAATAAGCTTAGACACCCTTTAAGCTCACGGTTTTGCATAAGTGCCACTTTTAATATCTCTCTATATAAGTACGCCAAAACGGCACTACCCCATGATTTTGTACCACATGTGTCCAAGTCCTCGAGGAGTGGTAACCACCTAGCATATTCATAATATTCCAATTTATTAAAATAAGCTAATTCAATGAAATGCATATTCATATTATAAAAACACATACCTTGCATGTACTTTATCTTTACTTGAATCTGGAAATAATATAGTACCAATTATGTGTATAATGTATGCACGTGCATGTTGGTCAACCAATATTTGTGAGGCATCAACAGGCAACGATACTGAGAAGGTCTCTCTCAACCACTTCAATTTAATATTTCCTCGAGGTATTGACTCTGGAGCTACACCTAACAACTGCTCACATCTTGTCGGCCATACATCACTATCAGTGCCGGAAATGCACGGACCATCTATACGGAGACCGAGTATCACAGATACATCTTGTAGAGTAATGGTAGCCTCGTCCATTCAGAAGTGGAAAGTATTGGTCTCAGGTCTCCATCTATTCATCAACGCGGTGAGTAGGGGCCAATCGAGCTTTATCCAACGAAGCTTTGAACAAGTCAAGAAGTCGGCCCGTCCTATAGTTGATATGATACGCTCATCCTCTAATGACCAACGGCTATGGCTGAGGCTATGATCAACCATAATGATACTCCCTCCTCTCTGTACAGTAAATGATAGTATAAGAATGCAATATTATGTAAATGCAAATATTGCAATTATAAAGTAACTGAATTACCTCTGTACAGGATATAATATGTGAACGATGCTGAGCCTGGTCATATAAGACCTCATCACTAACCGGCCCAGGATCCATGGTGTACAAACCTGCACATACAATTATACACATGTCAATAATTAATCAAATAGTAATTAAGTTTATTTATTAAAGTATATAAAAATAAAAAAGTATATAAATTACCAATTAGTTGCTATCTATTGTGTCTAGATGGACAACAAGGTCGAGTATGCCCCGGTTGTTTGCAAAGACTATATTTTTTATGCTTGACAACTCCTTCTCGCCCTTGATCCATGGTTCCCCTAATTCGCACAGATCGTGGTCGACCTGCTTATCTCCGGTACTGAGGTAGAATTATACGTGGTCCATTATATTCAGGCCAATACCTACTATCATCAGGTGGATAAAAACTCTCACTATATGTCTTTTGATAGTGAGCTGTTGAATACTAAGGCGAGCAATACCGATTATAGGGAATTCTAGCACCTCCCGGCTGATTGGAAGAAGCCGCAAGCACATGTGCACATGGTATTTTTTTGGAGTTGTGGTATGTTACATGTGCAAGTGCAATCAACATCAAATAGTTTAACGGTGTAGATATCATCACAATCTTGTACTTGCCATTCATTGTCGTTGAATACAATAATTTGACATGATCTTGCTGCCTCAATTCTTCTATGCAAAATACTCTTATTTTTTGGTGTGTAACGTGTTGTCCAGTCTATGCCATCACCACGCCTTTTTGTTGAAGTATGTGTTTAGTCTATAGAACGTTCTCGTAACCAAAGATTGTATTGACATAGCTCGTGCTCCTTTAAGAACATCATTAAAGCTCTCGGAGTAGTTAGTCGTTATCATGCAAAACCGCACACCCTCATCCTTACATAATGCCCACCGATGCTCGAATTGAGGCTTCAAGTTATTTTCAATCTAATTATGTGCATCTAATGACAAAGACTTGATTTTCTCCCTACAATGTTCATACACTAATGTGTCGTTTGCACACCCGGCTTGCCACAAAAGATTTTGCAAATTAATCTCACCGTGTTTTTTCTTGAAATTATCCCTTATATGCCTGAAACAATATCGATGGTGATGTGGTGCACTAAAACCCTCATGTAACGCCCTTATAATTCATTTCATCCTATAAACCCTCATGTAACGCCCTTATAATTCATTTCATCCTATCCGAGATAAAAGTAATTATTCTTGGCGCACGGACACTTGGAATCCACTTGTATATAAGTTCATCCTATCCGAGATAAAAGTAATTATTCTTGGCGCACGGACACTTGGAATCCACTTGTATATAAGTTAAAAAAACCACTTTCAACTAGACGTATCCTCCACCTCCACGATTGAAAATGCTAGAGTAAGTAACCCGCCGTTTGCATCTACACCGGTCGCTACAAGAAGCACGCCTTTGTAATTTCTATATAAATGTGTACCATCAATGCTCAATAGCAGACGACAAAAAGTAAAGCCCTTAATAGCATGACCAAATGCCCAAAACACTCAAGTGAACCTCTCCACACCCGGTGCAATCTCTTCGAATAATATTTCGTATTCAGTACCCGGATTATTTCGCTTGATAGCTTCAAGATACTGTGGAAGTAATTCATATGATTTTTTCCAATCTCCAAAAAATTTAGACAACGCTTTCCTCCTTGCATCATATGTCTTATATTTAGATATCTTAATCACCCGCATGTCATATACCCTCTAAAATATCCGACCTGCATTCAGATCAAGTTCAGCTCTAACTTCAGACATAATTAGCTTACATATATAAGAAGAAGATACAAAATAATCATCAACATCCACCGACGGGTGGCAACATGTATGAAGTCCGCAATATCTAGATATTACAAATTGCCCATTTGATGATTTTCTCACGGCGGCATTTAGCAACCAAGGACATTATTTATTTCTCTCATCTTGCTCATTTGCGTTCTCTACTTCAATCTTCTTGTTAAAAGAAGCATTTCACATTATAGTTTGTTGCATTAGTTTTTACCGGCTTGAATTTGACCCGATTCTTGATGGACCATTCTCGGATTACATGTTGCATTAGTTTTTACCGGCTTGAATTTGACCCGATTCTTGATGGACCATTCTCGGATTACAAAGATCAGTGCCTCATTGCTCTCGAATAGATCCCCTTTTTTAAAAGTGAAGTCCTCAGATCGTTGTAAATTTGGACCAACATCAACAAATCCAGCTTGAGAAGTATTTATCCAATCCTCATTATGAAACTCGTTGGGCAATGGATCTTCAGCTTCTACATAATCATTGTTAACATTAAATTGCTCCATCCAACGGGCGTCATCATCGATTCCAGCTGCCACATGCATGCTATCAATTTGCATGCCATCTTCTTCAGTATGATTTGAATCATCTTCTGTTTCATCTTCTATAATTGCTCTGACTGGTGGGTAACCCGTAACATGACCTGAAGCGTCGTTAAATATATTAGTTGACGTCCCACCGATAGAATACCCACTTAAATGTTGTGGTTGAAGCCACGGCTCTTGACTTGGAGATGTCATAAAACCACTCGACTCGTTGTCTAAGTCAAGCATCCAAGAAAACTCTCATTGAGGTCGTGAAACTTGGGTAAATTCCTGAATCGGATACTTCTCAATAAACAACTCAATTGACACTTGCTTCTCAACTAATTGTTTCATGTCATTCAATTCCTCATCGTCAGTAATCTCCACGGTAATAGTTCTACTCTCATTTATTGGACAGTTGAAGAACACCCTAATTGCAGATTCTTCTTTCTTAATTTTAATAACTCTGTGTATTTCCTTAGTCATTCCATCAAAATTACACGACTTAGATAGCATGAACATTTTCCTAGAATCTCCATCATACATAGGTAAATTATTCACTCCGACACCAAGGCTCCCATTGAAGAAACAAATAATGGGTATGAAGTTAGTCATCGAAACTGAAAATCAACAGTCCATCATATACAAATAATCTATTAATAACTAAAAATATTATTCATCAAATTTATTACCTTAATCAACCCCAAATAATGGTTAAACCCTAATTATTATTCATTATATGTAAATAATTACTAAACCCTAACTCCCAAAATCACATTATTCATCCTATTGCACAAAATAAAAACTAATCCTACCCAATTCTAGCAAAATTAACAGCCAAAACATTATTCACCCATTTCTAGTAAAATTTGATGAATATCCCTCTCAAAAATAATTGCTAAACCCTCTCATATGTAAATAATTGCTAAACCCTAACTCCCAAATCATATTATTCACCCAATTCTAGCAAAAATTGATGAATATCCCTCTCAAAAATTAACTGCAAAATTTAAAACAAAATCACACCTAAGGATGTGGGGTCGGTGGGGGTCGATGGGGTCGGCGGCGACAGGGTCGGCGGCTCAACGAGGTCGACGGGCTAGGAGGGTAGCAGGTAGGCGAGGAGAAGCGGGGT
>NC_033800.1:59637398-59644864 GCF_001876935.1 Asparagus officinalis | reverse complement strand
GGGGGGGTTAGTCACCTAGAACTTAAAATTAGAACTAGGATAATATGTGGGGTAAATTTTTAAGCTGTTAGTCACATAGAACTAAAACTAGAACAAAATTTTACAGTGTTAGTCAAGTAGAACTCTAACAAAACTATAATTGGGATAATGGTTCAAAATTATCCCATTTTTTTTATTTTTCTATACAAAAATGAGAGTTCTAGTCTGTCAAATTATTCCAAATTTTAGCTTGGAACTAGGTGGTAAAAAATTAGAATTCATATTATTTTGTTATTTTTTATATTTCTTTTTTCTTTACTTCTTTCCTATTATGGTTATTACCATCATTAGACCATCATTATAATAATAATTGTCAATATCTTATAGTCTAATCAAAAGTTATTTAATAGTAAAGAACATTCTTGTAAGCAATTATCAATCAATAATAGTAAGTTTAAAATACATAAATAATATCTATATCTTCAAAATGCATAAATATATTTTTTATGATTATAAAAATTTATCCCACGTTATTTTATCAAAATATCCCGCTTCACAAAATTGTTCCTATTTATCCCACTAAAATACCCCACTAGCGAAAAATTATTCCACTTTAATAATTATCCCATTTTACATGAAAATGTCCCAATTGACTAACAGCCCCTACATACTTAATGTTTGTCCGAACTACCAGCGTTTAAGGGCTATTCTTAGCCGTTTACCAAAAGATGCGCGGGACAATTTGGAGATTTCCACTACCATGAAAAGCTGAGAATAGTATGCTCGTATACATGCTGTTTTTATAAAATTTATATTCTATTTGTGTGATCGCTAAAGTACTCTTGGCTACTCTGTGCAGCTAAAATGACACATATTCCAGTTATTTGTTATTTTCTAAACATATGTCAATCATCAAATCTTACAATGATATGGATTATATCACATTAATAACATAATATCTAAGAACGTGGAGGAATACACCAATATCTATATACTCCAAAATATACATCTGCAGATAAATATAAATATGAGAAATGACATTTGTTGGGGTTTGTGTAGTTATTCTATCAGAACGCCCCCACGTACGGACAATCTGAACCATTCAGTTAGTTGATAGCAGAGCAATTTGGTCATTTCATTATCCCTATTGGGTTCATTATCCCTATTGGAGTTATAAATGGCTACGAGCTTACCGTATAAGAGTGTGCCTATGCGATGGATTGTTTTCTTTAATTAACTAAAAGGTGCATAAATGGGCTTATAATTCCCAGGCCCAAAACCACAGTGCTCCGATTACAGCTCTCTAGTGGATCAGTGTTGGAAATTACGTATCCGCACTCATAACGGGTCGGATCTCCCAACAGAATAAAACTGCCCGTTTATTCCTCACTCGATTCCGTTACCCCCGCCACTTCTCTTCTAGGGTTTTTCCTAGGGTTTTAGTAAGCTCACACCCAAAATCAATCGCGATGGCTACCAGTCTCCTCGAAACAAGTCCATTCTCCGAAGAAGAAGACGACGATGACGAACAAGACCCAAAGATCGAAGCTTGGGGCGATTGGGAATCCGACGGGGACGAATCGCCTCCCGATTACTTGTGCTTGCTGTGCGATTCACGATTCAATTCGACTGAGAATTTGTTCAATCACTGCAAGTCTCAACATTTCTTTGATTTTCATGGAATGGTTAGAGATTTGGGATTGGATTTCTACGGTTCGATGAAGCTCATCAACTACATCAGATCTCAGGTCAATCTTTAAACACTCTCGTTCTCTTTCTTTGTAAACAGCTACAAAAAATCTCAACTTTTTTTGGCGTCCAGGTTGCTGGGAACAAAGATGCCCAGGCTCATTTGCATGAGCTGGTTAGATATGAGAAGAATGGGAAGTTAGTTTGGGACGATGATGTGTATCTCAAGCCTTTTATGGTGGATGATGCGCTATTGCATAGTTTTCTCGGCGACAACGATGATGATGATGATGATGATGACTGTAGTGAAATGATTAGTAGAGAGGATGTCATGAAAGAGTTGGCGATTGATGGAGATTTGGCTGAAAAAGAGGTTTTGATAGAGAGCATACGTAAAGATTTTGATGAAATTATGCCTAATGGAAGTGGACATAAGAATCAGAAAGATAAGCAACTAAGGGTTTCGGTTGCTAATGTTGCTGCTAGAGAAATTAAGAACGTGAATGAAAACTATTTTGGAGCTTATGGCTCTTTTGGGATTCATAGAGAGATGCTCAGTGACAAGGTAAACTGGTAAATTAGGAAGTTATGGGGCTTGAAATGTTTTATTGAATTGTGTTTAGTAGAATTATTTATTATTATGTTACTAAATTAATGAAGGTTTGTTATGTTATTATAAACAGGTCAGAACCGATGCTTTTAGAGATGCAATTTTGCGTAATCCTTCTCTATTGAAGCAAGCAACTGTTTTGGATATTGGTTGTGGCACAGGAATTCTAAGGTAAACCTTTATTTGCCCATTTTGATTGTATTATTTTGTGTGGGAGTAACTCTTCAATTTATAGTTCATGTAAAAGAATGGATTACGATTTTTTTTGTGAACGTGATATTGAGTAGTATGTTCGGATCCTTGATACAACATAGAAGGTGGATTAAGAAATTGCGTATGCAGATTAGAAATATTGTTTCATGGTTTGGCATTTTAAATACTACCATGAAGAATAATCTAGAACCATTTACACTCTCATTATATTTTTATCTAAGTTTGAAGTTCCACAAGACCTCAGGCATGGACTCACTTTACAATTTTTAGTCTATTTGCAGCTCAAGCTGGGGCTTCGAGGGTAATTGCAGTTGAAGCAAGCATGAAGATGGCTTCAGTGGCTACTCAGGTGGAGCTTCTTCATACTATTGTTTGAATGCTATCTTTGATTATGTTTTCTACACCATTTAATAGCTTATGTATGCACAGATTGCAAAAGATAATGGCTTGTTATCAGAGGAAGGCAGAAAAGGAGAGGAAAAACAGAATTCTGGTGAAATCAGTGTAGTGCAGACTATGGCAGAAGATCTTGACAAATGTATACAAATTCAGCCTCATAGTGTCGATGTGTTAGTGAGTGAATGGATGGGCTATTGTCTATTGTATGAGTCAATGCTTAGTTCAGTTCTCTATGCACGTGATCGTTGGTTAAAACCTGGTGGAGCCATTCTCCCGGATACTGCGACAATTGTAAGACCCCCAATCATAATTTTATCTGTATTTGTATGTGAATCTTCTACTTCCAAACTTGAGCTAATAGTTTCTGTGCCTTCTTTTAAGTTCATTGCTGGATTTGGGAAAGGTGGAACAAGTTTACCCTTTTGGGAAAATGTGTATGGTTTCAACATGTCGTGCATTGGCAAAGAAGTTGTAGAGGATGCTGCTAAAGCCCCCATTGTTGATGTAGTGGATAGTAAAGATATAGTAACGAAATCAGCTGCACTCAAGGTAAGTGACTGTTCCTTAGATTATTTATACTGTTCTGTTATCGGTTGTCCGGCTAGTATCATAATACTGCTATAAGATGCCACAGCTGTAGAAGCTTTACACCACGGGGCTAAAACTTAGGATAAACAAGGCATATTCCATATCATATTATAATATATTAAGAGCAAGAAAGTCTCTGCATGGCTGTTGCAGTTTGATAGTTGGTATCACTCTTATCTGGTTTTTGCTTCTAACTCAATTTCTCAGTTCCATCTAAGTTCCTTTCTCAAATGCACTGCAGAAGGTTTGAGCAGATAATCTTAGATTTGCCACTGGAATCAATTTAAAGGGACTGATATGCATGCTTAACACTAATTACTTCGGATTGTAAAAAACCTTAACTTCCCTCAGAGGATATCTGAGTCTGGGTAAAACCATCAAATAAACAAGTTCACCCTTCTCCAAATTTATGTCCAATAGCAAAAACCTGCATGAGTTAATAATTCATTTGACTACATGGTTTACCCTTTCATGGACCATCCTACCTTAACCCCACTTGGAAAGCTTTACATTACATTTTTCATGGTACAAAGTCACGTACGTCATCTTTTATTCCCTTTTGACCTTTCTTTTTGAACCTTTGATGTGTATAAAATGCAATAATCCCTGAGTTTTAGCCTTTTACCTTTCAATATTTTTCTGCTTTTATTGAAGCCCATATAAAATTTTCCTTCAGCTAGGTATTTTACATCAGGGTACCTTATCAAAGCCGAATCAGCTATTTGCAAATTTAATCTACATGCCAACTTTCATAGATTGACAATACTACATAAGACCTTACGTTACTATCATTTCCTTTGCCGTTCCAGTTCTTGGATCTGGCGACCATGAGCCCGGACGATATGGACTTCACAGCAACCTGCGAGTTGGAGCTCAAACCCAACCTTCAAGAAACCACCAGCGTCGAAAAATCAAGAACAGTCTGGTGCCATGGAATCGTCCTCTGGTTTGAGACAGGTTTCACGAGCAGATTCTGCAAAGAGACGCCTGTTGTCCTGTCCACATCTCCATACGAGCCAAGAACTCACTGGTCCCAAACCATCTTCACTTTTCGAGAACCGATAGCAATGGCCACAGAAAATCATGCCATCTCTGACTCTGCTGTGGCTGTTGGCTCTGAGGGTTGTCCTGCTGTCAGGATTAGGTCGAGGATCAGCATTGTTCGATCATCACAACACCGAAGTATAGATGTATCCATGGAGACTACTGGGATTGGCTTTGATGGCAGGAAAAATAGTTGGCCAGTTCAATTGTTCAACTTGTAATTCAATTGTATTTTAGTCATCTTTGATCTGATGAAAACTTGGCATATTTGCACTTGTGCGTTGATAACTGATTCATTTTTACTCTTGTAATTTGAAGTCACGAAACCAGTGTGCATTGTGCAAGGTCATACAGATTTGAATAATCTAGTAAAATAAGGAACCTTGCATGAATTCAATACTTGAGAAAAAGTTTCTATAAATACTTTTTGAGAGATTTATTTGTGTGGTGCAGATAAGAAACAAAGGAGAAATTACGAAATTCATATGAGAGGTTGAAAATGAACGTAGAAGAAACAAAAGATAAATTATGAAGTTTGTATAAGTAACTTTTGTAAGATCAATAAGAAGATTCTTACATTTTATAATCCCTAGTGATATAGCCGAGCCACGTCATATCTTTGTCACTATAATTGGTTCTGTTTTTTGCTTGATCGTGATTGTGTTTCTGCTTGTGGTCGGATTTCTCTTCAAGGTAATCTTATTGCTTCTGCATCAATATTGAACACTCGGAGTATATCTAAAAAATTAGGCTAATTTGCACTCAAATACCTTATAGTTTCCCCATTCTTTACATTATATATTGTCACTTGTTTTTTACATCACTTACATACCTTAAAGTTTCTTAAAGTCGCATTTTAATACCTTTTACTATGCAAACGTAAGAATTTATTCTCATGTTTTTCAAATGAGTCGCTCTCAAGTAACACCGGAGCAATTTAAATCTTAATGTTTGTTGAGTTTTTTTGTTAAACATAATCTAATTTTATTTTAGCCCACCCAAATTATAATTTAAGAAAACTTTTGGTGTGTTAACAATAATTCAACAGACATTAAGGCTTGAAAAGCTATACAACTAGCTACTGAGTGCCACATGAGAAAATCCGAGAGCAAATTCTCATGTTTTGTATAACACGTGGCATTAAAATGCAGGACAAATTTTCAAAACCACCCGATTTGCAATTTTATTCTCAAAAAACGACTCATTTCAAAATTATTTGTAAAAACCGACTTGGTTTCAGTCTCAGCGCTGAAACCAGGTCGGTTTTTACAACAAAAAAATTCCGAAACTTCATGGGATTCCAAGTCCCGTGAAGTTTAGCAACTATTTTGTAAGCTGCTAAACTTCACGGGACTTCAAGTCCCGTGAAATTTCAAAGTGTTGGAAAACAGGGTGTAGACCCAAACCTCATCGGCGGCGAGCTCCGGCGAGGTCAAGCGGCGGAGGCGAGCTCAGACGAGCTTGAGATCGAAGCTTGAAGTCGGAACTGATGGCGAGCTCGTGAACGGCTACAGGCGAAATGAACTGCAGGCGAAGGCAGGTGCGAGCGGTGTCTTCGACAGCCGAATTTTAGGGCTTCAGGCGAGGTTCTCTATGATGGTGAATTTGGAGTTGGGGCGCAGGCGAACTGCGAGCTCGAGCGACTGCTAGAGGCGGATTCGAAGACCCCCTTTGCAGGCAAGTTTCGAAACAGGCGAGATCGGGTTTCTGACATTCTCGCAGGCGAGCTCGTGCGCAGCTGTCGACAGGCTGTCGACAGCCTAGCTAGGGTTTCCCTATAAAAGGGAAACCCAGAGCCCTCGCTCGCGATCTCTCCAAGCAGCGGCCTTTTCTTCTTCATTTATTTCAGAGAGCCCTAAGTCTGTGATTTGGGGGAAATTAATAAGGAAGGGAAAATTCAAGAAGAGATAGAGAGAGTTCCTGTAACATTTATTGAGGAGAAAAAGAGGAGATTTTACTGTTGTAAAATCTCGCGCCTTTATTTGAACAATAGAGAGTTTCTGTTTGGCTCTTCTTTTGAGAGAGATCTCAAGTTTGAGATCTACTCCTTTACAAGCTTTGTAATCTTCTTTAATATAAAGAAAATTATTTGTGTGGCTCCCAAGGACGTAGGCAAATTGCCGAACCTCGTTAAAACTCGGTGTTCTTATTCTTGTAATTTAGATTCCGAACCTCGTTAAAACTCTGTGTTCTTATTCTTGTAATTTAGATTTGCTGTGATTTCTTTTTTTTATTACTTAACACAAGATCCGGTAGGGTAAATTCCACAGAACGGGTATCAGAGCGTATCTGATATTTCCCCAACAACTGGTATCAGAGCCCTTGTTTAGATCCGTGTGTGTAAGAAATGGCAGAAGAAGGCAAATCTAAAATTAAGAAGTTTGACAGATCAGACTTCGCCTACTGGAAGTCACAGATGGAAGACTATCTGTACCAGAAGGATCTTTACCGTCCGTTGATGGGTAAAGCAAGAGGAAAGAAGAAAGAAGAATCCGACGAGGACTGGGAAATATTGGATCGAAAAGCCCTGGGGCAGGTCCGATTGGCCCTCGCAAAATCTGTAGCACACAATATATTAAAGGAGAAGACGACGGTAAGACTTATGGAAGCGCTCGCAATGATGTACGAGCAACCGTCAGCTTCAAATAAGGTGCATCTCGTCAAGACACTATTCAACCTCAAGATGGCAGAATGATGTTCCTTCACGATGCATCTCAGCGAGTTCAACACGATTGTTGATCAACTTATCTCAGTCAACATCAAGTTTGATGACGAAGTGCATGCCCTATTGATACTATCACAGTTGCCGGATAGTTGGGTAGGTTGTGTGACCGCAATCAGCAACTCAGCGGGAAAAAAGAAGTTGAAGCTGAAGGAGGTGGTAGCTATGATTCTATCCGAGGAGGTTAGAAGAAAATCGAATGAATCAGAAGGTTCAGGTTCA
>NC_033800.1:59564369-59637103 GCF_001876935.1 Asparagus officinalis | reverse complement strand
CGCCGATCTTCTTTCTCTCTCTCTCGCTCGCGATCTCTCCAAGCAGCGGCCTTTTCTTCTTCATTTATTTCAGAGAGCCCTAAGTCTGTGATTTGGGGGAAATTAATAAGGAAGGGAAAATTCAAGAAGAGATAGAGAGAGTTCCTGTAACATTTATTGAGGAGAAAAAGAGGAGATTTTACTGTTGTAAAATCTCGCGCCTTTATTTGAACAATAGAGAGTTTCTGTTTGGCTCTTCTTTTGAGAGAGATCTCAAGTTTGAGATCTACTCCTTTACAAGCTTTGTAATCTTCTTTAATATAAAGAAAATTATTTGTGTGGCTCCCAAGGACGTAGGCAAATTGCCGAACCTCGTTAAAACTCGGTGTTCTTATTCTTGTAATTTAGATTTGCTGTGATTTCTTTTTTTTATTACTTAACACAAGATCCGGTAGGGTAAATTCCACAGAACGGGTATCAGAGCGTATCTGATATTTCCCCAACAACTGGTATCAGAGCCCTTGTTTAGATCCGTGTGTGTAAGAAATGGCAGAAGAAGGCAAATCTAAAATTAAGAAGTTTGACAGATCAGACTTCGCCTACTGGAAGTCACAGATGGAAGACTATCTGTACCAGAAGGATCTTTACCGTCCGTTGATGGGTAAAGCAAGAGGAAAGAAGAAAGAAGAATCCGACGAGGACTGGGAAATATTGGATCGAAAAGCCCTGGGGCAGGTCCGATTGGCCCTCGCAAAATCTGTAGCACACAATATATTAAAGGAGAAGACGACGGTAAGACTTATGGAAGCGCTCGCAATGATGTACGAGCAACCGTCAGCTTCAAATAAGGTGCATCTCGTCAAGACACTATTCAACCTCAAGATGGCAGAATGATGTTCCTTCACGATGCATCTCAGCAAGTTCAACACGATTGTTGATCAACTTATCTCAGTCGACATCAAGTTCGATGACAAAGTGCAGGCCCTATTGATACTATCGCAGTTGCCGGATAGTTGGGCAGGTTGCGTGACCGCAATAAGCAACTCGGCAGAGAAGGAGAAGTTGAAGCTAAAGGATGTGGTAGCTATGATTCTATCCGAGGAGGTTAGAAGAAAATCGAATGAATCAGAAGGTTCAGGTTCATCCCTAAGTCTCGAGCAGAAAGGCAGAAGCCATAATAGGGGGAACCAAAACAGGAATCGATCAAAGTCGAAGAAGAAGAGGTCGAACTCAAAGGTGAGACCTATCAAGGGGAAATGTTGGAATTGCGGCCAGGAGGGCCACATGTCTTCTACCTATAAAGCACCCAAAAAAATGAGCAGGAGGCTCATATTGTGCAAGATGCGCTAATTCTCGCTATGGATAGCGATTCCGATTTATGGGTTATTGATTCGGGAGCCTCATTCCACGCCACTGCTAATAGAAGGCTATTTCAGAACTATGTAACAGGGGACTTTGGAAAAGTATACTTGGGGGATAATGAACCCTGTAGTGTCATTGGAAGAGGCGACGTGCAAATACAGTTGAAGGGCTCTAAGTGGTCTCTGAAGAATGTCAGACACGTACCGAAGTTGAAGAGGAATCTTATTTCGGTAGGTCAGCTTGGAGCAGAAGGCTATGTTACAACATTCACCAGAGATTCGTGGAAAATCTCCAACGGTACCATGGTGGTTACCCGAGGCAACAAGACCGGTACCCTCTACCTAACTTCACACGCGAGTGACACCCTCGCGATTGCTGCAGACAAGGAGAGTGCAAATCTGTGGCATAATAGATTGGGACACATGAGTGAGAAGGGTATGAAGATTCTACACTCAGAAGGGAAGCTAACTGGCATCGATTCGGTGGAAGTCGGTGTTTGTGAAGACTGCATCTTCGGGAAGCAGAAGAGAGTTAGTTTTCTGAAGGGTGGAAGACCACCTAAAGCTCACAAGCTAGAGCTTGTTCATACAGACGTATGGGGTCCAGCTAGCGTGTCTTCTCTTGGCGGTTCGGCGTACTACGTCACCTTTATCGACGATCACTCGAGGAAGGTGTGGGTATACTTCATGAAGCACAAGTCGGAGGTGTTCAGCATCTTCAAGAAGTGGAAAGCCATGGTGGAGAATGAGACAAACCTGAAAGTGAAGTGTTTGAGATCAGACAATGGTGGAGAATATAATTTGGAGGAGTTTAAGAAGTTCTGTGCTCTGAACGGGATTCGTTTGGAGAGGACTACTCCAGGAACGCCGCAACAGAACGGCGTAGCAGAAAGAATGAACAGAACGTTGACAGAGCGTGCGAGGAGCATGCGTCTACATGCAGGTCTACCAAAAACATTTTAGGCGGACGCGATGCATACAGCAACATACTTGATAAATCACGGACCATCAGTTTCATTGAACTTTGGGATTCCGGAAGAGGTTTGGAGTGGTAAGAAAGTTAATCTCTCACACTTAAGAGTCTTTGGGTGCGTGGCATATGTCCACATCAGTGACCATGTCAGGGACAAGCTAGAAGCTAAGTCATTGAAGTGTACATTCATTGGGTATGACATTGATGATTTCGGGTATCGTCTGTAGGATGAGAAGAACAGGAAAATCATCAGAAGCCGAGACGTCATATTCAATGAGGAAGTGATGTACAAGGATAGAGACAATGCAAAGGCGGCTAAAGCAGTGGGAGCAGCACTACGGATACGGACGCATCCGAGTACATGGATTTGGAGGAACTTCCAGATGGGGAAGACAATGTCGATTCTGACCAAAGAACGGAGGAGACTCCAGTTGCAGAACCAACTATCCAGGGCGAGGAGCTTAGGAGGTCATCCAGGGTACCCAAATCAAATCCCAAGTATCTCTCGTTACTAGACTACCTACTTTTGACAGATAGTGAAGAACCAGAATGCTATGAGGAGGCTATACAAGTGAGTGAATCTCAGCAGTGGGAGCATGCAATGCAAGAAGAGATGGATTCTCTCCACTCGAACGAGACATGGGAGTTAGCCCAGCTACCTGCACAGAAGAAGACCTTACATAACAAGTGGGTTTACCGAGTCAAGCAGGAGAGTGATGGAAGGAATAGATACAAGGCCAGATTAGTCGTGAAGGGGTTCTAACAGCGGGAAGGAGTGGATTATACGGAGATATTTTCCCCCGTTGTGAAGTTCACAACCATCAGGGTGGTGTTGAGCTTGGTAGCTGCTGAAAATCTCTACCTTGAGCAGTTAGATGTGAAGACTGCCTTTCTTCATGGCGACTTGGATGAAGAAATCTATATGAAGCAACATGTTGGTTTTATTGAGGAAGGAAAGGAAGAGATGGTGTGTAGGCTCAAGAAGAGCTTATACGGATTGAAACAGGCTCCACGGTAGTGGTATAAGAAGTTTGATAACTTCATGCAAAGCAATGGCTATGGCAGATGCAATTCAGATCATTGCTGTTACTTCAAGAGGTTCGAGACCAGCTATATCGTGTTATTATTGTATGTTGATGACATGTTAGTTGTAGGACCATGTTTACAGGAGATAAACAAGCTGAAGAAGCAGTTAGCAAAGGAGTTTGCCATGAAGGATCTGGGTGTTGCGAAGCAAATTCTTGGGATGCGGATCAGCCGAGATGCGGCTGAGGGGACGTTAAAGTTGAGCCAGTCTGAATACATTGAGAAAGTACTTCAGAGATTTAACATGCAGAATGCTAAGGTCGTTAGCACGCCCCTTGGAAGCCAGTTCAAGTTGTCTGGTGAACAATCACCCAAGACTGATGCTGAGAATGAGCACATGAGGAAGGTGCCATATTCATCAGCCATTGGTAGTCTGATGTACGTAATGGTTTGTACGAGGCCGGATATTGCCCATGCAGTGGGAGTTGTAAGCAGGTTTGCAAGCAACCCACGAAAGCAGCATTGGGAGGCCGTGAAGTGGATATTGCAATATCTGAGAGGGACTACGAATATGCCACTATGTTTCCGGAGAAAGGAGCTGGTACTACAGGGATACGTGGATGTAGATTTTGTCGGTGATCATGATATAAAGCGAAGCACCACGGGGTATGTTTATACCTTAGGGTCGACAACAGTGAGCTGGGTCTCACCTTTGCAGAAGATTGTGACGTTGTCCACAACTGAGGCAGAGTATGTCGTAGTGATAGAGGCGAGCAAGGAGATGATTTGGTTAACCGGGTGCCTGGAAGAATTGGGTCTGAAGCGGGGGAACGAAGTTCTTTATTGTGATAGCCAGAGTGCTATACACCTTGCCAAGAACCCAGTGTTTCATGCCAGAACGAAGCACATCGAGTTACGTTACCACTTCATACGCTCGATGATTGAGGACGGAAAGTTACAGTTAAAAAAAAATTTAGGGAGCCAAAATCCTGCAGATATGTTGACTAAGGCAGTCACCATTCAGAAACTGGAGTTGTGCGCAACTTCAGTTAGCCTTCATATATAAGAGATGAGGGCGGAGCCATACAGAAGAAGATGCTTGTTAAGAGAGAGCTTGCTGATAGCGGTTTGGTCTCCAAGTGGGAGATTGTTAGAAAACAGGGTGTAGACCCAAACCTTATCGGCGGCGAGCTCCGACGAGGTCAAGCGGCGGAGGCGAGCTCAGACGAGCTCGAGATCGAAGCTTGAAGTCGGAACTGATGGCGAGCTCGTGAACGGATACATGCGAAATGAACTGCAGGCGAAGGCAGGCGCGAGCGGTGTCTTCGACAGGCGAATTTTAGGGCTTCAGGCGAGGTTCTCTATGATGGCGAATTTGGAGTGATGGCGCAAGCGAACTGCGAGCTCGAGCGGCTGCTAGAGGCGGATTCGAAGACCCCCTTTGCAGGCGAGTTTCGAAACAGGCGAGATCGAGTTTCTGACGTTCTCGCAGGCGAGCTCGTGCGCAGCTGTCGACAGGCTGTCGACAGCCTGGCTAGGGTTTCCCTATAAAAGGGAAACCCATGAGCATGCCGCTGATCTTCTTTCTTTCTCTCTCGCTCGCAATCTCTCCAAGCAGCGGCATTTTCTTCTTCATTTATTTCAGAGAGCCCTAAGTCTGTGATACGTGTTGCCGTGCGAGCACCCTTTGGTCGCGGAATTACCAAAAGGTGGGTTGAGAAGAGGATGACTAAAACACAAGAATAATTCAGTATGGCGAAGAAAATTACCTTCTCTAGATTATGAGTATGAAAAGATTACAATCACTCTCTCATAATCTCACTAGAATCGAGAATAACCTCTCAACTCTCTCTCTAAACCCTAATACAATTATTAGAATTTCTCTTCCTAAGGTCTCCCTTTTTAAGACCCTACAATAACCTATTTATATCAGGTACAACGTGGGTGGCAATCTTGTAAATAAACAAGCCCAAAAGAAAGAGGAGTCCCTATCAGAACAGAATCCAAAACGAAATAGGAAACCCAGAATTCACGATCCGGTCGACCGGCCAGAGAACTTTCTGTTCCCTGTGCCCTGCAGGGTTGTCCGGTCGACCGGCATGTGTGCCACGGTCGACCGGACAAAGAACTGCCAGTTTACCCTGTTCTTCTGCGTTTCACTCCTTCCGACTTCTTTCACCGTCTTCTTTAGCTCCAACCACGACTCTATTCTCAAGATACCATGAGAATCATCTATCCTCAAGCTCCCATGAGGATCACTAAGCTCCCGAGACAGGGAAGAAGATACACCCGTATCATGAGTCCCCCCTTTAGGAACTTGAAGTCCCGTTCAAGTTAGAACTGAAGCTGAGGGAACTCGCGAGCCCCTCCTCCTTTTCTGAACCACCTGGCCTTGCTAGGAATCTGATCTCGACGTCCGATCGGAAATAACTCATTCATCCCGCGTCTCGTCGTAGTCACTTTTCGTTCCAAGTTGTAATCCTTCATCGATGGCTTTTCTGGAAGTCTAATACACAGCGAGACAAACTTCTTGCTTACATTCACTAACCTCTTCGCTTGCATCACCGTCCCCAAGCTTGTCTCCCTCGGAAGAGATGCCGAACGAAATATAAACTTTTCACCACCCTTGGTGAATGTATACTTCTGAGCCCGCCTCTCGTAGATCATATATCTATCCCATAAGTACGGATTGTCCAGTATAATCTGACAAACACGACTCATGGAGCATAAATCTTACAGTGCATTGATCAACTACACTTAGCTTCTCCTCCTTCTGAATCCACCCTAATGGATAGGGCTTCGGATGCTTGACCGTCTTCAGACCCAGCTTCTGAACCAAGGCTTCGGATATCAAATTCTTCTCGCTGTCCGAATCAACTATGGTATCAACCAAACTGGTCTTCATTTGCAACTTAAGCACAAAGAGCTGCTCCCTCGGGTCGTCATCTTCTTTAGTGGCCTGCTTCCCCGCCATAAGGTTGAGACTGCTATTGGGTTCCGTTATCCCCGGGACTTCTTTTGGACCTTAAGCTATCACGTACGCCTTTTTCTCCTCCTTCTTCAACCCCATTGGCTTGAGATGATGATACTTCTCCCAGCACCGATCAGCTATGTGCCCTGTCTTCTCGCAATGACCACAAATCAGTCCTGTTTTTCCTGGATCACCCTTCTTCTTCTCTGTTGGCCTTCTTGTTTTGATGATGATTTACAAACAATTTACTACTAATGTTGTTTGTCTAGTGTTTGTGTATTCCTATGTATTGTAGACAAACAACGTTGTTAGAGGTTGGATGGAATATACGCTACAACGATGATATCCAATGGAGGTTGGCGGAATTGTGGAGTGAAGCATCGTACAATTCAAGTTCAAGATCCAAGTTTAGTTTCCATCCGCAAGTGTACCAAGTTGAGCTCAATGAAGATCAAGATCAAGCTTGGGTAATTTAGTTTAGGATTTATATTATGTGTGTTTAATACATTAAGCTCAATATCTATACACACACATTTATTGGTTTCTTCGTATATACATATAGTTATATATATATACATAAGTTTTGGTTTCTATGCATATATATAGTTATATATATACATACATGTGTTTTGAGTTTTTATGATTATATATATGAAATTATATATTTCATATTTTCTATTGTGTTTTTGAAAACATTACATAGAATATGCAATTTTGTGAAAATATTATATTCTTAGTTTGTAGACTTCAATATCAGTTTATACATGTTTTACTAAGTCTATAAAAACATTTCACAAAGTTTCAAAAGTTGGTTTATGTCAAAACATCAAAATTTAAGTATATCATATTTTCATGTTTTGGACTATTTTGTAAAATGATGATATTTTTCATTTCGGAGGTCCTTTCTGATAACCAGTCGCTGTAGCATGTTTATTATCATGTCTACAATCATTCCCCAAAGTTTTATATTTTTTGGAATTTATTTGATATTTTTAAACAGCTTTTTAAAATCAGCATATCAGGTTTTTCATGTGTCAGATTTCGGTCGACCGCACCGGTCGACCGATCATTTGATCTTTCATCACTGGGCGACAGAGAGTCTGTCGATCGACCGGTTCGGTCGACCGAAAGCTCCATCGGTCGACCGCACCGGTCGACCGATGATGGTCCAGATCGTTTCTTCGGGTTTTTGCTCTCCGTCGGTCGACCGATAGAATTTCCGGTCGACCGCCCATATTACCGTTGCTTTCCCAACGGCTATTTCCTGAGCTGTTTGCTGGGGCTGTTTTTGTCATTTTCTTAGGGTTTTGGCTGATGTCTTGGGTTGTTATAAATACCCCATTACATTTACCTCTCCCACCTAACTAGAGAAAAGTTTTTAAGAGGTTTACAAGTTTTGTTTAAGGGTTTAGTGTTTGTTTAAAAAAGCTTTTAAGCATTTACAAGAGTTTGATTTGTGGAGCAAATTTCACAAGAGCAAGTGGAGATCATCCTTGGTGTTTGAGCATTCATTCTTCTCCCTCTCTCTTGTCATCTATAGAGAAGTTTCCTTAAACTCAATTCTAGCATTTTATAAACATAGTGTGGTTGTAAACGTTATTCGGGTGAGCGTAGAAAACCCGGTTGTGATAGTGGAATTCTCCCCGGGAGTGGGGAGCGGAGACGTAGGACGGAAGGTCCGAACTCCGTGATCATATCGTGTGTTTGAGTTTGTCATTGGCGTTCTTTTACATTCATGCTTATTGTTTATATCGCCTTTGTCATTTGCTCTTAGTTCATATTATCTACTATCTTGTTTATCTTGTTTATATTTTTATCACCCTTAGTTTCATATCCTTGTATATAACTCATAGTATATCTTATTACTAGGATATATCCCTTGTTCATATTGCTTATCCTAGCTCACATATATTATTATATTTCATACTTGCTAGGATAACTTGTTAATTAATTTTAATTGGCATACAATCGGATTAGATTAGCATAAGACCCTAATCATCCCCCTCTAGGGTCTAACATTCTCCTCCTTAAACTGAGAACCACTAGACTCGCCTCCAACTTGTTTTGCATCCCCCTTTGCTTCGTTGCTCTTCTTTTGCTTGCCCTCAATGGCAATGGCCTTCACGCTCGCCTCTGCAATAGTCTCGACCGTGAATAACCTCATCTCCTTTCAGATGTAATCGCTCAATCCCGCCATATACTTTATGAACACGGAATATTCCTCTGTCGCAACGTTAAGAACCATTGCCTGCTGCTGGAACTCCGTAGTGTATTCTTAAACGGTTTGATTGACCCTTTGGCGTAAGCCATACCACTTGTACCAACACTCCTTAAGGAATCCCACCGGATAGAACTGTTTTCTAAGTAGCTCCTTGAACTTGTTCCACGATGCCTCTTTCTTCTCCTGTTTACAATAGGATTTCCACCACGTCAACGCGTGCCCTGAAAGCTTCAAAGACGCGAACACAATCTTCTCTTTTGACGAATAGCCATAAAGAGTAAAATATGTCTCCATCCGCTCGATCTAGTCATCAAGCCTCTCGACGTCAACACTCCCATCATAAATAAGAATCTCCACTCTGAAATCAATCTTCAGATTCTGGTAAGAATTCTTACCCCTTGATGCGGTGCAGCCTTGACGGTCTCGTCCTCCTCGTCGGAGCCTGAAAGCTCGCTCTCTCCACCGGACTCTATAGGTTTCTTCTTAGACCTAGAAGAAGATTCCCCCTTTTCGTTCCCTCCTTGGATGAGACCGACGAGTTTTGTGAACGTCAACCCTATCGTCTCGATCTGCTTCTCTAATGCATCAATCCTCGCTGAATTATCTCCTTCAGCCATCTTCTCCTTCCTTAAATCCTGGACTCCTTCCAATGAAATAAGGATCTCGCCAAGCTTCTTGTACTGTGAGCGAGTAATGACCATACACAGGATGCCCCTTCATCGAATCTGATGCTCTGATACCAACTTGATACGTGTTACCGTGCGAGCACCTTTTGGTCGTGGAATTACTAAAAAAGTGGGTTGAGAAGAGGATGACCAAAACACAAGAACAATTCAGTATGGCGAAGGAAATTACATTCTCTAGATTATGAGTATGAAAAGATTACAATCCCTCTCTCACAATCTCACTAGAATCGAGAACAACCTCTCAACTCTCTCTAAATTCTAATACAATTATTAGAATTTCTCTTCCTAAGGTCTCCTTTTTTAAGACCCTACAATAACCTATTTATATCAGGTACAATGTGGGTGGCAATCTTATAAATAAACAAGCCCAAAAGAAAGAGGAGTCCCTGTCAGAACAGAATCCAAAACGAAACAGGAAACCCAGAATTCACCATCCGGTCGACCGCTAAGCATGGTTCGGTCGACCGGCCAGAGAACTTTCTGTTCCCTGTGCCCTGCAGGGTTGTCCGGTTGACCGGCATGTGTGCCGCGGTCGACCGGACAGAGAACTGCCAGTTTACCCTGTTCTTCTGCGTTTCGCTCCTTCCGACTTCTTTCGTCGTCTTCTTTGGCTCCAACCACGACTCTATTCTCAAGATACCATGAGAATCATCTATCCTTAAGCTCCCATGAGGATCACTAAGCTCCCGAGACAGGGAAGAAGATACACCCATATCAGTCTGTGATTTGGGGGAAATTAATAAGGAAGGGAAAATTCAAGAAGAGAGAGAGAGAGAGAGTTCCTGTAACATTTATTGAGGAGAAAAAGAGGAGATTTTACTGTTGTAAAATCTCGCGCCTTTATTTGAACAACAGAGAGTTTCTGTTTAGCTCTTCTTTTGAGAGATCTCAAGTTTGAGATCTACTCCTTTACAAGCTTTGTAATCTTCTTTAATATAAAGGAAATTATTTGTGTGGCTCCCGAGGACGTAGGCAAATTACCGAACCTCGTTAAAACTCGGTGTTATTATTCTTGTAATTTAGATTTACTGTGATTTCTTTTTTTCATTGCTTAACACAAGATCCGGTAGGGCAAATTCCGCAGAACGGGTGTCAGAGTGTATCTGATATTTCCCCAACACAAAGTACACAACAACAGGTGCTCATCCGCTTTCTCTTGCTTTGCTACTCCAGTCCCCACAAATGCCACTCCAGTCCGCACAAAACTTGTCACCTGCTCTCTCTTCTCTCTCTTTCTAATGGCTTACGTGGAGCAAAGAGGGGTTTTGAAATTTTATTCTCAATCTCCGACGTGGTCTCTAATGGCTCATGTTTGAATTATTTGTGAAAACTTGCCACCCATCAAAGGGGTCGCCCTCGCCGTCGCCCTCATCGTCTTCGGAACCTTAGCCATCGTCTTCAGATCTTTCATGGCAGTCAACAGAATCGTCGGCGACAGAGCTCACGGTACCAAAACCCTCTTCACTCCCAAAACCCTAATAAATTTCTTGATTGGTGCAATTTTGATGCGATTTTAGAAAAATTAGGGGTCTCATTTGCGATTCTGGGCTCGTTGCTGTTCTTGCCGGGGTTTATTATATGAGGATCGAGTATTACGCATTCAAGGGTTACGAAGGTTTTTTTTAAAGTTTAAAAAACTTCACGTCGAGTTTTACGCGTTCAAGGGTTACGAAGGTTTTGTTTAAAGTTTAAAAAACTTCACGGGACTTCAAGTCCCGTGAAATTTTTTTAAACTTTAAAACTTCACGGGACTTGAAGTCCGGTGAAGTTTAGCAGCTTAACAAAATAGCTGCTAAACTTCACGAGACTTGAAGTCCCGTGAAGTTTTGGAACTTTTTTTGTAAAACCGACCTGGTTTCAGCACTAAGGCTGAAACCAGATCGGTTTTTACAAATGATTTTGAAAGGGGTCGTTTTTTAAGAATAAAATTGCAAATAGGATGGTTTTGAAAATTTGTCCTTAAAATGCAACTAGCAAGTGCAAAGTAGAGGAAATAAGGTATTTAAATGCTAATTAGGCAAAAAATTATGCAGGCGAGCACTGCCAATCTGATACCTGAACTATCCCCACCTAAAAAGTCTGATCCAGTCCCACATTTATTCTACGAGGACAGGTAGGGCTGCGATTGCGGGAGAAACGTGATACCCTCACTCCTATTTCCTAATTCCTCCTCTCTCACGGCGGCGCGCACGTTAGAGAAGTCATTCTATTCAGCGCCGACTCCTTCTCCACTTACCCTTCTCTCACGCTTTTCCTTCTCAATTTACTCATGCTCATCATTTTCTTCCGATTTCCAAAAATAATAAATCCAAAGATCCAATCTTAAATGCGCTGAATCGCAGGAGGTACTTTCTTGAATCAAATTACCAACTGTTTGATCTCATTTGTTCTCTACTTTGACCTGCTCCCTGTAATGGACTGCTAGATTTGCTCTTTCATTGGTAAAGTTTCCTTTTTTTTTTAAATTGAATTTGTTGCTTTGTTTAGTTGTAATGCTTTGTTAGGATTGAATTGTAGAAACAACTCGATTGGCCAGTGGCCCAAATGATTTCCAAACAAAATTCTTGTTTTTTTTTAATTACTCTCATTGTCACTCCTCTGCCAACTTCCAGCCCTCGAACCTCATCGAGACGAATCTCAAGTAAGTCTTCAGTCCATCAAACTTGTCGATTAAAATTAATATGGAGCAATTTCTGTGATTACAACTTAAAACTTGTCGTTAAAACTAATCTCAATTAAGTTTTCATAGGCGTTTCTGCTACATCTCTAGGGTTTTAGGTGGTGCGCCCAGTTGTTGAAGCGGATTCCCTAATAAAGTACTTTAGAACCCTAACATATTGATTTCGATAGAAATGGCGATGACTGCGGCCATAATCAAATTGTGCTTGTTGCAGAGCAAACACATCATGTGAAGCTCGGGTTTAGTTTTCTTTTTTTGTTTAATAAATTTTTCCCCATCACATTTCAATTTTTAGATCTCTAGAGCTTTAGCTTTGCTCTTTTCTCAAAAACTTGTTTTTTTAGAATTTAATTAATGTCGATTTTCTGGGACAATACCGTAAAACCTATAACAGATTGATTAAAACAGCAATGGCAACGACTACGGCCACGATGAAGGAGAAAGAGGAAGATGCGACCAGCAAGAAGCCATTTAAGAGGAGATCAAGGCTCATTGTCCGTCTCGGTTCTTTCCTCATCGTTCACTCTATCCTCTTCAGGTATAAACAACAACGTCTAGTTATTTCTAATTTCGTTCAATTTCCTTTTTTATTATTATCTAATTTGGGTTTGGATTGATCTTGCATTGGATCAGTGTGGTGTGCTGCACTGCAGGACTAATTGCACTTATCCTCCTGCCTGTTCTTGCCAACAACACCTACATTTCTGAAAATGCTCTCCTACCAGGTCATTCCTTTTTTCCATTATTATCGTGTTAGACAAAAAAGTTCACATGTATGATATTTGGGGTTTTTGACTTCGTGTAGAGGCTTATGGTTTTCTTCTTTAAACAGGATCCGCAAATCCGATGTTCTCTATTCAAGATGTAGTGGAAGCCAAGAAATTTGTTAGAGATATACTTGATACATCAGTTACCGAAGAAGGAAGAAGAATGTATGTCTATTTGCAATTCTTTTGTGTTTTCATTAGAGATATATGCATGTGGTTAATCTTTTATCTTAGCTCTGATCTTTTTTTTAGGGTTCAAAATCACAGCTTTATGAATAATATAGGATCAATTAATTAGTTGATGTGTGCACTTTCTGTATGCGTATCTCATTCATAATTGTATGAAAATGGTTTTTGCTTTTCATTTGTCAGCATTTGGGAAAACATAAATGCAACAACCCAAAATGAAGGTGTAAATTTCAACAATTTTATTAAAATTTATCAGTTGTTTTCTGCTTGAACCTTACATAATGTCATGGCCATGGTACATTACTTAGGAGGATTAGTTTCGGTGGGCTTTTATTGGGACCATGCCTGAAATCTTTAGAAACGTCAAATGTTCCAAATGTTCCTCTCATACCCTAATAAAAAACAAAACGGTCTTTTTAGTATATACATATTAGTGTCATAAAACAAAGACTAATCAGTTCTATACATACTTTTAGATAACATAGCTCACACAAAAGGTCATTGGACCGTTTACAAGGTTACATCTTCTCACTTACTCTTGTATATTTATCAAGCTTCGTCTAGTTTTGCTGTTAAACATTCTTAATTGTAGTTTTCTATAGTGAAAATATTTATCTCCAAAACACTGATAACCAGTTTGGTTTTGAAGGTTTTTGAACTATAGTTAGTTTGACTAGTTAAATGCTTACAAACTGTAGTTCCATATACTATAAATCAAGGTTTAAAGGCCATATTGTATCTGATCTTACGTATTTGATCCAGTACAATTGAAACAGGGCAATATTTCTGGTGTTGGCTAATAATGATTAAGATAGGTTTAGGGAAATGACAACTAATGCTGGAGTAGTTTGAGGTTTGAATTGCCAAGATTGATTTTATGTTGATATATCAGGAAAAATTAAGAAAAAAATGAATAGAATTTATGATCAAACTTTTATTTCATGTTTAAGATTCCTGAATTTTCCGAAACTCTAGCTATTGCTATAAATAAAGGTGAAAGAAAACCATGACCGACATTGAGAATTCAGACCTTCCTATAAAATATAAATATAGGTATGTTAACTATACTTTTGCAAATTATATAAAAAAAAAAAAAGAAAAAGAAAAAAAGAACAAAAAAAAAAGAAAAAAGAAAAAAGAAAAAAAAGAGGAAGGTGAAGAAGGTACCTTTCTATTTATACCTTGTCCAATTTCTCAAATTATGGGGAAATTCCATATTTCTTAAGCAAATTCTTGGTTTGGCTTCTGCTGTCGTGGAAAACTAGCATGCAATGCTGTGATGTGCTCACATCTATATTTGCACATGATAATTAAGAATCAAGAGCATGCTATTTCTAGTTCCTGTGGGATTGTAATACAAGTTTCAATGAAAAATTGAAGTAACTTTGTCTAGAATTTGCAAACCAATTAGAATTATTACGTGCTCCTAAGCACATCATCATGCATTTGGGTTTTAAGCTAGTACGATTGTTTAATTCATATTTAGCAATAAACGAACTCTTTGGATGACCTTCTTTGTTGAATTCAGAAAATTCTGATCTTAATGACCTAAACTTTGTGTACAATGGTACAGAGAAATCCCTAGGTTGATAGAACAACGAGTGGTGGATGTGGGGGCAGAAGCTTATTATCATAAGTTCATTGCTGACGGTGCACAGTTCCACCCTCTGCATTTCTTTTCTTGCGCCCCTAGTACTTCAACCATGGAAACTAATAATAGTTGTTCATCATTTGGTGTAAATTCTGTTGGTATTATACGTGCTCCTCGTGGTGATGGAAAGGAAGCAATTGTGTTGGTTTCTCCTTACAACTCAGAGAATATTCAACTAAGCGATGCAGTATCATTAGGTCTTGCATACTCAATCTTCTCCTTCCTTAGCAGAGTCACATGGCTTGCAAAGGATATTGTGTGGCTTGCTGCTGATTCTCAACATGGAGAGTATACTGCAGTTTCAGCATGGCTGAAAGACTACCATACTCCTGTTTTCTTCAGTGATGCAGGGAAAGTAGATTTTGGCATGTGTTCTGTAAAGGATATTCATCGTCAATGGGAGAATAAACTTTTTAAGGAGAATAATCCAAATGTTTTCAAACGATCTGGAACCATGGCTGCTGCTCTTGTATTCAAGGTGACAGAAAGTAAAGAAAGAAGCGAGAGGGATAGACTTGATATATATGCAGAGGCATCCAATGGCCAGATGCCTAACCTTGACCTTATCAACACTGCTCATTATTTGGCAGTTCACAGACAAGGTTTGAAAGTGGTGGTTGGGATGGTAGATTCTTTACTCCACTCCACATGCCTGAAGTTTGTCGGGGAAATACTTCAAAGTGTTGGCAAGCTGGTCAAAATCTTAAACCCCAAATGGAAATTTGGAATCACATCTGCTGAATTTGTTGAAGGTACTTCCACAGTTGCTAGGTCAATTTTTAATCAGGTAATATTAAGTTGTCTCAAGTGTTCTTGATAATATTACTTGAACTTAGATTGTCAAAAATGTTTACTAAGCTTATACAGTGTTGTCTAATCTGCAGGCGCTTGGAGTTCCCACTGGGCCCCATGGTGCTTTTCGTGATTACCAGGTGGATGCAATTACTCTAGAACTCTCACCCAGGGTATATCTGCATAATGAAAATGCTCAATCTGCATTCCTTCTGAAGAGTGGAAGGTTGGTATCTAATTTGGAGTCAGCTTAGTCAATTAGCAAGAAACTTTCTGTTTCTTTATAGATCATTTGAATTTCAACTGCTCTCATTCACGTGATTAGTCAACAAAGGCATGAAAACTCTGAAAGGGTGTTTGTTTACTGATGCATCACCAAAGGTGATCGTGAAGATATATCCATGTCTAATAGATACAATAGGGATCCTATCAGAACCATACCTATAGGAGTGGGGTGATTTACACCATTAATAGGATAGTCAGAATTACCAAATTAACCTTCTTACCATCCGTGAATGGTATAGGTCACCCTTTTCTATGGGTGTTCTGATAGAATCCTTACTCTAATAGGTGTTAGAGACAGATACTTTATGGATGTTTCTTGTGTGTATGGCTGGCAATTGGCCTGACGGTGCCTAAGTCTGGCTCAGCAAAACCTGGCTTTAGCTGCCTATTGGCCAAGCTTTGATGGGTAGACTCTATCCTACCATGTCATGCATGGACCGAAAATTCGCTAATCTTTACTTATACATTTAATGGGAACTAGTTGTGATGCACGTGCAATGCACCGTTGTTGAATATCATGATTATTTAAATTGATAAAAATAGAGTAAAAAAACAAAGTGTTTTGTGGGATTGATCATCAACTCAATGATCCGTCTCTCAAATAAAATATTATCATTATTTCCTTCAACCCAGACTGTGACCACGTTATCTACTATTTGTGAGTTATAAACACTTTAATTTAGTACAACATATCTATTTATTAGTATCTTGAAGTCTTCAAAAGATGGGTGATCATTTAGTTCGTAAATGAATTTTTATATGAATTTGCTTGTAATATGTCCATTAAACTTTTAGTTGTGGTTTGACTCCTATTCATGTTAACTTTTAGTTGTTATACTCATATTTATGTTATCTAATATTCTCATTCAATTTTATAACTCATTTTCTGTATCATAGAAGTAAAATTAAAAGTATGAAGAATTATTTTTTTTAATGAAATTAGAACAGGGAGATGATGATATATTTCGTCATGTGCTCTAAATATAATTTTTTTTCTTTGATGCAAGGTCTCTATCAAATCTCACCCCAATTGATGTGAATGAAAAATGCTATTATAACTCATTTGTCTAGGGCAATTATATTGTATATAGAATACATAACTCATCTGGAATATCCACATCTGCTAAGTTGATTTTGTTGTTGTGAGAGCACCATGTTAGAGGCTTGTATTCAAATTTTTTTGTTCTATATAAGATGCAAGAATTTAGAGTGCATAGCTTATATATCATAACAAACATATTGGTTCATGAAGAATTTTTTCTAATAAAACGATATTATTACAATGATATTACTATTCAATAGTAAATCAATTTTATTATATAAGATTATATGACCTTTTTAAATAAATTATAAAGTATATATTGAAACCTCGATGCTTATAGCTAGTAGTTGGGCTCCACAAAATATGTTAACTCTATATTGTAGTTTTTTACTTGTAGTACTGTTGACAATGTCATTACCTTTTCTCTTTATCTTACTAGTATGATATACGTGCGTTACACGTGATGCATATTAAAAAACTACCAAGAGTCAAAAGCCATAATGTTTCCATAATTATACATTGAACTTATACACAACACACAAGATGAACGCCAATTAAATATTATTTCACTGGACTTAGGATATTGTTCGTAGAGAAGGAATATAATCAACTATATATATGGTGTACATGATAAAAGTGACAGCACAATTAAGAAAATGTTAGTTGATCTAACTGTAAATAACTAATATTCAACATCACATTACAAACCAGGAAAGTATTCAATTAGCATGGCGATATACATACAATGAGAGTAAAAAAGAGTCAACACGATAGCTTGCAAACATAGCTTTATTGTTGAAAGCCAATAATTAAAAATAAATAATATTTCTTACATACAATAAGAAGCTAATGAATTTCCAGCAATATACAAGTTTTTTAGAAGAAACATCCCTTTATTCATACGTAAGATCACATACTCGCATTACAATAATATAGTTCCTCAAAGAAGTCACATAAATTCATGCAAACCCCAAAAGGCTCTATATTGTTTTCTGGAAGATATAGTGACAATAAAAAGTACAAATAAAAGTAAAGCAAAATTATACAGTACACTGTCAAAGTAGTACCTTTATTTTCAAAGGTGAAGTGGTTGGTGCATATTTTTCCATGACTTTTCCTTCTTTGTCCACAAGGAACATAGTGAAATTCCACTCGATGCTATCGTCCAAAAAAACCTCCTTTTTTATTTCAAGAACTTATAAAGAGTAGGAGCCTCCTTTCCATTCACTTCAACCTACAAAAAACAATCAGTCAGTCACATATAGTTAAATGAAATTTTTTTCTAGAACAATGACAACATAGTGAAAATTTCTGTTTTATATTTTCTAAGTGCAAAAGAGATCTATAACTAAGCCAAAATTTAAAGCTAATAATGTTGTCATGTGAAAATTAACACTGTATTTTCTTTTTCCAATCTCTTTACCCATCGAAGACCATATTCCTATATTTGAATTACAATTCCCTTGGTAATATCCCACAGTTTAACAGAACTTGCTGCATGTTGTACACGTAATGACCTTTTGTTATGGAAACATACATCCACCAAGGAATATGCTTATAATTGTGAGAACACGAAAAAATAGTAACATCACTTCTATGTACACAAAAGTCAGGCATCATATCACCTTAGTCAAGACATGTCTTCTATTGTTTAAGATTTCATGTTGCACGATTCCTGGAATTGCAGGTATTGCCATGGATGTTTCTTTGAAAACAGGGGCCTATAAAAAAATAAAGAAAATATAAATAAACCTGGGGTAGTAAAGGAACCCTTGTGCGCTAACAATATAACGAACATCAAGCATTCAAAGATGGGGTAGTAAAGGAACCCTTGTGCGCTAACAATATAACGAACATCAAGCATTCAAAGAAAGAAAGTTGAGCAAGCTAAATCACGACCCTTGTGCGCTAACAATATAACGAACATCAAGCATTCAAAGAAAGAAAGTTGAGCAAGCTAAATCACGCAAAAAATGGTTGAAGTAGGACATGTATTTTTTATATTTTTCGTATTTTTTGTAGTAAAATTTTCAAGACTCAGACTACAACATGCTGACCTCAGAAGATAGTTTCTTTTCTCAGAATATGAAATATTGTGTAGCAGCCAACAAGCAAAAACCATGACCCCATTCACCAAACATTATTGCAAACTATGAAGCACGGACACGCATAACATGAAGCCGTGTCATGTCGTGTCCGTGTCGGACACACGTGTCGAACACACGTATCCTATGTATTTTTTAGAATTTGCCTCGTGTCGGTGTGTCGGATGGCCGTGTCGGATCCGTGTCCGTGCTACATAGATTGCAAACATTATTGCAAATAGAAACGGAAATGTGACAATAGTCTATACGCCAGGATTTGCTTCTTGATATCTGGCAATCCTGAAATAAATGAAATCAGACTCAGTTACCAATGTGGAGCGAACAAGAAAATGAAAATGACTTTTATATGTTGATGTGTATGAATAAATGCAGATTTGAGCAGTGATCTTTGTTTTTATTGTGTCTTAGCTCCTATAGCCTGAATAAAGTAAAATGATTGGAATCATACTGATACACATTTTTCCGTGTCAACAAGTGTGTTAGTTGTTCAACCATGTTGCTATAAATAGGTGATGATTATTATTACTTATTTAGCATTAAAAGAGGTTGTTCATATCACTGAACTTCCGTGTATGTTGAACCATGACTTACCCATATGCATCCACAATTTCCTGGAATGCTGTAGTAAATTTCTATCACCAACTACAAATCGGTGAGTTCAAAGCTAAATATCCATGATAAGAAATTGTTGATCCATTATTTGAATTTGGTCCGCCATTTTCAAGAGAGTGGGACCCTTTCTCTTATTTCAAGAACTTTTAAAGAGTAGTAGCCTCTTTTCCATTCACTTCAACCTATAAAAAACAATGAGTTTGTCACATATAGTTACATGAAATTTTCTTCTAGAACAGTGGTAACATAGTGAAAATTTCTGTTGTCTATTTGCTAAGTGGAAGGGAGATCTATAACTAAGCCAAAATTTAAAGCTAATAATCCTGTCGTGTGTAAATTAGCACTGCATTTTCTTTTTCCAATCATGCTATCCATCGAAAACCAGATGCAGTTAGTTTAAGATATTCATATTCAGAACATATTTGCAACCTTTGTTGGATTTCATTTGAATCATCTTTCCTGATGAAAGAAAATGATATACATGCAAAATTAAATTTGTAACAATAACAACTATCTACAAGTTACGTTTGGCTATAAGTGTCGCCCAAATATCACAATGAAAATGTTATTCTGTAATTATCATGGTCATCTCATAAAAATGACAAGAAAGATGATCATCCTATTTGGTACAAACATTTGCTTTTCTTGAGATTGAAGCGAACCTGCCCTTACCTCACCCTCCATAATTTCAGAGGTGGGCGTTCCAGTGCAAAATTAATTAGGAAAATGCTTCATTTCAAGAACTCTACACCAATTCCTCACATGCCCATTAGTAAAACTTGTAACAATTGTCTAATAACCTCATTCCAAAGGAGTGATGGCCCTAATAAATACTTTTATGTTGAGAAAAGGCATAATATAGACATATAGAAGCAATGAAATAAAAATGCACAACTGTTTCATGTAATTTCTCATATATAGATACTGTATGATATTATGATCAACCAGGACTGGCCTCTTATATGAGATGTCTTAGAGATACATGTTACTAACAGAAAAAACGGTATAAAGACAAACAAACTTGCAATTATGTGTTGTACTTCGGCCAATAGGGGCTTACACTCACAAATTAGTAAATCAAATTTTTTTGACATATGCTTGATCTCCTCCGCTACATCTAGGAATGGTGTATAGAGTTTAAAACAAGTCATGAATGCAGAAATACACAGATTTCCTCTTACCTATCCAAGAATCAAAGTTTGATAAAGTACACCAGCTACGCAGCGGACATGTGGCTTCCCCATCTACACTAACAAGGGCATCAGATATGTTAATTTACTGTTGTGTTGATATTGCTTCCTTTGAGCTATAGAACAACAGACGAATTGATGCAAACTTAATAAACCAACTCTATTATGTGTATGAACCAAAGGAATATAAGAAAATTTAGTTTTGAACTTAACCTTTACTCCAATAGCCATAGTTGTTTTTAGGTTCAGCAATTCACCTAATTTTATGGAGCCTCCTTTGTTATCTTTGATGGAGATTATGGGGACATTTCTTGAGGATGCCAGGTTGGGTATATGCTTTGTCAGTGACCGAGGGTTGCAATCTGAACCTAAAAGTATAGCCTGTAATAGCCACAAGATAGCTCCAATTATCCGATCATGTTAGATATAAACTATTGGCTAGATCATAAGAAAAGTCATCGTGAAATCAAACCGATGCATAACTATAAAAGACGGCATATAGTCTCTACAAGTTGAGAAATTTTCTTTGCATGTAAAATAAAGTTATTGTGAAATGGATCAATATGAAATGCAGAGGACATTTGTGCTTAAGCTAAACTCATGCCAATTGTATGCTAACTACTTAGCAAAAACAATACTCAGTTGAAAGTTAAATATGAGTAGTAATGTTCTCATATAAATCTGAGGACGTTTTTTTAATAGAGAATGTAAAATGTATCATTTAACTTTTTGGAACATGAATATATAAATTTCCTATTGAGTATCACTAGTACATTACATGGTTCTACCATTTAAGTGTTTCTACACATTATTTTTATCCTAAGATATATAAGCATTATGTATATTTATTCTTGGAAAATGTTTTGATCATGAGTACCGAAAAATTAATAATTTAGTTAGCATTATTCATGTTTAGAAGGAGACAACAAAAAAGTACCAATTTCCATCAAATTGTTTTGAACGTAAGCAAGGCTTTCACTGACATTGCACTGCGTATATCATGCATAAGAATAATAAAAATTGCAAAATAGAATAGTACATGGTAAACTGTTGTCTACCCAAGGACATACAATAAATAACATACATAGTTGAAGTTGTCGTGCTTAACAAAATAAAAGAATAAACATTGTGTTGTTCCTTCTATTAGTAGTTCTTCTATAAATGAAAAATATCTAATATTAGTTATCAATAAAGATAACATAAATAGTAAATGACAAAAAAATAATCAAATCCTCTCTAGTAAGATGCAGAGCTTCAATATCGGAGAAAAGAATAGAGCTAAACGGAGAAATTGGAGGACAGCTGCAAGGAGAGATTGTGGGCAATTTGATCTCCAAAGCATTTGCTCTTCCTTTCTGATACTAAGAATGAAACAATCAAAAGGAGACAACTTTCAGATATATGAAATATATAAAGTTAAGAAATAAATGTAAAAAGATTATTTTAATACTTGAAAAACATACCTCAAATACAACAACAGAAGTAAAGTGTTACACAATTAAACCAGCCCCTAAAGGTTTACACAAGACGTAACAGAGATACAATTGCATTCAATCATGAACTGATGATGCTAAAATTGGAAAGTGCAATTAAGGTCTGATTTGAAATCAGCCAGCAAGAGGAATGCTAAAATTGGAAAGTGCAATTAAGGTCTGATTTGAAATCAGCCAGCAAGAGGAAATCTGGACAGCTAAGCCTTAGGCAGGATTTAGGGAGGATTTAGGAATTTGCTTTACATTTCTATTTTTATTAGTGCTTTTGTTTAGGCAATAATCAAGGGCTGATAGCCTATAATTGTATCAGCTGTGAGAGGAAATAATCAGACAATATTCAACAATCTTCTCTCTTTCTCCTCTCTCATCCCTCTTTCTTCTCCCTCATTCTACAACGCTTCTGTCTTTACCCTCTATTATATCTCTAATCTATCTCACTGCAGCCACCACATTAAATTTCTTCTAATATAAAGATAAAAATATTATAGCCTTGACATTAATGAAGTTTTAAGTCAAACATTAAGGGACATGAAGTAGAATGTTTTAAGCTAATTCATGGCCTCAAACCTTTTCCCCACAATAGAAAAAAAATAAAATAGTAAGCAAGCATAAACTGAACCAAGCCTCTTGTCCTTCAAGATCAAACATAGAAAAATCAGAAATGAATTCATTTTTTACCTTCACCTTCCATCTCGATTGCCATTTGAATCATTCCAAATGAAGAAAAAACAAGAGAAAAGAAGAAAAAACACAAATCACAAAATAAAAAGACTGGAAAATAGAAAAGTTAGGAGATACCTCATAAGGATTTAGCCTTTATTCAAATCTGGAGAGAATTTGAAAGCCAAAGCAATGGTCGACTTCGAGATTTGATGATGAAGGAGATGGCTTTTTTGTAATTATATTATCTTGAATATCAACAATGGGGAAGGGGAAAAAGTAAAAAAGACAGCGGAGAATTGATCACTCACCAATATCATCTGATGTTAGGGTTTTGTCCATCACCATCATCTTTTAGCAAAGCACAGAGGTTGCAGCGATGAAGAGAAGCGCATGTTCTTGGAAAGGGATTTGATTGCTCATTGAGGCTAAGAGACGAAACTTACTTGGGGGTGAGCTTGAAACTTGGATTTTGATGGAGAGTTGGGGGTGGGGGAGTGGGGGAGTGTCGGAGAGGAGGAGAAAGAGAGGGATTTTGATGAAGATAGAGGAAGGGAAACAGAGAAAGAGGGGGATTTTGATGAAGACGTAGTTTATAATAACAGCAAAAAATGAGGGGGTTGAAAAACAGACGAAATTAAGGTAAGAGAAGAGGCAGGTTAGGGCGGGGTGGTGGATAAACGAAAGAATCAGAGAGGAAGAGGCAGGGGAACGAGGGTTAAGAAACGAAAGAATCAGAAGAGCATGAGGGGGCGGGTGGGTGGAGCGACAGAGGAGAGGACGGTTAAAAATGAATGAATTGGAGATGAAGAGGTGGGGGGTAGTGGGTGGGGGGGGGGGGAGCGGCAGAGGAAAGGGCATATTACTGACAATCCCCTTGGTTCTTAATGTTAATTATTAATATTAAGCACTGATAACCAAAACGTAAAAAGGGCTAAAAAGGGCAAAATAAGAATAAATGGATAGAAATATAGGATAAAATTATAATTAAGAAAATTGATAAGGGCAAAATGGACATGCAAAAGTTGACACTTGTTTTCTCTTTTAGAAGTAGTATAGATATAGATTATTCACATTTTTCTGATGTAAGTTCTCTTTTACTAATCACTCAATTGGCTATATTTAGTTTTTATAATATCAAAGGTTAGAATATTCTCCTTTATTTAAAAAGTGTTGACATGATTTAAAAAATATATATATACACATAATAGCAATAATTTATACTTCAGTTCAACTCAAATATTAGCTTAAAGCTATTTAAAGTGACGTCCTTTCTATGCTAGAATGATGATATGGTGATTATATGGTCTAAAATTCAAGGAAGAAATTTTTACAAAGAAAAAGTAATTTAATATGTCAAATTACGAACTAATTTATAAAATATATGTAGGTAGTGCAGATAACTATAGAAAGTATGGTATATATCTTCATAAAAATTTCATAGTGAGTGACCAACTACAATCATCCTAATTTAAGCATAAATAATTATTATTTTAGTTACTGATTTGATACGCGTAACTATGGAATAAATCTCTAACAAAAAATAGGAATTGACATTGTATTATGCTGTAAATAAATAAATAAATGTTATTAGAGCTTCTCTTTATATTAAATTTAAAAGTAATAATTTAAATTATTAAGCACCAAATATTAGCTCATGTGAGAAAGTATAGTAATCTATGGTCTATATGCGTATATAGTCAATCAATCAAACGTACTTAAATTATGATGATCACATTCAAAATTACATGGTGGATTCACATTAAATATAATTTATAAAAAATAGTATATTAAAGTCAAAATCTTTTTAATCACTATATAGATTGTCTAAAAATTTTTTGCATATATAAACTATACTGGTTAGGAATAGTGATGTGCGCACTTAACTATAGTCTAATAATCTTAAGAACGACTTACTCTTCAATATCATCATTAATTGACGTATCTTTGCATTACACTGAAAACACAATGAAATTTTAGAAAACTATAAAATAAACACCCTCAAAAGTTTTAAAAATTGTAAAAAAACACCTTAAAATTTTGTAATTTACAAATACACAAAACTATTAAACATTACATTGAAATCAACGAATTACAAAAAATCAATAAAAATTTTCAAACTGTGGAGGGGTAATTTGAAATGTACTAAACTTTAAGGGTGTTTTTTGTAAATTTTAACTTTAATAGATTTTTAATTAGTTATGTTCTTTTCAAAAAAGTTATGGGTAATATTTATCATGCAAAATTTTTCCTAAACCTATACAAGGTGTATGATATTTTTATAAAATTTTAATTTTCTAGGGGTTGTTAGTAATTTTGCATATTTATTTTAATGTCTATAGATTAGAAATTCTCATGTTGTTTTTTTTGTAAATGATGAATTTTAGGGGATTTTTATTATTTTTTAAACTTATAGGCCTTTTCTACAGAGTATAAATTGTTTATAGACTATTTATAATTCATATACTGTCAATTTACAAATTATAAATTGTTATAAACTTTATTATAAATTATTAATTTTAGGGGATTTTTATTATTTTTTAAACTTTATTATAAATTGTTTTCTATAAATTATGAATTTTAGGGGATTTTTATTATTTTTTACAAATTTACAAATTTACAAATTATGAATTTTAGGGGATTTTTATTTATTTTTAAACTTTATTATAAATTGTTTTCTATAAATTATAAATTATGTAGGGGATATTTGTAATTCTTATATTTTTAATGTACTATTAAGTTGGAAATTATCAAGATCTTTATAAATTTTATAATTTTAAGGGTTTTATTTTACAATTTGTAAAAAGTTCAGAGTGTGTATTAAAAATTCCATTAATTTTTGGGTGTTGTTTGTGTTATTTGTAGGTTTTTAGTGTGTTTATAGGTTTGAAATTTTCAAGTTGTTTTTTTTATAAATATTGAATTTTTAGGGGTGTTTTTACAATTTCAAAACCTATAAGATATTTTCTCCGAAGTTAAAAAAATTTTAGTTTTTAGCTAGCATATGTTTTTTAAATTTCTCACTGAATTAAAATAAGTAAAATTTATAATTTTTTAAAATGCTTTAATAAAAAAATTTAATTTATAGGGGTGTTTTTGTAATTTAAAAAACTTAGAGAACGTTTTCTACAAAGTCCAAAAACTTTTAAGTGTTGGCTAGCATATGTTTTTTAGATTTCTCTACAAACTGAAATAAGTAAAGGATTTGAATTATATGAAACATATCTCTTTTTATCTAATAACATGTTAAGTCTTATTATGAATAGAATAAATTATTTAGTTACCAATTCAAAGAAGATATGATAATTAGAATAGATTAGGATAACATTGTAATATTAAAAAAAAGCTAAGGATAATATTGATCATAGAGATTTTTCCGATCTCGTAATTTTAAAGGAAGTATGATAAACTAGCCTCAAGTGATAATATAAAAGGAATGGGTTAACAAACAGTTAGAAATTCCTTGTTTCATAGCAGTAGAAAGAAATCCCTTGGAGATACTGGAATACAGGAGGAGATGAAAAGAAGCTAAAAAGTTTAAATTTATTAGTTATTTAATATCGCAGTCCTATTTATATTGAAGATGCTAGCTATATATTATATTCGTATGAAAATAATTAGGTGCCATGAGCCCTCAGTCCATCAAGGAACAGCTTATTTCAGGGCAGGCAGCTATGCAGCTGCCTAGGCGCTTACAGCTTGGCAACCGGTTTTTAAACCCCGCTTTTCATACTCTTTGTTACATCTTGCACATGCTGAAACTACCATGATGAAAGTGATTTTACCGTAGTTGTCTCTACAGAGTTCCAATAAATCCTCATGTTTTAAAATCTTAATATAAACGTGAGACGTACCAAGTTATTTTGTAGAAAGCTAAGAAGATGATAACTATTTACAATTAAATGTGTAGGCAAAGTCTTATAGATTTTGAAAAGTCAGTACAAGATGAATGGTCTAGACAGTTGCTTATGTAGTCTTGAATAGTGGAAACTCATTTTTATTGTATATAAACATATTAGCTTATGCACCTATTCACATTGTTAATGATCTTCAACATGTAGAAAGAAATATATGTTTTCATGATACGTCCTACATAGAGCTCAGTATAAACAATGGTATTTTTTGCCTCAATTGTGAAGTTAAATCTCCTTCACTTCTCCTATTTCTTGCACTTTTCTCACATCTTTTCTTTGAGATTTTATCCGTTTCTGTTCATGTTAAAAATCACCCATTATTTTGAATATTGAAAAATGACATCTAAATCTTGATAGTAATATTACCTAGATAGGAGAATGCCATCACATATTAATAAGATAGTCTTTACACATAAGTTTTTAGTTTTGTATAGTTTTCTTTTCAGGCCTTTGTGGATGTTTTAAACTATTGACAGCTCAATCCGGTCCAAGTCTTGTAAGTAATTTACCTGTATAGGAGGAGACCAGGAATTTTCCTGCGATGTAATATAGCATAGCCACAGTTTAAATATATACAAGTTTTAGCTCTATATAGTTTGTTTTGCTTACAGTATTTATATTGAAGGTTTAGTTTTATATAGTTTGTTTTGCTTATATTGTGCATTGTTTGTGATATAATATAGAGAAAATTTCTGTTCTATATAGTTCAGTTTGCTGATGTCTGCAAGGATGATCTAAGTTGTTCAGTGCTTGATGCAGGTTAATTGAGGGCGTCCTACGCTCAGTAAATAACTTACTTGAAAAGTTCCACCAGTCCTTTTTCCTCTATTTCTTAACTTCTCCTAACAAGTATGTGTCTGTTGGCGTCTATATGATACCATTTGCACTGCTTGTAGCCCCCCTTCCCATTGTTGCTGCAGCTCTATTCTCTGCTGGTAAGAGAAAAGGAGACAATTTGGAAGACACATCAAATGAGGTTGCTGAAGCAGCAAGTGGGTCTGATTCATGGAAATGGATTCATGCTGCAAAAGTAGTATTCATGATTCATCTATGGGCAGGCGTTGTATCTTTACTACCCTATCATATCTCACAAATCTCTGGCATGGACTCCACGGCGAGAATGTCCGTGTGGGTTGCACTTTCCGTCACCATGCTTCTCATCTCTTACAAAATTGTGGGCTCTCCTTACTTGTGTTCCTCTACCGATGGTGATTGGGAGATTCTGAAGGCTGTGACAGTTGCTGTTGCCTCTATAGGTTTGTGTCTCATGTCGATCATTAATTTCGCTACAGCACAGATTGGATCCATGCTTCTTGTTCCGATGTGTCTAATGGTTCGACCTTTTAAGAGAAGGTCTCAGGTGGCTCTGAGTTTGAGATTCATAGTTCTTGCTTTTAACCTAGCATTTGGGTTATTAGGATTTCCGCCTGTTGGGTTGATGATGTGGAAAGGGCTGTTTGAGGGATTTGCAAAGGTTAGCGTTGGAGATTTCTGGGATCAGGCAGAGTTTCTTTGGTCATGGAACAGTGCTACATATCCGTACCTGCTATGGATCCACCTTGCATGTTGGGTTTTATGCATGCATATATTAATGCATCCTTGAGGATATATGTCCTGAGGCGTTCAACATTTGATTTAATGATTACTTTTGTTAATGATGGTTCTATGTGCCGCTACCCTTGATTGAACTAGGATAAGGGCTGATTGTCACACCTGTAAATTAATTATGTGAGCATATGTACTGCTCTTTGGCCAATGTGAACAATGAGGAATGTAAAAGATGTTTTTGGTTATACTGACTCCATTGTTCACAAGAAAAGAATTACGGGGTAATTGGATGTTCTTTCTGTTTCATATCATGGAAAACTCAACTGCTGCTATTCCCAGCCCAGGTACTAGCAAGTTTAAATATTAGATAGCCAAAAGTTCCAAATAATTTCAATGGACACTATATATTCTTTACATTCACAAGGTATGGATATCTGAATTATCTATTTTATTATTCGTCTGTTATGGATGCATATCTTTTTTCAAATGTGTAATAAAGAGATTGGGAGACTGTGATTTAATCCTCCTGTGCATATTCGCCGATAAGATTGTGAATAGCTGCTGTTGGTTTGTGAGCGCACACGCGTCCACGCATACTATCACAATTTTCGGGTTATCTGCGTTTGGGTAAGGCAAGTACCTTCAGATAATTATATTTCATTTCTGCTTCAGACTCACCTGTAGGATTCTTGCAAGTATTCATGTAGCCGATCCTAAAGAATATTCTACTTAATGGAGGATAAAACACTTAAATAGAATTGAATAGCAAACCGGTATTCATGTTGTGGACAGCAAAACTTGGGGATAAAGGTAATGTTGTTTTTGTATACTTGTAAGCAGAATCTGTCGTCTGTATAGGCCCATATATCTCTAGTAGTTTGATATGTTCTAAGTGTAGCCTGGTGTTTCTATTCAGAAACAATCCTATATCTTAAGTGCACTTAACTAGCGTCCATTTGTCATATCAGTTTTTAGCCATTGGAAATGGGCTGGGCATTAGAGAGCAAATAAATAGCTGCAGATTATGAAGTGAAAATGTAGTACTCCAAAAACATAGTCCCATCGTTGGATATTGATGGAGAGATTGAATGGTTTATAATATAAGTACGATGAGTCAAGTGCAATATTGAATAGTCAATTTTGACAGTGGATTAAGCCAAACCACGTGTTGCACTCAGTTGACCCTAGGGCTTACATTATGCCAATAGGCTTGCGGGCCTAGGGTGTGACAGAAAAGACATAATGGGAGGTCATTAACTCGTTAAACAACGGGTACTATACAATGTGTTTAAAGTATATGTATTTGGAGTTTTTTTTAGAGGAGGAAATTCTGGAGCACTCTGTTTTTCTTCAACCATTTGTACGTATGTTACTTTCCAAGAATTATTTTCAAAAGAACGGTAATTTTTTTTCTAGTATCTGATTCTTTTTTAGGATACTATGTGAAATGGTTTTTAATTCTTAGTTAACACATAATTGTGTGCTGTCCATGTTACAACTGATTAGAAGAACATTGGGGACCATTTAGCTAGTAACATTAATTTCTTGATTTCTGTTCGGAATTCAGAAAAACAAGGTATGATAAGTATTAATTTTCTCGGTTAGATTCAAATTACTCAACATTTTGTTTATATTATTTTGGATGTTGGACGCTTTATACTAAGTTTCATATTGGTTGCCTTCAAAGGAACCTTATCTAACTTGCCTCATTGATGGAATCATGTACACATCTCCATTAGTTGGTTTTCTAAACTCGACCAGCTCTGCATTTTTGTTTTATATTTTTTTCTGGGTCTTTTTGATTGTATGTTTAGTTATCATTTGTAGCAAATATCTTGGAAGAAGTTCTATAGATACTCACATTACAGGTTTCTTGCTTCTTAGGGGTACGGGTCAATTATTGAGTTGAACTGACTCGGGTATAGAGAGGATAAAGAAAAAATGTAATTTTTTATTGATTCCTAGTAGAAATTATTGATAAAGATACAGCTACTGATATGGTATTCTAATTGTATGAGTATTTTTTATCTGTTTACGTCCTAGTGGCAATGTTAATATATATATGATGAACAATCACACTTAATTCAGATTGACAATTTTTTTAGGTTAATCCAGTATATAATATTTATTATAATTGTATATGAACGAATCTCTTTGATGGTGTATTTAATCCAGATCATGTTGAAAGTATGGTTGATATTGATTGTCATGCTTGGTCTTGTTGAAGTTCTGGTTACTTGCTTATTGTTTAAAATTTTTGATTTAACTATTCATGTCAGTCTCATATCTCTTAGTTTGGCGCCATGGATCATCGATCCGGTTTAAGTCTTGATTACTGAAAGGTGGTGGTATTTGATTGAGTCAAGCGAACTTAATATGTTTTGTTTTCTTTTGTAAGTTAGATTTTAATCTTATATATCATCTCATTGATCTTAATCCTAAATTGCTCTAATGCAAGTTACTGTAATTGACAACCCCCCCCCCCCCCCCCCCTCCACCCCCGGTATTTTTAACTGATTGATTCAGAAGTGATCTATGTGATATATTTGCACACATCCTTTTCTCTGCTATTTATATGGATGAAAATTTGTCTGATGCTCATGATACGCTTATTTTCTTGGTAAAACGGATACGTTGATTGAAGTTTAACATCAAGATTTGTGGCATCTTAATTCGATGCTATATATCTTGTGACAATCCTATGTGAGATGATCTTCGCGTTGCTTTGTGATATGTCGTGTTTTTTATTGCAGTTCTTTTGCTCCAGTGTCGATACTGCTGTTTGACTGATGAAAACTATTCCTCTTTCTTGGTTGTATGATGAGTTGATATCTATGTGCATAAAGTATGAATTATGCTATTATACCACTCTGCTACTGTTCTTATTGCTTTGGTGAGGGTTTATTGTAGTGAAGGTAGCAACATGACTTTGTTAATCTTTATCGCGGTCAAAATTGAAGCTGTCACGGTGATGGTTGAGACGCAGTTCTTCCATGCATCAATCAATCTCCGAGCTATCCAAGACATTGTGAGGTTATATTTTATAATTAAAACCTGCTCTATTCTGACCATTAATTAATTGCAGGACTCAGCACCCCCAGCATGGTTAGCTTTGCGGTTCCACCAAAAAAAATTTCAAAGACATGCAGGGTCTTTTTGGCTGACATGGCTCGGTGTGCGCGCAGAAGCCAAAACACAACCGATGGGTAGGGGTGTCCAAAAAGCCCGGAGCCTGTGCCCGCCGGTGCCCGGCCCGTGCCCGAGCCCTGTCGTGCCGGGGCCCGGCCCGGAAACCCGGGCAAAACCCGGTCCGGCCCGGGCCGGTGCGCCGTTGACTGAGCCCTGCCGGGCCCGGGCCGGGCCCGGAACAGTGCCAAATTGGGTACTGGGCTTCGAATGGCCGGGCCGGTCACCAAAAGGGACCGTTTTGCCGGCCGGCCGAACGTGTCACTTTCCGTGACCTTTGCTCGGCCGCGGTCAAATCTGGCCTAACGGGTCAAATAAAATTTTTTAAAAAAAATCAAACGGCCCGCCGGTGCCGCCCGCTCAGGCCGCGGGCCCGGCCGCCCGCGTTTGCCGGGCCGGGCCGGGCGGGATGGACACCCTACCGATGGCTTGGTATCTACCGGCCGCCGGGCGGGATGACAGCCCTACGATGGCTTCTGAGATTACCAAATCAAACATATACAGAGAGAAGACTAAACAATGCAAAATAACGACAAACTCAAACAACCAATTTTAACGTGTTCGGCAAGTTGCCTATATCCACGGGGCAAGAAGGGATGAGGTTTTCACTAATAGAGAAGAAAAATACAAACTGATACTACAAAATCACCACGAACTCACCATATTAATCTCACCAACAAAGCTCTAATTCTCTTCAAACAAAACCCTAACAATAGCTCAGAGAAATACCTCTAAATTGGTTCCTTAATATATATAGAATCCTAAACCAAAGCATACTAGGAATTCTAAAACCAAAATCAAAACAGATTAGATAATCCTAATAATAGTTACCAAAACAGATTAGAAATCCCAAAACATGTTAGCCAAAATTAATTAGGAAATATATTAGAAACCTCTATTCACAATTCTCCATATCGTGAGTTTCTTATCAAACTGAGCCGACACCAACCAAAACAAATACTCACATTATGCATCCAGTACGAAGTGAAAAAAACCACGACAACGGGACTCAATGCCACACAAAGTCGAGACCCAAACGAGAATGTGATCATAAATGACATGCCTACGTATCCTCTGTCTAAGGAATCAAACCTGCACGTCTTCACACTAATGGCCTCAAAGACCCTCAATCCATAGAGAGTTCTCAACTCTTCACCAACAAATTTGCGGCTGATATCTCCCCAATGCCCAAAGAAACAAACCAAACACTCCACCTGAGGTGAATCATACGGTCATATCAAAATCCAAACTAGTTCACCAGTGCACTCAATCAACCAACGCATCATCGCATCCAAATCCAATGATCCCCAAACGTGTGCACCTCGAGCTGAATTCCTATATACGATGCAGTATGATCCGGATGTATGTTGAGCTAAATCTTACTGCCAACGTGGAGTAGCATCCACCAGCACGCTGCTGTGAATGCCCAATTGATCTGATCAACACTTCCACTTCGCCGAGAGTCATGAATGTACATATCCTGAGCTCATACAAAAATGCAGAGTTACAAATCATAACGCATGAACGAGGCATTCTGAATCCTAAATGTGCAATCGATCAAATCTCATCATCTTCGATGGATCAATGCGTGGGCAATCCTTAACATCCGCGCATATCCAAAATCTGAAGCAGCTCCACCAGATTTAAAAATCTCCAAACGCATGCAGTTCGACAACTTATGACTAAGATGATCCAAATATGTCGAAGCTCCAAAACTCCTCTGCAACCCAATGTTCGACAACAAACGCCGATCACCTCTAGCAAGATCAACCCATCAAAACTTTGTATATTCTCATCTCGTTCGTCCTAATGTTCCTCTCCAATGAATGTATCCAAAACTGTCGTTGAGCACAATCACAAACGTAAGAATATGACCCTACCAAAAATCAGAACAACAGATCACCTTTCTGTCGAATACACTTCCTCCTCTGTTGTTTAAAGTTAGGACTTCAACAACGAAACTTGTTAGCAAGCCCACCAATAGCTAATAGAACAGTCCTCTAACTGCGATAAACCAAATACCGATTTACTCTCCAAGATGCCTTCCTTAGAAGTCCCATTAATGCCTGAATAAACACCACCTAAATACTTCCTCAATCAATGAGATATAGAGTGCCAAACTCACCTTCGGTAATCTGCTCAATACCAATGTGACTTCATAGGACTTTTATTGATGGTCAAACACTCTTCAACTAACATCTTACACCGTAGTTCAACATAATAACGATAATTCCAGCCTACAACTCCGTTCTTTCATTGGTAATATTAATTCATTAATATTATATAAATAACTATAAAATGTTTTTATATTGAAAACTTTAATGTAGTAAATAATAAAAATATATTAATGATTTAATATTTAATCATTTGAATACTTGACGTCAAATGTTGATAATATGTTTTATATTATATTTTATATAAGAATATATAAATTAGTTTTCATTATATCGAAACACTACTTAATTTTCTTTATTAACATGTAGCACTAGTTATTTCATTTATGTGATTGCACCAAGGTTTACTTCTGGTTATAGCCAGTCATCTAACTGCTTAGAATTATATATACAAGATTTGTAATTTAGTTTTATATCATATACAGCTTGTTAATAAAAATCTGAGGGTGATTTTTCTATCTCAAAGCAACCAAACAACCAATGCGGAACAAACGAAGATATAGATCATACAAACTGATAAGGAGAGATAACTCTAAAAGATCTCACCCCGCATGATCGGGATAACAGTAGATCCACAAATAAGAAAAATCCATCATTTATCAACCAATTGAAGCCTAACGAATTTTTAAAGCGATCTTACCTCCAATTAGCCCATAGCGAGTTAGCTCGAGCTCTGAACTGTGTGCGTGCGGAAGCAAAACAACCGATGTGCTATCGAGAGTACCAAATTCAAACAAACGCGAGGAAGGCCAAAACAATTCAATATAACGGCACAAACTCAAGACAATCAATTTGTTAAGTGTAGGTATTACGACAAGTGCCTAACTTTCACCGGCATAGCAGCAGATATGTGAAATATTTGCACACCTCCTTTTTCTCTGTATTTAATTGGTAGAAAATTTGGCTCATGCTCATGCATACGCTATTTTCTTGGTAAAACCGGATACGTTGATTGAAGTTTAGACATCAAGATTTGTGGCAAACTATTTTATTCGATGCATATATACTTGTTGACAATCCTTGTGAGAGATGACTTTCGCGTTCGTTTGTTGATATGTCGTGTTTTTTATTGCAGTCTCTTTTGCTCCAGTGTCGATACTGCTGTTTGACTGATGAAAACTATTCCTCTTTCTTGGTAGTATGATGAGTTGATATCTATGTTGCATAAAGTATGAATTAGTTCATTATACCACTCTGCTACTGTTTTCTTATTGCTTTGGTGAGGGTTTATTGTAGTGAAGTTAGCAACATGACTTTGTTAATCTTTATCCGGTCAAAATTGAAGCTGTCACGGTGATGGTTGAGACGCAGTCTTCCATGCATTCAACATATCTCCGAGCTTGATCCAAGACATTGTGAGGTATATTTAAATTAAAACCTGCTCTTATTCTGACCATTAATTAATTGCAAGGACTCAGCACCCCAGCATGGTTAGCTTTGCGGTTCCACCAAAAAAAATTTCAAAGGACATGCAGGGTCTTTTTGGCTGACATGGCTCGGTTTGTGCGCGGCAGAAGCCAAAAAACAAACCGATGGTAGGGGTGTCCAAAAAGCCCGGAGCCCGTGCCCGCCCGGTGCCGGCCCGTGCCCGAGCCCTGTCGTGCCGCAGGGGCCCGGGCCCGGAAACCCGGGCAAACCCGGGTCCGGGCCCGGGCCGGGTCGCCGTTGACGAGCCCTGTCCGGGCCCGGCCGGGCCGCGGAACAGTGCCCAATTGGGTACTGGGGCTTCGAATGGCCGGGCCGGTCACAAAAGTGACCGTTTGGCCGGCCGGCCGAACGTCACTTTCGTGACCGTTTTGGCCGGGCGGTCAAATCTGGCCTAACGGGTCAAATAAAATTTTTTAAAAAAATCAAACCGGCCCGGCCGGTGTCCGGCCCGCTCAGGCCCGGCCCGGGCCGGCCCGGTTTCGCGCGGGCACGGGCCGGGCCGGGGATGGACAGCCCTACCGATGGGCTTCGAGATACCAAATCAAACAAATACAGAGAGAAGACTAAACAATGCAAAATAACGGCACAAACTCAAACAACCAATTTTAACGTGGTTCGGCAAGTTGCCTATATCCACGGGGCAAGAAGGGGATGAGGTTTTCACTAATAGAGAAGAAAAATACAAACTGATACTACAAAATCACACGAACTCACCAATTAATCTCACCAACAAAGCTCTAATTCTCTTCAAACAAAACCCTAACCAATAGCTCAGAAAATACCTCTAAATTGGTTCCTATATATATAGAAATCCTAAAACCAAAAGCATACTAGGAATTCTAAAACCAAAATCAAAACAGATTAGAAATCCTAATAACATGTTACCAAAACAGATTAGAAATCCCAATAACATGTTACCAAAATAAATTAGGAAATATATTAGAAACCTGCTATTCAACAATTCTCCATATCGGTGAAGTTTCTTTCAAAACTGAGCCGACACCAACCAAAACAAATACCTCACTTATTGCATCCAGTACGAAGTGAAAAAAAACCACGACAACGGACTCAATCCACAACAAGTCGAGACCCAAACGAGAATGTGATCATAAATGACTGCCTACGTATCCTCTTGTCTAAGGAATCAAACCTGCACGTCGTTCACCAAATGGCCTCCAAAGACCCTCAATCCAATAGAAGAGTTCTCAACTCTTCACCAACAAATTTGCGGCTGATATCTCCCCCAATGGCCCCAAAGTGAAACAAACCAAACACCTCCACCTGAGGTGAATCAACGGTCATATCCAAATCCAAACTATGTCCACCAGCTGCACTCGAATCAACCAACTCATCATCTGCATCCAAATCCAAATGATCCCCAAACCGTGTCACCTCAGCTGGAATCCTAAACGATGCAGTATGATCCGGAGTATGTTGAGTAATCTTTATCCAACGTGGAGTAGCATCACCATCCACCCGCTGTGATATCCCAATGATCTGATCAACACTCTCCACTTGCCGAGAGTCAAATGTGACATACCTACTCATAACAAAATCAGAGTCTACAAACTGATAACCAAACGAGCATCTGAATCCTAAATGTGCAATCGGATCAAATCTCACATCCTCGATGTGATCAAATGCTGGGCAACCTAACATCCGACGCAACCCAAAATCTGAAGCAGCTCCACCAGATTTAAAATCTCCAAACGCAGCAGTCGACAACTTATGACTAAGATGATCCAAATATGTCGAAGCTCCAAAACTCCTCTGCAATCCAATGTTCGACAACCAACGCCGATCATCCTCTAGCAAGGAACAACCCATCAAAACTGTTATCTCATCTCGTCGTCCTAATGTTTCCTCTCCAATGAAGTATCCCAAACTGTCGTGAGCACAACACAAACGTAAGAAATGACCCCTACCAAAATCAGAACAACAGATCACCTTTCTGTCAATACACTTCCTCCATCTGTTGTTAACTTTTAGGACTTCACACCAACGAAACTTGGTTGCAACCCACCAATGCCTAGAACAGTCCCTAACTGCGAAAACCAAATACCGATTACCTCCCAATGATGCCTCCTTAGAAGGTCCCCAAATGCCTGAATAAACACCACCTAAAACTCCCATCAATCAATGGATAGAAGTGCCAAACTCCACCTCGGTCATCTTGCTCATACCAATGTGCTCATAGGACTTTTATTTGCAGGTCAAAGCACTCCTCAACAATCCATACACCGTATCAACAATCGAATATTCCAGCCTCAACTCCTTCTTTCTTGGTATATATTAAATTCATAAATATTAAATATATGTTATATTGAAAACTTTAATGTAGTAAATAATAAAAATATTTAATATTTAATATTTAATCATTTGAATACTTGACGTCAAATGTTTGATATATGTTTTTAATATATTTAATATTTATATATTTAAATTAGTTTTCATATGATCGAACACTACTTATTTTCTTTTATGAACATGAGCACTAGTTATTTTCATTTATGTGATTGCACCAGGTACCTTCTGTTATATGCCATCATCTAACTGCTTAAATATATTACAAGATGTATTTAGTTTTATCATTACCATTTGTTAATAAAATTGAGGGTGATTTTCTATCTCAAAGCACCAACAACCAATGCGGAACAAACGAAGAATAGATCCAAACTGATAAAGGAGAGATTAACTCTAAAAGATCTCACCCCGCATGACGGAAACGAGATCCACAAATAGAAAAAATCTCACATTTATCACCAATTGAAGCCCTAGACGAAATTTTTAAAGCGATCTACTCCTCCAAATAGCCCAAGCGTAGCTCGAGCTCTGATACTTGTTGTGCGTGGCGGAAGCCAAAACCAAACCGATGTGCTTCGAGAGACCAAATCAAACAAACGCCGAGAGAAGGCCAAACAATTCAAAATAACGGCACAAACTCAAACAACCAATTTTAACGTGGTTCGACAAGTTGCCTACGTTCACCGGGCAAGAAGGGGATAGAGTTTTCACTAATAGAGAAGAAGAATACAAACTGATATTACAAAATCACACGAACTCACCAATTAATCTCACAAACAAAGCTCTAATTCTCTCCAAACAAAACTCTAACCAATAGCTCAAGAAATACCTCTTTTCTGTGCTCCAAATATCCCCTTCGCCGCTCCCCAAACCTAAAACGTGTTCCTATATATATAGAAATCCTAAAACCAAAAGCATACTAGGATTTCTAAAACCAAAATCAAAACAGGTTAGGAATCCTAATAACCTGTTACCAAAACAAATTTGGAATCCCAATAACCTGTTACCAAAACAGATTAGAAATCCCAATAACCTGTTACCAAAATAAATTAGAAAACATATTAGAAACCTGCTATTCAACAATAACAAGTGGTATCAGAGCCCAACAAGTGGTATCAGAGCACAACAAACTGTTATTCTGTAATTAATATATCGTGTAAAATATTCCTTTGTTAAATGCTAGTAAGCATGCATGTGCATAATCCGTGTAAGCACAAAACAAGATATAAGCTTATACGATAAATTAGTTGAAAGTAATATTATGTTAATAATTATTATATGGTAAAATGAAGTGATTAGTGATTGTAGATGGAGGTGCATAGCTGTAATATCTACTCCATGTCGATCTCTTTTAACCTTCTCTTTGGACCTCTTTGACAAAATTGCTATCAATGTTCTTGTGGACTTCGACCTTGTGCTTTTGTAGACTTTTGCAGAAAAAGCGTGTCTAAACGTGTGGGCAAAAAAAAAGTTACTTCCATACGAGCTTTATTGGCATCGCTTTGAGACCCGTGATCCCATGTGCTCCTATGTACATATCTGTAACCTAGACTTCTACATCTAGTTTATTAGAGGAGATTCTGTGATCACTGCAGATTCATCATGAAATTTTATCTTATTTTTAATTGGTACAATATATACAATGCTTTCTCAATCAACGGGCTAAATGCTTTCTTCTTTCATCGTGTTTACACTTATATACACTTAAATTAAAAAAAAAGTAGCACATAAATATCTTTTTTATTGTGCACTGTTAGAATATTGTAAATGCCATTGAATAAACCAGCTATGACAAACATATACCTCAATAGAAATGAATGTAAATTTTAATAAAAAAATTTGAGGGTGGACATAGTATTAAATGTGATAATAAATAGGATCAATACAATTGTAATAATGTCATGTGCTAATTACATGAGAATATTAACTAACGTAAGCGCTAACGCGCCCGTTCTTTAAAACTTAGGCTATTAAAGTACTATTTTTTTACAACTTAGAACATTAAAATGCTATTTTTTTTACAGCTTAAGACATTTAGTTATAAAAATATTGAAACAATAGAGTATTTAAGTCCCTCTTAGCCCAATCAATGCTCTAAGTGGAAGATGCACTAAGATGAAAGGAAAAGAAATGTGCATGCGGTGACAACTTATTTAGCAAAATTAGTTATCATGGTGATATGCTGGTGATGAAGCCCAACCTACTACTCACATCAAAACATGCAAAAATCTCGTTATCGCATCTCTTGGTCGCTCATGTAGCTAGATAAACTGTCACTTCATAATTATCAAATTTGAAATAATACATGAACACTCTAAGTTCAAACTCATATTAGAGGACAATGCAATTTGCCTATAAATTAATCAAGGCTGATATTGGATCATCCAATACAAGAGATGCACAGTGACAGGATAGTAGATGGTTAAGGTAAATAGATTGGATCATTCATTACAAAACTTGCTTGCTGGTACCATCATCCTTTGTTGGAGCAGGCATGAACTAAGAATAAAACCAACCAAAGGAACAAATCTAGTAAGTCTTAAATACCAACTGTGTTCGTAAATCCCCAAGTCATACTATACAAGACACATGAGGTATATAGACTTTAAAGAGTACTGTCACTTGTGTTGATCTATCATGCACAGAAACAACACAGCTTTTTTCCTTATGGAAGAAAATAGCTTGTCAGACCTTGTGTTTTGTAAATGTAGTCATGCAAGGTTGCAGAAGAGACACAGGAGTTACCTTTTCTTTTTGGTGTCTTTATTAGCTCTCAGTTCTTGTTCTCTACTGTGCATTCTTGGCCTTAGTTCACTGTGGAGTCATTTATTAATATTGGTATATGTTACCTCTCACTCGTGTGCTGCACAGAGCAGAAGTTATATTCTCTATCGGTGTGCAGTGTCATCGGTGACCACCAAAAACACATAATACTATTTAATTTAAGAAATAAAGACAGCTATGTGGTACTAACAAAATTTATTCAAGAATAATTCAGCAAGGTTAAAAAACCGTTTAGATTTTTTTTTTTAGAGAAAAGGATGGATTATCACAAAGATAATCTAGTCAGCTAAATTAACAAAAAAAGGTTGTTACAAAAGAAGCATACACACCCCCAACCAAGAGTGTGTACTAACGTTCATGATCAAGGTTACACAGCAAAAGTAAACCCCAACACAAGTCTATATATAGCTATAGGTCTCTCCCACAAAAAGAAGACCATTATCAAAAACCAAAAACTAGAAGATTCACAACTAACCAAAGTTTTAAAACACCACCACCAGATAAGCTCAAAACAACACCTGAATTGAATGTGCATCATTCTAGCTGGATCACCTCATCACCCATGGCTCTGTTCTGTCTTCTATCTGCACCAATAGCTTGCATTCTATCAGCACTCCTTTTCCTCCTCCTTTCTTGTAGTCTGATAGCTCGAGCAGAGATTTTTTTAGAACCTAACCAAAATGATGAGAAGGTCATAATTTTGTTCAAAAGCTCAAGAGATTTTTTCCTTTTATTAGAAAAAAGTCTATCATTTCTTTCCTACCATACACACCAAACAATAGAACAAATGAAGACATCTCTTTTCATTTTGCCATTATCAATCTCTCCTGCTTTCAAATTATGCCACATCTCTTTCAGAGAATTCCAATTACAACCATCTTCAATTTTCAGCTTGAACAGAATTGATCTCCATATAGAGTAAACAAACTCACACTTAATGAATAAGTGCGTATGACTTTCTTCCAGCTTTGAACATAAGCAACAAATTTTTTCTAACTGTATTCCTTTTTTTTCCAACACATCTTTTGTATTCAAACCATGCCTGAAAGCTAGCCATACAAGAAATTTTACTTTCAGAGGAATAGGCAACTTCCATATATCTGCACAATCACATCTCAAACCTCCATCAATTAAAAAAAGATAATAAGATTTCACTGTGAAATCCCCTTTCAGATCCCACAACCACTTTCTTTTATCCTCTTTTTGCTCTAAACATATGGAATTAAGTAAATTCATTAGAGAGAAATACTGTGACACAAAAGTCCCTGTTAATTGTCTTTTAAATTGTAAATCCCATCTCCAGGTATCATTAACTTTCTTTCTCATACTACTCACAGTAGCAAAAGGAAAGGATGTATTAACAAATAAGGATGGATATATGGCTGCAAGAGTATGTGAATCTAACCATTTATCAAGCCAAAATAAAGTTTGATTTCCTTCTCCAACCTCCACTTGGGAACTGCAAATAAAGCTATCCATATTAGTAAAAAAATTTCTCCAAAAATGAGAAAGGTAAACTCTTCTAGAGTAAAAATATTCAGACCAATTGTTTTCAAAATATTTGTAAAAGCTAATTTGTTTCCACAGACTAAGTTTTCCATCAAACCATTTCCAGATCCATTTTCCTAACAAGGCTTTGTTCATAATTCTCAAATTGATAATCCCCAAACCACCACAGTATTTAGGTTTACAAACCTTTTCCCATTTAACCAAATTGGAATACCCTTTGTGATCCAAAGATCCAATCCATAAGAATCTTCTTCTTATTTTATCAATAATCCAAGAAGGAAATAAGAAGAAGGAAAGCCAAAAGAGTGGCATAGAGGAAAGGACTGGAAGAAGGAAAGCCAAAAGAGTGGCATAGAGGAAAGGACTGAGTTAACTAAAACTAATCTCCCTCCTCTTGATAATGTCTTTCCCTTCCATAATGCTAATCTCCTTTCTATTTTCTCAATTAAAGGAGACCAATCATCTTTTTTTAACTTTCCAGGCCTTAAAGGTACACCCAGATAAGTAATAGGAAATTTTCCACTTTTACAATTCAACATAGTGGCCAGATTCTGTTGAAGATCTTCATTATTCTCAAGAGCTATAAGGACACTCTTATTAAAATTTAATTTTAAACCTGAAGTAAGTTCAAAGCAATACAAAATCAGCTTCAAAACTGTCAATTGCTCTCTATTATTCTTACAAAAAATCAAGGTATCATCTGCATATTGAAGACAAAAAACCTTGTGAGTCATATTGATTGGACCTAATCCTTCAATAAGTTGAGATCCAACTGCTAAGGATAACATTCTAGTAAATGTATCAGCAGCTAGCACAAAAAGCAAAGGTGAAAGAGGGTCTCCTTGTCTAACACCTCTTTTGGACATAATCCATTTCCCTGGTTTATCATTGATTTTGATAGCTGACATGCCTTTATTTAAGCACATATTTACCCAGTTAATCCATTTTTCACCAATTTTTTTTGCTTTCAACACCTCCAAAATGAAATTCCAGTCTAACATATCATAAGTTTTTGCAAAGTCCAATTTTAGTAAAATTCCTCCTTTTTTATTATTTTGAAAACAGTCATCTATGATTTCTTGAGCTGCAACAACTCCATCAAGCAAAAATCTATTTTTAATAAAACCAGATTGCATTGGATCTATAAGCATCTCAAGCTTAGGATTCAGCCTATTGGTCAAGACCTTAGTAATAATCTTGTAAATTACATTTAAAAGACTGATAGGCCTGTAATCATTGACTGTACTAGCTTCATTTTTCTTTTGAATAAGAATAATGTGAGCATAGTTAATTCTATTAATTTCCAGTTTTCCTTCATAAAACTCCTCAAAAAGTCTCATTATATCCAATTTCACAACCTCCCAAAAGACTTGGAAAAAAATGGCAGAAAACCCATCAGGACCAGGGGATTTATCTCCATTCATATCAAAAATGGCTTTATGAACTTCCTCTTCAGAAAAAGGAATTTCAATATCATTGGGCTCCCAGTCAACTGTAGGAAAAAGACAATTCCAATCCAATTGACATCTATTAGACACATTTTGACCAAAAATCTGCTTATAATGATTTAAAAAAAATCTGTGCAATCCCATTTTCTGAAGTCACTTCAACATCATTATGTAATATCAGGTTATTCATTTTTCTGCCATTAGCAATTTTATGAAAATATGCTGTATTATTATCTCATTCCTCAAGCCAATGAGCCTTGGATCTTTGCTTCCACATTTGTTCTTCTTGAACAAGGATCTCATTTAATTGAAAAGAAATATGATTTTTTTTATCAACTCATCATCCTCTAAATCTCTGTTCTCTTCTATAACTTCCCATTCTAAGAGATTTTCTAATAAATCCTTCTTTTTTTGTCTGACACTATAGAATTTTGAATGTGTCCATTGTTTAATGCATTTTCTCATAAATCTCAATTTACCAACAATATTCTTGGTAGCCGAATCATTCCTGGGAGCACATTTCCACCAAATTGGTACATTGTTCATAAAATCCTCAGATCGCAGCCATATTTTTTCAAATCTGAAAATTTTAAAATGTTGTTGATTATCACCAAAATCAAAGCAAATGGGAGCATGATCTGATAATTGACTACTAAGACCTTGTTGTCTTGATAAAGGAAAAATATCTTCCCACTCAGAGTTGAAAAAAACTCTGTCAAGTCTAGCCATAGCAGGTGATCTTCTCTTATTTTTCCAAGTAAATTTTCTTCCATGTAGAGGGCTATCAATCAATTCCAATTCATTTATAATTTCTTTAAACTCTTCCATTTCTTTTCTATAATTTGTTTTTCCTTTTCTTTCTGCAGAGTTAATGGTTACATTGAAGTCTCCCACCACTACCCAAGGACCTAAAAGTCATTTTAACCTCTTTAAGCTCCTTCCAAAAAAGAGTTCTCTCTGTATTACAATGAGGACCATACACAGAAGATATAGTCCATTCAAAGCCATTTTTTTTTATTTTGAAGCTTCACAATCAGGACAAAATTACCCACAGCATCTTGAATTTTCCTCCATTTATTATTATCCCATCCAATCATAATACCACCAGAAGCCCCAATAGAAGGTAAACACTTCCAATCAAACACATTACCACCCAAACTCTTTAATATGTTGTGAGAAGAACAACTAATTTTTGTCTCTTGTAAACATATAATTTCAAATTTATTCAATTGGCAGAAATCCTTAACTCCAAATCTTTTTGAGCTCAAACCCAAACCTCTAACATTCCATGTAACTAACATTTGAATGTATCAAAACTCCACAAACAGATTAGAGTCTACTCAGAGGTAGCTCTCTCTTGTTCCATCAGCCTCATTTTTTTTATAGGATCAAAATCTCCCTGAGGCTCAAGAATAATAGCATATTTAGAAGCAATTTTTTGCAGCTGCTTATTAGAGCACACATCAAATAAAATAAGAACAAAATTAGATCCTAGAGAAGAGGAATTTTCACCTGAACCACTAGAAGAAGCCCCTGGAGTAAAATTTTTTATATCTTTCATTGCAGCTCTTGAAGTGGCCCTATCCAAAGCAGTCATAGGTTCCATATCCACAAATCTTGAACATCTTCTGACAAATGAGACGTTTGGATAAGTACCAGGTGGCAAAGAATTTAAAGGCTGAATTATAGGAATGTCATCTTCCTTCTCTTGACTTTCTTCATTGTTGAAGTGTGCTGGAAAATCTAACCATTTCTTTTGTGAATCACCTTATCCTCCCTATTGGGAGACTCATGAATCTCCTTTTCAACTTCTTTATCTTTATCTTTCTCACTATCTATCAGCATTTCAGCAGCATCTTCTGTCTCAGTCATCACTATCTGTTCTGGGTGTTGTTCACCAATATTATCTTCTGAAATACTTTCCCCCCAAACCCCCCATTCAGATTTCTATTTTTGATAAAAATCTTTTGCATTAGCCCATAATCTAGCAGCAGGAGAGCTCCATGGATTTTCTCTCCAATCTTGTTTAACATTCCATGAATTAGACTCAGAATCTTTCAAGGAAGAAGAACCAGTACCACTATCTCTTCTACCTTTAAACCACTTATCATTATAAGAACTTTGATTGTTGTCTTCCAATTGGTCCACTTTCTGTTTTTTCTTTTCTCCTTCAGCTTTTTCCCCCATTATAGACATAATAGAAACCTCAATGTTGTACTGATTTTTTCCAACAAAAACCTTCAATTTTTTAGGTATATCAATGTATTTTAAACAGCTGACCAGCAACACAGCATCCACAAATTCAGTACAAGCATTAGTTAATGAATCTAACTCAACAAGATCAGCAAAAGGTTTGACCATCTGAGCAAAAGATTCTTTATTCCATAAGTGAGGAGGAACATTTTTTAGTTTAATCCACACATAAGATTTCCTCTTCTCAACCACATTTCCTTCCCAGGCACTCCATCTTCTAAGTTTTATCTTACAAGATCTCAGAGATATTACCCCCATTCTTATTAACTCATCCATCTGTTTCCACGGTTGAATTTTAACCAACACTTCTCCATTGGTAAAAAACCTCACATCCCAATGCTTATTCATAGGAAAATAAGCTCTCAGATCTAACTCCAATCTTTCAAGAGAAATATTACCACCTTCAACAAAAGAAACTATAGCAAAGTTTCTAAACTTCTGAAAACCAGAATTAATTTCTCCTTCAAAATTTAAGACAGCAGAAGAGAAACGAGGACAGTCACCTGAGATTTTTAGCTCCGCTTCCAGATCTCCAAAATCTCTCGGCCCTTGATCTTGAAACATTGAAAGATTCTCATGAATTTTTTCTTCATCAACCGAGTCCAGAGTTCAGCATTTTCTGAAGGAAGATCTTGCTTGTTTGAAGAAGAAAAAGCAGAAGCAATTCTCTCCCTACGCCACTGCCAAGGGTTAGACTGATCAGATCTACCCCCTCGACCAGAAATCTGCCCAGATCTACCTCTAATGCCTCGACCTCCAAAATTACCAAAGCCTCCAGCACTTCGACCCCCAAAAAATCCACGACCTCCATTATTAGCCCCCCTTCCTCCATTTCCTCGACCTCTGATGTCAGATCTATCACTTCTTCTATCACTAACCCTACAATTTCTTGCCTCATGACCCATTCCTTGACAATGAAAGCAGACGATCGGATCTCTGCAATCTTTCGCCAAATTTCTTGCCTCATGACCCATTCCTTGACAATGAAAGCAGACGATCGGATCTCTGCAATCTTTCGCCATATGATTCGCTCCTCCACAACGAAAACACAAATGTTTCCTTCGAATGAGATCTGCAGAAAGAAAAGAGAGAGAAGCAAGAAATTTCTAGAAAGGCGGCGATTTAGGTTTTCTCTTAACAACGCTCACCCAATCTCCCTTATCAATATCGATCCTTAATTCTTCTTGAGATCTCCGTGAGGGATCAATCCCCACCGCAGATTTTAACCCAAGTTCATCAAATTTTAACCCAGGTTCATTAACTGTGGTTTTCTCAACCTGAGGGTCAAAATTAACCCTGGTCTCATGAACCCTAGATTCTTTGGACTGGGATAAATTGGGCTTGGGCTTTGAAACCAAAAGTGAATCAGAAATTAAAGATGGAGCAGTTTCCCCCCAAATCCTTTGAGCCACAAAATCGGTTGTCTCAATTGGCCCAAATTTTTTTTTCGAATTCTCCCCCAAAAACATCATACCAAATCCAAGAGAAAAGATCAAAAACAAAAGAAAACAGCAAAGAAACCCTTGATCAAACCTTCAACAAGAGATTGGAGATTTCTTGGAACCGCCCTAGATTTCTTGGATGCAGAGAAAAAAAATCGCCAAAAAAAAAAAACGTTTAAATTTACCCCTAAATGTGATCAAAGGTTGTCTCAAATGTAGAAAAGACAATAGAATGATTAAAATATCAATTACGTTTGGGGAAAGATAGAATGCACAATGAAAAGAGACATTTTGAAAATTGGTTACATGTTCTTCACAATTAATTAGCTGCAGATGGGCTCTGCTGTTGATCGAAATCTATTCATTCTCTTGTTGCGTACGTTATTATGGTGACAAGGAAATAAGGGACAGAAGAAGCTGCGCTTAGCGACGGCTAGCGAGGGGACATGTTATTGAGCGCGTGATATACATAGGAGAGAATTTTCATACACAGGCAAAGGGTCGTGTATTCTGATGTGACGGAAAAAAAAATCAATTCGTGTTTATTGATGTGACCCAAAAACATCATTTTTTGTATGTGTGGTATACAACCAACTCATCCTTCTAGATAATTTTGGAAAAATTGTGTATGACTCCAAAAATTAAAGTGAAATTTGTGTCAATGTCTCAAAAGCAATATCTTCATGTGTTGCAGCTCCTTTGCTTTTTTTTTTCCATTTGGTTCAACTCCAAAAAGTGTAACATATGTTGCAGCTCTCTTTAAGCAATTATTACCCCCCAACTCAACATAGATGTTGGCCTTTTTATTTTGATGATGTTTTAACAAATAATTTACGACTAATATTGTTTATCTAGTATTTATATTTTTGTATTTATTTTAGGTAAGCAATGAGTTGGAGGTTAGATGGATTGCGTCAAAACGGTCATATCAAATTAATGGAGGTTGGCGGAAATAGTGGATTGAAGCCTTGCAATTCAAGATGAAGATCCAAGTTTAAGCTTCGTCCATGTTACCAAGATAGAGCTTCATGAAGATCATTGCTTGGTGAATATAGCTTGGGATTTATACCGTGTGTGTTTAATACTTCAAGCTCAATATCATACACACACATTTTATTTATACACATCTCATTTGTTTCATATTCTATTGTATTTGCAAAAGTATTATGTTTTTAGTTTATAGACTTAACAACAATAGTTTATATCTTTTATCAAGTCTATATAATCATTTTATAAAGTTTCAAAACATGGTTTAGTCATTTTGACAAAAACAAGTGTTGTTCGTTTTCATATTTTAGACTATTTTGAAAAACGATGAGTTTTCACAAATGGGGAATGCAAATTAAAAAATTCTTTTTGTAACATGTTCATTATCATGTTTACAATTATTTTCTAAAGTTTTACATTTTCTAAATTTATTTGCTATTTTTAAAGGCACTTCAAAAATCAGATTTTCTGTTTTAAGCAGGCTGATATTGCGTTATCAGTCGACTGATGAAAGTGTTCAGTCGACTGATTAAAACACCTGGAATCATCAATAATTTTTGTTTTTATGTTGGTCGACTAATGAGCTGGAAAATGTCTATAACGGTCAGCTCATCAGTCGACTGATAAAACCCGTCAGTCGACTGATATTGTAACGACTATTTTTTTATTTCTGTTATTTTTGTCTTTTAGCTGATTTTGTTGGTTTCTTTTTGGCTTTGGGGTTTCCTATAAATACCCCCACATATCCTCAGTTCTAAATAAATCCAAAAAAGTTTCTAAACAAGTTTTTAAGTGTGGTTTAAGTTTTGTTTAAAGTTTGTTTACAAGTTTGTGAAAAAAATTTCACAAGAGCTAGAGGAGATCATCATTTGTGTTTGGGCTTTCAACTCTTTGTTTACGATTTTTTTTACGATGGAGATCATCATAATTTCCATAAGCTAGTTTTTACGATTGAGTTTATATTTGATTTCTACTCTTTGTTTACACACACAACCATTGAGCTTATTGTATTTGCATACATAGTTTAATTTGGGGTCGTGGGTTTGTGACTTAGAGTGTGAGCTTAATTGTGTTCTCATCCAAATTAGAGAGCAACCATTTGTTGTAGAGAGTCTAATTATGGGATACACTTTGTAATTCATTTGTACACCGAGAGGAGTGTGTGGTGAGAGACGGGGTCATCCCAAGAGGAGTGGCGTCGGTAGTAAAGTCTAGAGAGAGGTTATAAATCTGAGCACTTAAGGGAGACACGGGCTAGAGACCAACACTTAGAGGGTGTAGAGTGTGATTGCAAGAGTGTTGATTGTAAAGTTTTCGGTGAGCTAGAAAACTGAGTGTGATGTGTAAACGTTTTCGGGTGAGCGTTAAAAACCCAGTGTGATAGTGGATTTCTCACCGGGAGTGGGGAACGGAAACGTAGGACGAAAGATCCGAACTCCGTGATCATATTACTTGTTTGAGTTTGCATTGACACACTCTTTTTGTTCATATTTTAGCCATTGTCTCTTTGTTTATATTGTCCACTATTTTGTTTACCCTTGTTTATATTGCTTATCCTTGCTAATAATTCATTGCATATCTTATTTGCTAACTTGTTAATAAGTTTTTAATTAGCATTAAATCGGATTAGATTGACATAAACCTTATTCACCCCCCTCTAGGGTTCTTTCCTAGTGGTATTAGGGTGCTTTCAATTAGTATCAGAGCTTGGTACTCTTTGATTTAAAGTTTAATCGCCATGAGTTAAAGATCCAAGTTATCTTATTTTGCTATTCTTGTTTTGATTTTATTTGTCATCTTGCTTGCATATACATATATATATTATGGATATGAATGGTGTATCTTGTTTAGGCTATGATCCAAATGTTGCTCCTAAATTAAATGTTTCTCCTATGACCAATGATTTCTAGATTTAATATATTTGTTATATCTTAATATTTCAATTTATGAGAAATTATAGATGATGCTTACATTGTACCCATTACGGAGAAATCCAAATAGAATAAAAATGATCAAAGAATGTTTACAATGAATAAACTTTGTTAGAATTTATGCGTAACACTTTTGATTCATCTTTTTCTAACAAGCTTGATTCTTTTGATAGTGCTTACAAACCGTGGAAATTTATAGAAGTACATCAATGAGACTTAGAGGCGACCCGACAAGCTTTGGAGGCTTCCTCTTCAAGTTCCATTGGAGCATCATGCACATGTCCACTAGGGGATAACCCTAGTGTGGTAAGCGATTCAGAATCCGAATGTGATTTATCTATTAATGAACTCGCTTGTGTAGATGATAGATTAATGCATGCCTACACTAAGTTGTATAATAATTTTATAAACTTAAAAAGCAAGCATATAGAGCTAAAATCCGATCATGAGTTATTAGCTTCTAGTTTGAAAATATTTCTAATGATAATGTGATCCTTAAAGAAAATAATGAGAAATTAAAATTGGATCATATTGCTTTGACTTTAAACATTGCTAACTTAACTTATAAAAGAGATAATGCCATGCTAGAAGTAAAAAATATGAAAAATAAGGTTAGCTCTTTTGCTAACAATCACATTTGCTCTACTTCTAACAACAATGTTTATGTGCATAATGATGAGTTGAATCATGTTAAAAATAGAATATCTTCTTTAGATTCAACCCTTAATTCATGCATTGTTAATCATAAGAAGCTTGTGGATATGTGTGTGAAGTCTAGTGTAAAGTCATCCACTCATTATGCACACATATATAGCAAAATTTACAAATGTTCTATTTACGACCGTAAAGACCATCTAGCTAAATTTTGTTATGATGTACACAAACATAACAATGCTAATGATCATTGTGTACCTCATCAAGTTTTTTCATCACATATACATATACATTCACACACTCATAAAGTTCATCATAAGCATGCTCATGTGTTTAAATGTGATTATTGTGGTCATTTTGGTCAGTTGGCCAAATATTGTTTTGATTTGAAAAAGCATTCAAGTTTGCCAAATTTTTTTAGCAGACCACATGTTTATATATGTAATGTTTATGGTAGATTTGGCCACTTAGGAAAGTTTTATTTTAATAATGTTTCACATTTGCTAAGAGCTTCAAATAAATTACCTTTTTTTGGAAATGTTCCTCGTGCACATCCATATGGTCCACAAAAACAATTGGGTATTTTTTAATGCACATATTGCAATAGAAAGAGTCATTTGCATACATATTGTTATGACCGGGCTAGTGCACCACATGCGCCCAAAAAGGATCATTATGTTCAAACAAAGAACCACAGGCGTGCGTTCAATCAAAACCCGACCCTTGTTAAACTCTTGTTTAAAAACTTCTTGGATGATTTTGGTAGTTGGGGTTTGAGGGGTTTATATAGGAAGAGAAACCAACAGCAAAACCCCCAACCAAATCCCCCAAAAACCCAAAAAAAGATTTTTTAACAAAAATAGTCGTTGGCCAAATGGCGGTCGACCGTGGGAAACTCGCGGTCGACCGTGAGCAACAAAACAACAGAACTATGGCTCAGGACAACACTCGGTCGACCGCGACGGTCGACCATGAAAACTTACGAACAGACGGTCGACCGTCACGACCGACCGTAAAAGTTTCTGCTGGCTCCTGAGGAAAAAACATTAGCACGATCGACCGTGGCGGTCGACCGCGAACTGATACATGAAAATACAGGTTTTGAAAGTTGTTGTCTGATTTTAAAACCCTGTTTAAAAATATCAAATAAATTCCAAAAATTATAAAACTTTGAGAAATGATTTCTGATTTTAAAACCCTGTTTAAAAATATCAAATAAATTCCAAAAATTATAAAACTTTGAGAAATGATTGTAGACATGATAATAAACATGCTACAAAAACTGGTTTTTAAAAAGAACCTCCCAAATAAAAAATATCATTATTTTACAAAGTAGTCCAAAATATGAAAATATAAACATACGAGTTTTGACATTTTAGCTTAATCATGTTTTAAAACATTACAAAATGATTATATAGACTTAATAAAAGATGTATATAATTATTATTAAGTCCATAAACAATGAATATAGTATTTTCACAAATACAATAGCATATGAAACATATGAGTATGAATATGAATATATATTTGTTTCATATCTATGAAATTAAACCAAACCAACTTATCCACATAAAAACAAACATGTATGAATATAAATATTTATTTATATGCTTGTAAAAACTTTGTTTGTGGATAAACCAAAATGTGTACATATATATATATAACTATATATATATACATAGAAACCAATAAAATATGTGTGTATATGATATTGAGCTTAAAGTACTTAACACATATATTATAAACTCCTAAACTAAATTTTACCCAAGCTTGTGATCTTCAACGAAGCTCTATCTTGGTATACTTACGGATGAAGCTTAAACTTGAATCTTTAACTTGAATTGCGTAGGCTTCACTCCACATTCCGCCAACCTCCATTTGATATGATCGTGAATGCTTGATTCCATCCAACCTCCAACTCGTTGTTTGTCTAGAATAAATATGAAAACACAAACACTAGACAAACAACATTAGAAGTAAATTGTTTATTAAACATCATCAAAACAAGAAGGCCAACAATCTCCTCCTTTTTAATGATAACAAACAATTTATAAAAATGATATATCCATGAAAGGAAATGAATATACAAAGTATAATATATCATGCATATAAACAAGAAAGAATATACTCACAATATTTAGTGTAGGCATGCATTAATCTATCAATTGTTACACCCTAGAGGGGAGTGATTAGGGTGATTAGGGACTTATGCTAATCTAATCCGATTTTATGCCAATTAAAACTAATTCAAAAATTATTCTTGCAAGATAGATATACAATATGATATGAATAAGAATATGCAATATGAACTAAACGATATATCCTAGCAAAAAGGATATATGCATGAAAGGAAATGAATATACAAAGTATAATATATCATGCATATAAACAAGAAAGAATATACTCATAATATTTCTCCTCCTTTGACAACATTATAGGTGTAAATTTTGATCTCCCGAAAACAGGGAACTTCGTTTGTATTGATAAGAACAGCTTATTACAAACTAATAATCAAATGTTTATAACATAAGCGGAGGGAATGCCCTCCTTGTTTAACGTGGGTTCCTCGGTGGCGATAGGACGCCTCGCTTGGTGCTCGTACCGAGTCTGCTTCCCTTGGATGATCCGATCGAAGTTGCTGCCAGAGCTTCAGTTCTCAAATGAGGGAGCCTTTGGCAAAGGTCCAGGTTCAACCTTTGGGAGATTAGCCAGCAGAATATGCAACATCCAATCCCCTCTTCATGCTGGCTGAAGATGGGTTTTAATAGGCAAGGGATGGCATGGGCCATCCCTTGATTCATGGGATTTGACCACTAATAGAGGTGAGGAAGCCAGCCACCCTAGCTGTGGGATGTGACCACTTAGGGGGTCCTGTCAGCCGCCCTAGCTGTGGGATGTGACCACTTAGGGGGTCCTGTCAGCCGTCCTATTCTTACTAGGTGAGGAGCGCCATGATTTCTCCCTTGATTTGTGGGATTTGACCACTGATGTAACTGTTTCCATACTCCAAGTGGGCAGTTGACAGTGAGCTGGCGAGTCTGCAGCTTGGGTCTGCAGGCGAGCTGGGAACTACAGGCAGAACTTGGGTCTGCAGGGTCGGAGCTTGTAGGCGAGGCTGAGTCTGCAGCGAGCTTGGGACTGCAGCAGACTTGGGTCTGCAGGCGAGAGCTTGTAGGGTGACTGGGGATCTGGCAGGAAGCTGTGATTGCAGGCAGACTTGGGTCTGCAGGCGAGCTGGGTCTGCAGGCGAGCTCGAGTGTGCAGGCGAGCTTGTGACTGCAGGCAAATTTAGGTTTGCAGGCGAGCTTGCAGGCGAACTAGGTCTGCAGGAGAGCTCAGGTGTGCAGGCAGACTTGGGTCTTGATCGTGCAGGCGGAATTCGAGCTGCAGGCGAGCTCCTGAGCATGGATCGAAGAATAGGCCGTAACTTTCAAACCGTAAGTCGGAATTGGATGAATTATATATAAAAATCGCCTATCTCGACGAGATGGAGCCATCCGAACCGAGCCAAAGGCTTCGGTTCGCTTCTTCCATTTCGCCAAATTCCTTACGGTTTGGGAGATATCTGCGTTTCCCCCTTTTTATCAGTGTTTTTCCCCTTTTTGCTATTTCGGGCGAGGTTTTAGCAGTTTGTTCTGAACTTATCTGATAAGGATTTAAAGGTAATTTTTATTGCCTACAAAGCCCCCTCCAAAGTTTTCAGACCTGAATCAGGCCGGATGTGGTCTGGAACACTTTGGATATGAAGACCTGTAAGGTGATCCCTGCTCAGATGGATTGAGGAGCCCTCCAACGAGCTCGGTGAAGTTGATCTCTTCACTCGCAGCTGATGATCGCCTTCTAGGATTTTGAGCAAACCCTCAGCTATCAACGGACTTGATTCGTCTTTACCAACTGCCGTTTGAGTTGGACTAGCCATGATCTTGCCCTTAGCATGGTAAGTTGTCGAGGAGTTTCTCTTAGGCTCAATGCTAAAATTTCTCCTCTATCCTTAGCCTTTCGAGGCGTTTGGATTAAGAGAGTAGGGAGCAGTTTAACCTCGTATACCAGTCGGAAGGTAGGAGCAGTTTAGACTCATGCACCAGTTGGAGTGAAGGAGCAGTTTAGCCTCGTGCACCGGTTGGAGGAAAGGAACAGTTTATACTCTTGCACCAGTGGGAGTATAAGGGGACAGTTTAGACTCATGCACCAGTTGGAGTAAAGGGAACAGTTTATACTCGTATACCCGTTTGAGTCTAGGGAACAGTTTATACTCGTATACCCGTTGGAGTCTAGGGAACAGTTTATACTCGTATACCCATTGGAGTCTAGGGGGGAAGCTTATCTTCTCTTAGGGCAAAGATAAAGGCGAACCCTGATTTGTCTTCTCTTGGGGCAAAGACGAACCCTGAAATAGCAGCACATCGCATAGTAGGCCACTATCAAACAACAACGCCTTTTATGGGAAAGACGGTGCTGGGAGAATCAAATCGTTCAGGGACGTATGAGTATGACGACTGATCGGACAACGTCATTGGCGGGAATGACGGTGTCGGCTATCAGAGGTAATCGTTAACATGATAGGAATTGCCGCGATCGGAGCGACTTTGAGGACCTACCATCCTTTTGAAGAGGATTGGTAAGTTGATTTTGTCAGAGGTGTAGTGTTAACATAATAGTGGGAGTTTATTGCGATTTGAGCAACTCTATGGACCTACCATCCTATTGAAGAGGACTGGTAAGTTGATTTGTCAGAGGTGACCGTTAACATGACAGTGGGGGTCCAGCCATCCTATTGAAGAGGATTGGTGGGGGATTGTGGCTTTGGTTCTAACTATCTGAAGGATTGACCAAGTGGGAGTTTGATGCAACCCACCTGAACTGCTAGTCTCGCCTGTTTCGAGCGGTTCGCCATAACCGGGAACCTGGCTCAAGAAGTGGGGCTCGCCTAAACTGTTAAACTTGCCTGATTTGAGCGGTTCGCCGAAACTGGGAACCTGGCTCAAAGAGATGGAGCTCGCCTAAACTGTTAGGCTCGCCTGATTTGAGCGGTTCGCCCGTACTAGGAACCTGGCTCAAGAAGTGGAAGTATAGGGAATAGTTTAACCTCTTATACCAGTTGGAGGATCAGAAGAAGCAGTTTATACTCGTGTACTTGTCGGAGTGTTAAGGGAGCAGTTTAAACTCATGCACCAGTTGGAGTGTCAGAAGAAGCAGTTTATACTCGTGTACTTGTCGGAGTGTTAAGGGAGCAGTTTAAACTCATGCACCAGTTGGAGTGTCAGAAGAAGCAGTTTATACTCGTGTACTTGTCGGAGTGTTAAGGGAGCAGTTTAAACTCATGCACCAGTTGGAGTGTCAGAAGAAGCAGTTTATACTCGTGTACTTGTCGGAGTGTTAAGGGAGCAGTTTAAACTCATGCACCAGTTGGAGTGTCGAAGAACTATCAGAGGTGATTGTTAACGTGATAGCTTTGTAGGCCCGTCGTCCTATTGAAGAGGATCGACGGGAGATTGTCAGAGGTGTAGTGTTAACTTGACAAGATTGTCGCGATTAGAGCGACTATGTGGGCCCGCCGTCCTGTTGAAGAGGATCAACGGGGGAAATTTGGAGGATATGAGGGATCGGTCTCCACTACCAAGGCATCTTGGTCATCATCCCCTCGAAATTCATGCGGGTCTTCGTCACCCATATGCTTGAGCATGCTCTCGACTTGTTCTCCTTGGCGGAGTAAGTCTTTCCATGAGTGAGCTTCAACAGCGCCCATATTGGACAGAACGCTGATGGAGAGATTGTTCCGGCACGTCTCGATGAGCGTGACCTCGGAAACTCGATCGCGGGAATGCAACGATCGGTTTCTGAATCTCTTGATAAAGTTGCTTACAGACTCTGTCTTCCTCTGCTTCACAGTTAGTAGGGTGGCCATAGATACTTCCATGTCATCGTCGAAGAATCTGGCCACGAAGAGCCTTTCCATGTCCTTCCAGCAGGTGATGGACCCAGGCTCCAATCTGCGAAACCATTCAAAAGCGACCCCCTTGAGGGTACCAATGAACAGTCGAGTCATAATGGGATCGTTTCCCACTATGTGTCCAGTTTGCGCCTGGAAGTAGTAGATGTGCTGGGTAGGAGAACCCTTTCCATTGAACTGCAGGAGGTCCAGCGGCTCGAACTTTGCCGGGTAGGAGACCGCATCCCATTCAATTGGATACGGTCTGACAACCCCCAGCTTGTTCGCATGCTTCTGGAGCTTCAAGGCGTCGAGTTGACTTTGGAGATCGTCAAACCTCTTGTCTCTTGGGTTATGGCCCGAAGATGACGCTCCTCTAGATGACTCGGATGAGGAGTGAGAAGGAGTAGGCACCCGCTCTTTGTGCTTCAAGGATTTATGCGAAGCCCGCGAAGTCCTCTCTCTCTTCCTCTTCTTCTCGCTCAGGAGCTGCTCCAACATCTCCTTCAGGGAGTCGATGGTTGCTTGTTGCTCGTCGAGCCTCCTAGACATCTCCTCAGGGATGTCAGTCATGTGCACATTTGTGTGCTTGCCCTGAACTGAGCTTGAAGTCTCCGACATTGCCACTGCTGAGCAATCGTCGTCGTCGTCAGAGACGGACGTCAGACCCGTGCAGGCAAACGAGGTGGCCACCCCCATTTGGGCGTGAGCGTGTTGGCGAGGTTCAGGCTGGCGAGGTTCGCCCGTCAAGCGAGATTGGTACAGCGTGCCTGCGCCTGCCTGGCGAGCTGTTGCTTTGCCTTTCTGGCGAACTTGGTCCATCAGGCGAGCTTGGCGAAGTGCGCTTGTTTGACGAAGCCCTCTTGAACTGCAGAGTTCGCCAGGTGCCCTTGGTTCGCCAAAATTGAGCACCTTGCTCACAGAGTGGGGCTCGCCTAAACTGCTAGGCTCACCCGATTTGAGCGGTTCGCCAAAACTGGGAACCTGGCTCAAGAGGTTGGGTTTGCCTAAGCCGTTAGGCTGGCCCGATTTGAGCAGTTCACCGAAACTGGGAACCTGGATCAAAGAGATGGGCTCGCCTAAACTGCTAGGCTCGCCCGATTTGAGCGGTTCGTCAAAAATGGGAACCTGGTTCAAGAGGTTGATTCCTCTCAAGCCTGAATAATAATTCATGCTGTCGTGGGGGATGAGGGATTGTACCAAAAAAGGGGACAACAAAAAAATAAAGAGAGCGAAAGCTCCCCCTATCAATATGCATGGGTGAGTATAAAAATATAGAGATTGCTCACCCTATCAAAATGCCTCATGAATGTATGAAATGAATGCTAAGGAATACATATGTGAGAAAGCATAGATTAAAAACATGCTAAACATAACTCACATACAAAAAAGATAATGAGAACACATATAAATATGTTAATATGAAGGAAGTGTCTCATTACACAATTTTAAAAACATAGTTAATAAAAATAGATTTATGAAATCAAAAGATAGAACATGAGAATCATGCAAAAAGTTTTCAAATGAAAACAAATTAATTAATGAAATCATAAATCAAGATTTAAGTCCAAAAACAATGTTTGATCAAAAAAGGGAATTTTTTTTTTGTAAAACTTGATCAAACCACATAAAGAATACATTATAAAGCATATTTGAAATTTGAATCATCTATTTGTGCTTATATAATGAATTAAAAAGAACAAATCAAAGAAAAAAATTTCATAGTTCAAAAGTAACATACAAGAATTATGAACTATGGATTTTAAAAAAATCATTTTTAAGAGTATAAAACCAAATCATCATTGATTTTCAAAAATCAAGAGAGGTAATTATATCTAGCTCTTGAGCTAGTATCAACCCATATAAACATTTTAGCATCCAGTAAACAAGATTTGAGAATAAACACCTAATAAATCCGGAGGGTATATAACTACAAACCTCTTATTTAAAATCAAAACTAATAATCATGAAAACAAAAGATTTGATCAAAGAAAAAATTGTTTTCATATAAAAAGTTTAGAACACATTTTTCAAAACCAAGAAAAAAGAAAAAGAAAAACACTAAAATTCTTGGTTGAAAAAAAATTAAATTTGTTTTGGTACCAAAAAATTTTTGGTACCAAAAAGTTTAGGGACATGACCCCTATCATTTAAGCTCAAAGCCCTAGGGTTATGAACCCTCTTGGGCATATGTGGTGCACATGATCGGTCATAGCAATAATCACTCAAATGATCCTTCCGATTGTAATAGGTACAATGGAAAGGAAGCATTTGCTTACATTGACCATTAAAAGGTGCACGAGGAACATTTGCAAACATAGATGGTCTTTTAAGATTATTTTACAAACGTGAAACATTATCAAAACAAAACTTTCCTAAGTGGTCATATCTACCACAAACATCATATTTAAAAACATGTGGTCTACTAGAAACATTTGAAAAACTTGATTTTCCTTTCAAATCAAAACAATATTCGGCCAAATGATCAAAACGACCATAATGATCACATCCATACATATGAGCATGCTTATGATGAACAATAGGTGCATGTGTGTGTACATGTGATGAAGAAGCTTGATGAGATGCACAAGGAGCATTGACATTTTTATGTTTGTGTGCATCATAGTAAAATCTAGCAAGATGGCCTTTACGATCGTAATTTGTGCATTTGTAGACTTTGTCATATATGTGTGCATAGTGAGTGGATGATTTTGGTTTAGACTTAGCACACATATCTACAAGCTTCCTATGATTATTAATGCATGTATTAAGAGTTGAGTCTAAAGATAAAATGTGATTTTTAACAACATTCAACTCATCATTAGGCACATATGCATTTTTATTAGGAGTCTAAAGATAAAATGTGATTTTTAACAACATTCAACTCATCATTAGGCACATATGCATTTTTATTAGAAGTAGAACATCTATAGTTATTTGCAAAAGAAGCAACTTTATTTTTTATGTTCTCTACTTCTAATATGGCATTATCTTTTTCATGAGTTAAACTAGCAATATTTAAAATTAAACAATCATGAATAGTTTCAAACTTAGAAGCTAATAACTCATGATCGGATTTTAATGCATCATGCTTGCTTTGTAAATCAATAAAATATTTGTGTAATTTATTATAGGCATGCAATAAATTTTTACTAGCACAAGCAAGTTCATCACTAGATAAATCATTGATGGATTCGAACTCGCAAACCTCACTAGGGTTATCGCCTAGTGGTCGTGTGCATGATGAAGCTCCAATATCACTTGAGGAAGAATCCTCCAAGCTATATCAGATTTCCTCCAAGTTGCCTTGATGTGCTTCTATGAATTTCTATAAATGGTAAGCACTATCAAAATGAACAAATTTGTTAGAAAAGGATGAGTCAAAGGCATTAAGTAAATATTCTAACAAAAGCTTGTTCATATTAAACATTCTTTTATCATTATTACTCCACTTGGATTTTTCCGAATTGGGTATAATATAAGCATCTTCAATAACTTCCCATAAATTGAATTGTTTAGATCTAATAAATATGTTAAATCTAGAACACCATTGGTCATAGGGGAGATTATCTATTTTAGGAACAACAATAGGATCATAGCCTAAACAAGATGCATAATGTATGTCCATAATAAGAAAATGTTTGCAAGTAAGATACAAATAAAATCAAAACAAGATTAGCACAAAAAGATAGTTTGAATCTTTAACTCAAGGCGATTAGACCTTAAATCAAAGAGCATCAAGCTATGATACCAATTGCTAGACCCTTGTTAAACTCTTGTTTAAAAACTTCTTGGATGATTTTGGTAGTTGGGGTTTGAGGGGTTTATATAGGAAGAGAAACCAACAGCAAAACCCCCAACCAAATTCCCCAAAAACCCAAAAAAAGATTTTTCAGATTCTGTACAAAAAGAACCGTTGGGCATACGACGGTCGACCGTGGGAAACTCGCTGTCGACCGCGAGCAACAAAACAGCAAAACTATGGCTCAGGACAACACCCGGTCGACCGTGACGGTCGACCGTGAAAACTTACGAACAGACGGTCGACCACCACGGTCAACCACGAAAGTTTCTGCTGGCTCCTGAGGGAAAAACATTAGAGTGGTCGACCGTGGTGATCGACCGCGAACTGATACATGAAAATACAGGTTTTGAAAGTTATTTTCTGATTTTAAAACCCTGTTTAAAAATATCAAATAAATTCCAAAAATTATAAAACTTTGAGAAATGATTGTAGACATGATAATAAACATGCTACAAAAACTAATTTTTAAAAAATACCTCCTAAATAAAAAATATTATTATTTTATAAAATAGTCCAAAACATGAAAATGTAAACATATGAGTTTTGACATTTTAGCTTAATCATGTTTTGAAACATTACAAAATGATTATATAGACTTAATAAAAGATGTATATGATTATTATTAAGTCTATAAATAATGAATATAGTATTTTCACAAATACAATAGCATATGAAACATATGAGTATGAATATGAATATATATTTGTTTCATATCTATGAAATTAAACCAAACCAACTTATCCACATAAAAACAAACATGTATGAATATAAATATTTATTTATATGCTTGTAAAAACTTTGTTTGTGGATAAGCCAAAATCCAAAATGTGTACATATATATATAACTATATATATATACATAAAAACCAATAAAATGTGTGTGTGTATATGATATTGAGCTTAAAATACTTAACACACATAATATAAACTCCTAAACTAAATTACCCAAGCTTGTGATATTTAACGAAGCTCTATCTTGGTATACTTGCGGATGAAGCTTGAACTTGAATCTTTAACTTGAATTGCGTAGGCTTCACTCCATAATTCCACCAACCTCCATTTGATATGATCTTGAATGCTCGATTCCATCCAACCTCCAACTCATTATTTGCCTAGAATAAATATGAAAACACAAACACTAGACAAACAATATTAGAAGTAAATTGTTTGTTAAACATAAATATGAAAACACAAACACTAGACAAACAATATTAGAAGTAAATTGTTTGTTAAACATCATCAAAACAAGAAGGCCACACTAGACAAACAATATTAGAAGTAAATTGTTTGTTAAACATCATCAAAACAAGAAGGCCAACACATTACCCTAGGGTATTGAGCTTTCATGATATGGGTCACGTCCCTAAATCTTTTGGTACTAAGAGTACTTGGGTACCAAAATAAAATTGATTGTTAAACCAAGACTTTTAGTGTTTTTATTTTTTTATTTCTTAGTTTTGAAAAACATGTCTTTGAATTTTTTTAAATTAAAACAAATTTTATGTCAAGACTTTGTTTTTCATTTTGGCTTTGATTGTCATGAGAGGTTTGTGTTTGATCAACCCCCAGATTTATTGGGTTCCCAAATCATGTTTACCGGGTACTACATATTTATATGGGTTAGTATAAGCTTAAAAGCTTGATATGATTGTCTCTCTTACATTTTCTTTGTTAAAAAATGATATTAATTTATCTTTACGGATTTTCTTTTGATTTATGAATTCATTCATTTGATTTGTTTTCATTTGAAAACTTTCTTTTTATGATTCTTATGTTCTTTATTTTTTTCTTTTGTTTTCATAAATCTATTTATATATTATTTTTATGTTTGTGTATTGAGACACACTTTTTTTATATTGATATACCTTTATGTGTTCTCATGATCTTGTTGTATGTGAGTTTTCATTAACATGTTTTTCATCTATATTTGCTAACATATTTGCCTTAGTATTCATTGCATATATTCCATAAGGCATTTTGATAGGAGGAGCATTTCCCTATTTTTGTGTTATACTCATCGTGCTTATAGGTAGGGGAGCCGTTGCTCTCTTCTTTCTCTTATATCCCCATTTTTGATGTCGCCAAAGGGGAGAAATATGTGAGTATATTTATATTTATGAGTATTGTGCTATATTGTACATTTCATAAACTCTTTGTGTAAATTATTTGTCATCATCAAAAAGGGGGAGATTATTGGCCTTTTTGTTTTGATGATGTTTTAACAAATAATTTATGACTAATATTGTTTGTCTAGTGTTTGTGTTTTTGTATTTATTATAGGAAAATAATGAGTTGGAGGTTGGATGAATTGCGCTACAATGATCATATCAAATGGAGGTTGGCGGAAATAGTGGATTGAAGCCTTGCAATTCAAGATGAAGATCCAAGTTCAAGCTTCGTCCATGTTACAAAGATAGAGCTTCATGAAGATCATTGCTTGGTGAATATAGTTTAAGATTTATACCTTGTGTGTTTAATACTTCAAGCTCAATATCATATACACACACATTTTATTGGTTTCTATATATATATATATATACACATTTTGGTTTTATCCACAAATAAAGTTTTTACAAATAAATTCCAAAAATTATTTATACATGTGGATAAGTTGTTTTGGTATTATAGATATGAAACAAGAATTTTATTTATACACATATCATTTGTTTCATATTCTATTGTATTTGTAAAAGTATTGTATTTTTGGTTTATAGACTTAACAACAATAGTTTATATCTTTTATCAAGTCTATATAATTATTTTATAAAGTTTTAAAACATGGTTTAGTCACTTTGACAAAAACAAGTGTTGTTCGTTTTTATGTTCTGGAATATTTTGAAAAACGATGAGTTTTCACAAATGGGGCATACAAATTAAAAAATTTCTTTTTGTAGCATGTTCATTATCATGTTTACAATTATTCCCAAAGTTTTATATTTTTCTAAATTTATTTGCTATTTTTAAAGGCACTTCAAAAATTAAATTTTCTGTTTTAAACAGGCTGATATTGTGTTATCAGTCGATTGATGAAAGTGTTCAGTAGACTGATTAAAACACCTAGAATCATAAATAGTTTCTGTTATTATGTTGGTCGACTAACCAGTCGACTGATAAAGTTATCAGTCGACTGATAAGGTCGTCATTCGACTGATGAGTTGGAAAATACCTATAACGGTCAGCTCGTCAATCGACTGATGAAACCTGTCAGTCGACTGATGTTGTAACGATTATTTTTTTGTTTTTGTTATTTTTGTCTTTTTACTAAATTTTGTTGGTTTCTTTTCAGCTTTAGGGTTTCCTATAAATACCCCACATATTCTCAGTTCTAAATAAATCCAAGAGAGTTTCTAAACAAGTTTTTAAGTGTGGTTTAAGTTTTGTTTAAAGTTTGTTTACAAGTTTGTGAAGAAATTTTCATAAGATCTAGAGGAGATCATTATTTGTGCTTGGGCTTTCAACTCATCTCTCTCTCTCTTGATCTATAGAAAAGTTTTCCTTAAATTCAATCTCTAGCTATTTATTGTTTTGATTATAATTTCCATATGCTAGTTTTTACGATTGAGTTTATATTTGATTTCTACTCTTTGTTTACACACACAACCATTGAGCTTATTGTATTTGCATACATAGTATAATTTGGGGTCATGGGTTTGCGACTTAGAGTGTGAACTTAATTATGTTCTCATCCAAATTAGAGAGCAACCATTTGTTGTAGAGAGTCTAATTATGGGATACACTTTGTAATACACTTGTACACCGAGAGGAGTGTGTGGTGAGAGACGGGGCATTGGGGTGCTTTCAATAGAGAGATGATAAAAAGTACAAAACCCCAAAATACACTTATCTCTTTCATGTTAGGTCTATTTAGAACTAACATGAACTCTTATTAGAACTAACATGAACTCCAATTAGAACAAACACGAACTTTTATTAGAACTAATTTAATTTCTTTTAAGCCTAATTTAAATCATGTTATGTCTAATTCAACTTATTTTAAGTCTAATTTAATTGGACTTAATATGAAATTAGACTTAAAAAATTTAAATTAGACTTAACATGATTTAAATTAAACATAAAAGGAATTTAACATGATTGAAATTAGACTTAAAATTTCATGTTAGGTCTAATAAAAGTTCATGTTAAGTCTAATTTCATATTAGGTCTAATAAAAATTCGTGTTAAGTCTAATTTCATATTAGGTCTAATAAAAGTTCGTATTAGTTCTAATAAATGTTCGTATTAAGTCTAATTTTATGTTAGGTCTAATAAAAGTTCATGTTAGGTCTAATAAAAGTTCGTGTTAGGTCTAATTGGAGCTTATGTTAGTTCTATTTCGTGTTCATGTTAGTTCTAACTCATGTTAGTTCTAATTCATGTTGGTTCTATTTCGTGTTCATGTTAGTTCTAACTCAGTTCGTGTTAATTTTAATTCATGAATTAGAACTAACAGGAACACAAAATAAAACTAACATGAACACTAATTAGACCTAACATGAGTTAGAAGTAACACGAACACGAAAATAGAACTAATATGAATATCAATTAGACCTAACATGAGTTAGAACTAACACGAACACGAAATAGAACTAACATGAACTCCAATTAGACCTAACATGAACTTTTATTAGACCTAACATAAACTTTTATTAGACCTAATATGAAATCACGTTATGTCTAATTCAACTTGTTTTAAGTCTAATTTAATTAGACTTAACATAAAATTAGACTTAAAAAGTTAAATTAGACTTAACATGATTTAAATTAGACTTAAAAGAAATTTAACATGATTGAAATTAAACTTAAATTTTTATTTTAGGTCTAATAAAAGTTTGTGTTAAGTCTAATTTCATGTTAGGTCTAATAAAAATTTGTGTTAAGTCTAATTTCAAGTTAGGTCTAATAAAAGTTCGTGTTTGGTCTAATAAAAATTCGTGTTAGGTCTAATAAAAGTTTATGTTAGGTCTAATTGGAGTTCATGTTAGTTATATTTCGTGTTCGTATTAGTTCTAACTCATGTTAGGTCTAATTGGTATTCATGTTAGTTCTATTTCGTGTTCGTGTTAGTTCTAACTCAGTTCATGTTAGTTATAATTCATGAATTAGAAGTAATACGAACTGAGTTAGAACTAACACGAACATGAAATATAACTAACATGAATTAGAACAAACATGAGTTAGAACTAACACGAACATGAAATAGAACTAACATGAACTCCAACCAGACCTAACACGAACTTTTATTAGACCTAACACAAACTTTTATACATAACATGAAATTAGACCTAACACGAACTTTTATTAGACTTAACACGAACTTTTATTAGACATAACATAAAATTAGACCTAACACGAATTTTTATTAGAACTAACACAAAATTTTATTAGACCTAACATGAAATTAGACTTAACACGATTTTTTATTAGACCTAACATGAAATTAGACTTAACACAAATTTTTATTAGACCTAACACAAAATTTTAAGTATAATTTCAATCATGTTAAATTCATTTTAAGTCTAATTTGAATCATGTTAAGTCTAACTCAATTTTAAGTCTAATTTTATGTTAAGTCCAATTAAATTAGACTTAAAACAAGTTAAATTAGACATAACATGATTTAATTTAGACCTAAAAAGAATTAAATTAGTTCTAATAAAAGTTCGCATTTAGTTCTAATTGGAGTTCATGTTAGTTCTAATAAGAGTTCATGTTAGTTCTAAATAGACCTAACATGAAAGAGATAAGGGTATTTTAGGGTTTTATACTTTTTTATCTTCTCTCTATACTGAGTTGGCGGGTAATAATTGCTAAAAAAGGGATGTAGTACAAGATGTCACATTTCTTAGGGCTGAACCACATTGGGAAAAAGTGCAGGGCTGCAACACATGAATATATTGCTTTTGGGGCATTGACACAATTTTCCTAAAATTAAAACTTAATGTGTCACAGCCTTTGTTATTAATTCTATTGTGTATTGACTCTAAAAATTATATTTTACCAGAGTTCCCCATTTTTTCCTCTCCACCTGCTAAAAATCGCGATCATCCGCTTCTTCCTCCTCTTCACATCCTCTCTCCTAACCTAACCTTCATGGAAACTCCTCTTTCTTCTTCCTTTCCTCCTACTCTTTAACATTAAAAAAGCACATACTCATATCTTAATTTAAGACCCAACACCATAAATCTATAACCTCCTCCCCTAGCTCCATTGCCTATGCCGGCGCTGCTCCTCCTCCTCCTTCCCATCCTCCTTCCCTTCCCTAAACCCTAGCAATAACATCTCCTTAGTGCCATTGTTGCAAGTAACACCACTGATAAGAGAGGTGAAGCCCGTTATGAGGGGTAGTGAGACCATTAGAATAGAAGGAGAAGGAGGAAGAGTAAGCTTTGAGGAGAAGCTATTCGATCGGGTTCGAGTTTGGGTTTGAAGCATTGAGTAATAAAGAGAGATGACTTTGGATTTGGGTATAGATTTGATTAAGGATTTAGGCGTGGATTTGATTTAAGTGTTTGGAAAGGAGCTTGTGAATAAGTAAAATTTATCATTCAGGCTAGTTCATGTCAAGGATCTGTAGGTTAGAATTGCAGAGTTCATGGGTTTGTTAACCATGTTTATAATTTATAAAAGGAATTTACAATTCTAACTTTTATTTTTTTTAATTGTTTGTTCTTTGCTCCATTCCTTCATCATAGGAGCATGACTTTGTTTGACATTTCTCTTTTTTTTACTTAAGGAGAAAATGATGATCCTTTTGCACTTGTTTGATATTTATGTTTTGTTAAGAGCGAAGGCTAAGGCCGTAGCTCGAGAATAAAGGATTATAGTGTAGAGATGGATTTGAGAGTAAAGGAGTATAGTGTGGAGAGAGTGATTGTGGATCAAGGGAGGGAGGGAGGGAGAATGTAATAATAACAGGTTATGTACAATGAAATTGTAGTAGAGATATCACCGTGTAGTTGTATGTATGTAAATATAAAAATTACACAAACTTATAATTATATGGTTTGATTGTGAACTATGAAGAATTAGCTATGAATATTACATAGTTGATATTAACTACTCATTGTACGTTAAGTTTATAGCATAACTGTTAAGTTTATACAGTAAATGTTAATTTTGAATATTACCTGCTAAGTTTATGCATTACCTATTAAGTTTACCTATTGACTGTTAATTGCTAATTATATCCAGTACATGTTAACTTTAACTAGAACATTTTAACTATATTTGATACCTATTAACTTTAGCCAGTACATGTTAATTATATCCAGTAACTTTTGGTTTAACCAATTGCTTTTAACTATATCCAGCACTTGTTTTGCCAATACTCGTTAACTATATTCAGCACCTGTTAACTTTAGCCACTACCTATTAACTAGTACTAAATATAGTTAACAAGTACTAGCTAAAGTTAACATGTACTGAATATAGTTAACAAGCTATGGCTAAATTTAACATTATTAGATATAGTAAACATGTACTTGTTAAAGTTAACAGTATTGGATATAGTTAACAGATACTGGCTAAAGTTAATAGGTACCGGATATAGTTAATAGATACTGACTAAAGTTAATAGGTACTTGATATAGGTAATAGATACTGGCTAAAGTTATCAGGTACCAGATATAGTTAACATGTAATAGATAAATATAGCATTAAAGGAATAAACTGAACATATAAGAGGTAAATTTAACATGTAATGGGTAAATTTAACAAGTTGTTTACAGATACTAACACTTACCTTTAAAAGTCCACACTATCTAATCCTAACGAGTTTGTTGCATGCAAGTGTTGCAGTAAACTAATTTTGAGTGTAAAAGTAAGTGTTAGTAATGCTTTTTCATCTCTATTTTTATTCTAAAGTAATTTTTTCTCACTTTGGCTAAAGCAAAGAGTGGATTGTCTAATTGAACACAATTGTGCATTCAAAATCAGACCTTTATACTCTCCTTTGCATGTAAATGACAAGATAACTCGCATACCATTAGCACATACCACAGAATCCTAATTCAACATAGTTATGCATTACAAAAACTAAACTTTGTTTCAAAATTAAAGTTTTAAATTTGTAGAGACCTCACACATCTCTCTTTAGCATTTCATCAAACACATAACAAACAATCTCCAAACAGCAACATATCATATACCCACTTAACATACTACTCCAGAAAACCAAGTTGAGGATGGCAGTGAGCTCAGATAGGAGGTGATCGAGAGAGGAGAAGATGGCGGCGAGCTTGAAAGAGGAGATCTTGTTGAACTAGTTAAGGATGAGCTCGAAGTCGGTGGCAGCGGAAGGGGATGCGAAAGGGGAAGATGGCGGGTCCAAGCGGGTCCAAGGGGAAGATGAAGATGGAGAGTAGGACTAAGGGAGAGTAGGAGTAGATGAGGGCAAGAGCAGCTGTGAAGGTTAGGGTAAAAGCTAGGTTTACGAGAAAGGAAGAGAGGAGGGATGAGTAGCACCCTTAGCGGCGACACCAACGTCGGAGAGGAGGATTTAGGGGGAAGGTTGAGTTGGTAGGGGAAGGGAGAGGAGAACGATAGTTGTTGAGAGAGAGAGAGAGAGAGAGAGAGAGAGAGAGAGGATGAGAGAGAGGAGGATTATGAGGGGTATTTTGGATTTTTTTGGGTTATTTTTTAGGCAGTATAAAAAGGGGCTAAATCACAAAACCCCATTGTATTTGGGACTGAAACATAATAAATAATGCATTTGAAATTTCTCCCTCACGTTGTTAAATGATTTGAAATTTCTCCCTCAAATATTCACATTTTTGTGTGACGGAAAGCAAGTTCACCCCTCATTTTTTGTTGTCAATGATTTTGTCTTATATGAGTGGTAATCACACCATGGTCAAATTTTCTTTATTTTTATAGTTTGAAACAAACACTAAAAAATGAGGGAATCTACCCATAAATCAACTACTTTCTTTTCTTTTCAAGTTAAACCAAGCAAATAAAAAGTGGTGGAAAGTAATTATTCTCCATATTTTTGACAAAACAAACACAAGAAATAATTTTCCATGAAAGTAAAGGAAACACCAAAAAGTGAAGGAATGTTGGACTTGGAAAATGGAGGAAAGCAACAAAACAACCCTAAAAGGAAACTAGCTAGAAACTAATCTAATATTATTATAAAAGTAGATTGAGATGTTAAAACATTTCTTCCAAAAATACTCTTTTAAACATATACATACATATAAAAAATACATGCACTCATACATAAACTATAGCCATACATACATAACCCCCAATTAAATGCATACTCATAACCCCAAAAAATCATACATAAAATACATACATCCATACATAAATCATAGCCATACATACATAACCCCCAATTAAATGCATACTCATAACCCAAACAAAATTTATTTTAAAAGTCATAGTGCAAGTCATTTAACTCTTCTTACTGTAAAAACCGTTACTTCTTAATTATTTGTAAAAACGAATATCATAAACCATTATGGACATTTAACTCTCCTTACTGTGTACTTTAGTGAGTATGCAAAACATTAAAATTATCATAAACCATTATGGACATTTAACTCTCCTTACTGTGTACTTTAGTGAGTATGCAAAACATTAAAATAATTATTATAGTCATTTATATTTAACTCTCCTTACTGTGTACTTTAGTGAGTATGCAAAACATTAAAATAATTATTATAGTCATTTATATAAAATACATTATATTATACTTTTGTAACCCCCCATCATCAAATTAATTATTTGGCATGCCATTATTAGTCAAATCTGATATAAATGTGATCCATACACAACTTCTATCTTACAAAATCTTAAAAATCCTACCAAAAAAAGAATAAAAAACAGGTGGAGATGGAAGCAACACTATGTGATTCAAAGAGGTTAGTAAAAGTATGTCTTTGTTTGTAAGGTATAAACTCCGAATTAGCTCTACAAATTATATACTTTTTTCGTGAAGCATGTCATTTGATCAGGATGGAATTAATCATCAAGCTAACAATGGAGTATAAATGTTCGTGTTTTATGTAATACTATAGACGCCTTTAAGAATGGAGAAGAGAAGAAGCAAAAGTTGATTCTAATTGATGAAGAGGTGATACAAATTTTACATTGTTATTATTCCATGTAATTTTTATATTATCGTGATGACGTGATTTATTCCCCATTGTGTCTTTTGTAGGGAACACTTATCCAAGTAATTTTATTTAATAAGATGATAGAAAAATTCAGCGGTTTATTGATAAAGGGAGAAACATATACTATAACAAATGGAGAAGTAAAGCCTCTAAATTTGAAATATTCATCAATTAATCTAGAAAAGGAGTTGGCTCTAACAACAAAGACAGAAAAAAGAAACAAAAAACTTTGTATCATTTAAGAAGTTGAAACCAACATACCTTTCATTTAAAGATGTTTCTGCTTTTGATGATGAAAAATGTCTTTTGGTAAGATTTAAAAAAAAATTATCATGCAAATATTTCTACGTGTTAATGATCACAAAAAAAATTCTCTATTGCAGACGTTGTTGGATTCGTAATAACTGTGAAGCTAATATTTACCAATCCCACTTCTAAAAGAAGGGACGTCATAATTATGAATAAAGAGTAAGAATTTAATATTTTTGTTTATTTATAAATAAATAATTCATATGGTGTAGTTACACGCGAAATATGTTTTTTTCCGATGATTTCGACATCTACGTCAATATTAAAACGAATTTTCCTAAGTTATTTTAATATTTTTTTGGCCATTTATATTCATTCAATTGTATTTAATCCTAATAAAGTTTTTAAGCCAATATTAAAAGACGCTATCTCAACCATACATATAGATTTAAACTTGTGGTATTTCAGTATATACATTAATTGTTCATTGATTATTTATAATACTTGAAGAACAAAATCTTCATTGATTATTTTTTCATTCTATGATGCACATTTTGTACAAATTATCTTTCAACCAATTATTATCTAACACAACATTCTTGTTCGCGGGGAAAACTATTTTCTTCATTGAAATAATTGTCATCTTGGATTACAAAGATCCGGTCTTTTATAGATCCGGTTTCAACTAAATCAAAGGAAAAAAAATAAAAATTACAACTTTCCTTTTGTGAACAAATCGCGAGCTCCTGTTTTGCGGTCTCTCGCTTTGGTGGGTTCTTTGCCAACGCCGGGGTTAATCCGTGGACCACCGCGCGATCTAGATCCGGTCGGATCTACACGATTATACGGGTATTATTCCACGAAGGGAATAATAGCCGGGGAGGATTGATTCACCAAGGAAACAATCGTCCAAATCTCGGGATCTAAGACCAAGCTTAGATCTGGAGTATGATATCGTGTAGATCTCTGATCTGTTCTTTCTTCCTCTCGAAATCCTGCCTTTTCTGACGTGGATGCTCGCCGAGGATCAGATCCGAATGTGCAAGTCTTCAAGTCTTCAAAGCTCCGAGTTCACTCTTCAATCCGGCAGAGTTTCGGCTCTTGAAAGTTCGACCTCTGAAAATGAACATTGCCTGGCCTATTTATAGGCTTTCTGAACTGTGCCCGCGCACAGAGACATGTCGGCCACTGTCGGCCACTGTCGGCCACCTCTGGGTGGCCGGCACTGTGCCGAGCCACCTTGAGGTGGCTCGGCTCTTGGCCAAGCCGGCCGAGCCCCTCTGGGTTTGCTGTTTTCCGTTGTTTTGTGTTGTGTCCGTTTTCTGGTTTTGTCCGTGATTTGGTTGATTGAGACTCTGATTTGTTGATCTGATTTGGCAGTAAGTCTGATTCCTGATTTGGCAGTAAATCCACTTCTGAGTTCGAGTCCGAAACTGATCTTGATTCGATCGTGATTCGTCCGAGTCTGTTCCCGGTTGGATAACTCGTTGATTCTTTAACACTTGGCTTGATTCCGAACGCGTATGGATGCATTCTGTCGCTTCTGTGCGATTCGTCGATCTCGTCGCCTCGTTGGTTCGTCGGTTTGTGCCGAGCTATGCTAGGGGACCTATAAGCAATTTTATATGCCTACAGATACCCCCTCCAAAGTATTTCAGTCTCGTTCTTTTATAGAAGAGTCTGGAATACTTTGGATATGATCGTCCCCACCTTTAGTCGGTGTAACGGGACCTTTGGAATGATCTCCGTTCTTGATTCCTTCAATCTTCCAGGCTATTCGGTGCTTTGTCGAATATCTGTAAGAGTTCCGGTGCTGCATTTATTGTCTGACCGTTGTCGGAATTTTAAACCTGGAGTTGATTCCTGATCTTTTAGCTAAACATCGATTGTTGGCGTCGAGTCTTTATTTGCGACGCGTTGTCCGGCGTAGTGTTGTTGAGTTATCCTTAAGAATATTTATAAAACATTCTCCAGGAACTTCTCAACAAAATTTAGGGAACAGTTTATACTCGTATACTTTATTGGAGTGTTTTAAGAAGCAGTTTATACTCGTATACTTTTCGGAGTGTTTAAGAAGCAGTTTATACTCGTATACTTTTCGGAGTGTTTTCTGCGCCCAAATGAGCTGAACCGGCTTAAAATGAGCCAAAAAAGGCAGTAAATCGGTTCAAAAAATCCTCCGACTCTTCCGAACATGTGGGAGAAGAGTGAGTAAATGATGGGCTGAATCGTCGCTCGATTTGAAGCCGTTTCGATACTCGGTTCGGCTTCAATTTGGATTTTGGTTCGAACTGGGTCCGGTCCGGTTCGGTTCGATTTGGTTCAACCCGGTTCACCTTATAAAAAGGGGTCTTTTTTTTTCTTTTTCTTTTCTTCTCACCTAGG
>NC_033800.1:59561162-59563369 GCF_001876935.1 Asparagus officinalis | reverse complement strand
AGAGGCAAGAATAAACCAAAGACTGAACCTTCGGTCGATTTGAAGTTGTTTTGATGCTTGATTCAGCTTTAATTTGAATTCGGGTTCAAACCAGGTCTGGTCCGGTTCAACTTGGTCTGGTCCGGTTCAATTAGGCTTGGTCCAACATTATAAAAGAGGGTTTTTTCCTCTTCATTAGGGCCGGCCCCCCCTCTCTCTCTTTCTTTCACTTTTCTCTTCCCTCGAGCGTCCGTTCTCCCTCAAAACTTTATATTTGCATTAGATCTAGTCTTCCTTTGGATCTTTGACTGAGAAATCCCTCCAAACTTCCATATTTAGAATTTCTCTCAGGCCCCTCGAGCGCGTGGTCTGAGCCTCTTTCAAGATCTGATTTTTATTGGATCCACGAGCTTTCCCTCAGATAAATCCTCAACTATTTTAGCATTTTTATGCTTAATTCAATTTATGAATTTGTGGGGTCGCATGCGAGGGTTAGGATTAAGATTTGGCGCCTCGAGCTCACCTCTCAGGGGGGAGAATTCAAAAAAGAGGAACTTTTTGCTGATGGCGTGCCTCCCTCTTATGCTGGTGAGCTATTTTTGGAAATTTAACAATTTAGTCCATTTTTTCTTGGAAATTTGCAAATTGGTCCTTTTCACCCCATTTTGTTCTCCTTGGCGAGGCAATCGGGAAGAGCCTTGATTCTCCTTGGCGAGGATCGACGCTTTAAAGATATGTTTTGCTTGGTCAAAATCATATCTCAAAATCAATAAAGGGGGCGTTTTGACGCTGCATTGTGCCTTATATGGCAGGGATATATTGTCGATATACCCTATCTTATAAGTGCATGATGTGGCCAAATCGTCTCACCCTTTATAAGGCAGTGACTCTATCTTACCCATTCGTAGGATGAGTTCAACTTCCTTTTATAATTGAGACTAACAAATATTTAAATGTTTGCTTCCAGTGGAATATCCTTCTGGGGCGTTCTCATCTCACGCAGTGTACGGGCGTCGTGGCGAGTATTATTCGACTTCCGACGATTTCTCCCCTATCCCAGTCACTCCTCGGTTTGCTTCGGGCACGTCGACAGAGGTTGCCCAAGTGGTGAAGGAAGGTGGACATCGAGCTCTTCGCCAGTTGATTACAGATGCGCCCCTCGTGAAGGATGCCAGTTCGATTCAGCCTCTCAAGAAGACCGACTTTTTATTTGGCGATTCTGCCAGAGATCCGGATGCCGTGTTTATTGATGCTGAGCAGTGGCTTCATAAGACTGGCAGTGGTTTCATATATTTGCCGAAGATTCCTCGGCATCGTGGCGCTTGACGGAGGAGCATGAGAGCGTTCACTGCGGATACATCACTCATCAGGCAGCTCCTGGTTCGAGCAGGAGTCACATCACTGGATTGCATCCTGGAGTATTGGGGTTAGATGCACCGCCACGTAACGAGCTTCTTGCCGCTGCTTCTACTTTGAAGAATCGCCTCGCTGCTTTAGGACGGGAGATGCCTGCGCCACGTCACAGATTTTATGGTTGGGTCCATTCTTTGGACAAGCTTTGGTGGACTCGCATGACGAAGTACGTCTTGAGCCGATGGAGCGAGGAGTTGCACGCTTGTGGTCTGTATGCAGCCGTTCGTGCCACCATGTATGGTTTGCCTGTTAGCGCGAAGCATTTCTTCGCTTTGTGCGAGCTCTACAACCCGGATTCGAACACTTTTCTGACACGGCAAGGGGAGTTGGGCTTGGCCCTCCATGAGATGCACAGGATTTCTGGTTTGCCCATGGGACAGATGCTATATCAGGAATATTTTCCCTCCAACCAAGAATTGAGTCAGCTGAAGGATCGCATGCCCGACCGCTACGAGACTTTATGGGACCTCACATGTCACTATCATATCGCTTTGGCGCAGTCTGAACCCTTAGCGAAGAGGGATAAATCCCATGTGAGCCAGAAACAGTTTGCGTCTTATTTGTTCAGAAATCTAGAGAGCAATTCTGGCGAGGCTATTTGTGAGCTGGCACCACTCACTCCTTCAGGGGTTAATAGTCTACTGAAGAAGGTTGATGCTCATTCCTATACCATTAGCAGTCCTGAGAGTGGCTTTCCTGCAGGGACCAAGTTTAAATCATTCTTATGGCATGCGACCGCACCGATTCGGCCGATGACCCTTCTTGCCAGTTACCTCGCCATCTGGTTAAAGAAATGCGTGGTCCCGTATCAGTCT
>NC_033800.1:59538080-59557671 GCF_001876935.1 Asparagus officinalis | reverse complement strand
AGTTCTCCGGCCGATACGGCGAGTGTCTGATTGATGAGGAAAAGCCGAGGGGGTATCGAACTCATTTAGACGTCGGCTGCTTTAACTGGCTGGTGAACATCAGGCCGGGTTATCTGACTTTCCGGGTGAGGAATCAGTGTTTCATAGAGCCATACCTACCCTGCCGATTCGCTCGCCAGTTTGGCTATGATCAGCTTTATGTCGGGAATCCACGTCAGCAGCTTCGGACCCACGGCGGTTTGGTGGACGGTCTTCGTGCATGGTTGTGGACCGTGACGGGCTGTACTGGTGCTAAGTTTAGTCTCCCGAGTACTGAGCAGCAGTTGAACCTCACCTTCTTAAGCTGCAAGTGGTTGTTAGCAGCCAATAAAACTATTCCTGTGAAGCCGATTGCAGAGCTAGAGGCTGAGGAGGCTTCTCAGGCTGATTCTCGTATGATTTGGGAAAATGCTCGGTCACAAAGGGCACGGCACAAGACTCGTCGGATTGACGAAAAGGGAAAGAAGATCTTTAATTCTGCTGATGAGGCTTCAGGCGGAGATTTTGAAGATCACGAGGACTGTCTTGAACGAGGTCAATTTCTTACTTTTTCCTTTTATCTTCCAGAATTATTAAACCTGACAATGGTTTGATGTTTTAAGGAGCATGGCTGACCAAGATGAAGAATTCCGTCCTTCTTCCCAGACGAGACCTTCGATTGTTGCTCCTGCCGCTAGGCGGAAGAGATTAGCCCGCAAGCTGCGTGTAGTTTCACGAGCATCGGATATGGATTTGGCCGGTGACGATCCTGCTAGTGATGGAGGTAACATCTACCCTATAGACCAGCCTCTTGATCATTCAGAACTTTAACTCATGCTCTTCCATCTCTATATAGGAGAACATAGGGAGAGAGAGATGAGTCATGATCCTGTTTTTCATGATTCTATATCTTCTGGTGAGCCCGACTCACCGTACCAGGTAGAAAGGCCTGCAGAAGCTGGTGACATTAGGGAGACCGTCGATGTAGGACCCGGTTCGATGAATCCAGGTACATCTACCATTAACAATACACAAAGGAGTTGAATGATTTGGGATTTGTGCATTCCCTAATTGTCTCTATACTTCTTGCTCTTTTAGATAATTCGCAGGAGGCAAACGTGGATTTTGGGAATAGAGAGGCTGACGCACCCATAAGAGGTAACTCATTTCTATTGGTCGTAGTCTCTTTATTCTCCTTTCGTACTTATATTCTCTTGTGTCAGATTTCTCGATTGATGATTTTGACGAGGAAGGCTTGCTTGTGGACACTCCGATGCTCCACTTTATGTATGGCTCTCCTCAGATTGATGATCAGTTGCCTGGAGATGTATTTCCTGAGTCTACGCTCCCTAAGAATCCCGAGGATGGTTTTTCTGAAGGTACGTAGCTTTTCTCAAGTTAATTATAGGACTAGCCAATTTTTGACTAATGCAACTATAATGTGATGCATCTGAAAATTCTATTTTGTATTTGACAGGAGCGCTCCCTAAGAATCCCGAGGATGGTTTTTCTGAAGGTACGTAGCTCTTCTCAAGTTAATTATAGGACCAGTCAATTTTTGACTAATGCAACTATAATGTGATGCATCTGAAAATTCTATTTTGTATTTGACAGGAGCTTTTGTCGAGACTGATCCTGTTGAGCTGGCTGTGGGACCAACTACACCAGTTGATACACCCCCAGCCGTTACACCTCCACCACCCCCAGTGATTCAAGGGGAAGAAGGTATAACTTGAGCAATTGAGGAATGTCATTCATTTCTTCATCAAGGCTTTTGACGGATTTCTCCTTTTTGCGTAGGGCTTTCTTCTCGGCTTCACGTCCTTGTGAAGGAGTTGTTATCAGACAGCGACCCAGAGAAGATTGTCATCTGTATAGAGATCCGTTCCTTCTTCTCCTTTGTGAATGCTATGATTGACAAGCTCTTCCACGGCGGACTTTCCCTTCACCAGTTCAAGCCATTCCTTGATCTTAAGATAAATTCAATAAGGGATGCAGGGTACCCAGATCTGGCGAAGTCTATTGTTGATGATCTTGACTGCCTAGAGCGTGAGCTTCAGATGTTTCGTGAGCTCCGGGATGCAGGTGCCTCTTCATTCATCGCTGCCGAGTTGGATACTCACTTACAGACATGGCGCGATGCTAGGTTTCTTGCTGAGTTAGACATTCAGGTGCAGCGGGATCGAGTGGACCGAGTTGAGGCCCACCTTGCTGCTAAATCATCTTCACTCACCGAGCTTGACTCTTCTCATGCCTGCTGTGCGACCGAGATAGACCAGCTCAGAAGAGCACTCCGTGAAAAAGAGGAGACTTTTGGTATTCTTCAGATGATGAAGGTACAGGATCAACAAGCCCACACTGTTTTATCTAGTGAGTTGACATCCTTGAAGCAGAAGCTGGTCGAGACAGAGGAGGTTGCTGCGAGGACTTTAGCCACCACAGAGGATTCCATCAGAGCTGAGCTTAGGCAAGCTTATGATGAAAAGCTGTCTAAGCTCAATCAGCAGATTTTTGGCCATGTTCTTGATGTATGATTTCATTTGCTGAATGTCTTTTCGTGCTATGATGTCGAATACATAGACTTCGCCATTGTTACGGGAATAGGCTACCCGGCGACACGTGTTAGGTGTTGACTTTAGGATTTTTGGCTAACCCCCAGCCTTCAACGGGTTTGATTAGCCTTTACCGACTACCGTTTGAGTCGGGCTAGCATGCGGATTATCGGAATCCGTTCCGCATGTAACGTTGTGCTAAGGGAATGAACTCCCTTAGACTTCGTGCTATGATGTTGAATACATAGACTTTGCCATTGTTACGGGAATAGGCTACCCGGCGATACGTGTTAGGTGTTGACTTTAGGATATTTGGCTAACCCCCAGCCCTTAACGGGTTTGATTAGCCTTTACCGACTACCGTTTGAGTCGGGCTAGCATGCGGATTGTCTAAACCCGTTCCGCATGTAACGTTGTGCTAAGAGAATGAATTCTCTTAGACTTGATGCTACAACTTCGAATATGTAGACTTCGCCATTATTATGGGAATAGGCTACCCAGCAACGTGTTTTAGACGCTGATTTATCCCTACTTAGGCTTCGGGATAAAATTCCCCAGAATCGAACTCTGGTGTCTTTTTCTTCGGAGAAAGACTAAACCGGCGACGCGTGTTAGGCGTCGGCATATCCTTTCTTAGGATTCGGGATGAAATTCCCCATGCGTGTAAGGCATGGATTTTGGTGTTATTAATAACAACCTGCCACAATGTTGAATATGTGAACGGGTGTTCTTTTTAACGGTTAAGAACTAACCGGCAGCGCATGTTAAGCGCAGACTTATCCTTGCTTAGGTTTCAGGATAGAATACCCCAGAATTGAATTCTGGTGTCTTTTTCTACGGAGAAAAGACTAAACCGGCAGCGCGTGTTAGGCGCAGACTTATCCCTGCTTAGGATTCGGGATAAACTTCCTAGGATGAATCCTAGATTGATAGATTCTTAGAAAAGATCAATGCGGGAAAGGAAGAATTTTATATTCTATTTCCCGGTCTTCTTTTAGGGTGAAGGCGAACCCGGATACAAGGAAGGAAGAATTTTATATTCTATTCCTTGATTCTGGAAAGGAAGAATTTTATATTCTATTTCCAGTGCAAGAAAAACTAAGAGTGGGATTTCCATTCCGAGAATCTGGAAAATCTAGATAAACCTGCCTTTTATAGGATTGGTTATCTAAACTGAAAAGGAGTTCTTCGTTTATCGAAGTGAAACTTCAACTTTGGTCATAGCCATGAGAGGGCTTAACCAAAGAGAAGGAGAAGGGAGTTCTTTTGTTTATCGAAAGGGGACTCTGAAATGAAAGTGAACCTCTTGTTCATGGAAAGAGTCAAGAGGGCCAGAAAGACATTTTTAGTGGACCTACTGTCAATTGAAATTGATCAGTGAGGGATTTTGGTGGTAAAAAGAAAGATTTTGGGTTATCCTTTAGAATATTAAGTGTAATATTCTTCAAGGAACTTCCCGGTAAATGGGTTATCCTAAATGCACTAGGGATAGTACTTTTTTAGGAACTTCCCATTTATTGGCATTAATTGTCTGTCGCCCTCTTGAGTAATCAGGCGATACGCGTCGTTTGAGTAGACTGTGTCTATCACAAACTCTTCTTGGAGTTGAGGATTATCGGTCGACGAGCAGCGAGGACCAGATCTCCTTCCTTGAAGCTTCTTTATCAGACTCTTTTGTTGAAAGCCCTAGATATTCTGGCTTGATAGAACTCGATTTGTTGTTGAGCCTCCAAGCGCTTTTCATCCAACCTCTCGAGTTCTTCGAGACGTTTTTGATGCTGCTCCTCTGTCGTCATCTCAGTTGCGAGAGCGATCCGAAGTGACGGGATTTGGATCTCCAAAGGTAGCACAACCTCGCATCCGTATACCAACGAGTACGGGGTGGACCCTGTAGGTGTGCGTATGGTGGTGCGATAAGCCCAGAGCGCTTCACCGAGTTTATCGTCCCAGTCTCGTTTATTGGTCTTCACGAGCTTTGACAGGATCTTGATGATCGTCTTGTTAAAAGCCTCAGCTAATCCATTCGAGGCGGGATAATAAGCTGTTGACGAAATATCTTGAATTTTGAATTTGTCACAGAACCTGATGAAGGCGTTGCTTATGAACTGTGGACCGTTGTCATGAATGATCCGTCTTGGCACGCCGTGTCGGTATATGACATGATGCTTGATGAAATTGATGACGTTGTTCGTCTTCACTTCTCTAAGCGGAATGGCTTCAGCCCACTTTGAAAAGTAGTCCGTGATCGCAAGAATGAATTGGTCACCTTTGACTGAAGGGGGAAAGATAGGACCAACAATGTCCATACCCCATGTCTCGAACGACCAAGATGTGGTTGACGTGTGCAACTGCTCTGGCGGTTGATGCATATAATTTGCATGTATTTGACAAGCATGACACTCTCGAGCGTATTCGATTGCGTCAAGAACCATCATTGGCCAAAAATATCCCATTCTCCTGATGCGATCATACAGTTTGGGACCAGGCTGATGCGCGCCACATTCTCCTTCGTGCACTTCCTTAAGAACTTCTTCTGCTTCTTTGTTCGAAAGGCATCGGAGTAATAAACCATCGTACCCTCTACGGTATAACGTATGGGTCTTAGCATTATAGAAGAATCTTGGTGCTCTTCGGCGGATTGATTCCCTTTCTTTTACGTCTTCAGGCAAAATACCATATTGGACATAGTCTATGATGGGAAAACGCCATTCTCGGGACTCAGACCCAACTTGAGTTGAATTCACCTCCTTGGCGTTAATGTTTCCGTCATCTTCTTCTTCAATATCCATATCGTATATGGGTATGCAGAGTTGATGCGTCCTCACTGTGACTAACAGTTTAGTTTCGGGAGGCTGCGCAAGTGATACTGCTAGTGCTGCCAGTGCATCCGCATAAGCGTTCTGGAGACGAGGGTGGTACGGGATCAGGTCTTGATTCCTGACTTCATACTCACCGCGAACTTGGTTGACTATCAATTGCGAATCTCCAAAAGCTTCGAGATATTCGACCCCCAGCTCCTTGGCGAAACTGAGTCCAATGAGAAGCGCGTTGTATTCGGCTACGTTGTTGGAGCACGGACTAGTCAATGAATAAGCTCGAGGCATCACATGCTTCCCTGGGGAGATTAGGACAACTCCAACCCCGGAGGAAACTGTATAACTTAGGACAACTCCAACTCCGGAGGAAACTGTAGAACCTCCCGGGGTTATTACCCTATTAACTGACCTTGAGGCACCATCGAAATATAATTGCCATACTTGTTGGTGCGACGTAGTATTACCCTCGTGGGTTTCATCCGGCAAGTCATCATATACTTCTGCCGTATCTGTGGTCGGGTTTGCCGCCAGAAGATCACAAATCGCTTGTCCTTTGATCGACTTCTGCTGCTTGAAGTGCAAATCATACTGGGACAAGAGAAGAGCCCATTTCGCTAACCGCCAATTCATAGAGGCTGGTTGCGTCATAAATATTACCCTCGTGGGTTTCATCCGGCAAGTCATCATATACTTCTGCCGTATCTGTGGTCGGGTTTGCCGCCAGAAGATCACAAATCGCTTGTCCTTTGATCGACTTCTGCTGCTTGAAGTGCAAATCATACTGGGACAAGAGAAGAGCCCATTTCGCTACCCGCCAATTCATAGAGGCTGGTTGCGTCATGAACACCCATACTGGATTAACATTGGAAATGACGTAAATCGTCTGCCCAACCAAGTAATGCCGCATCTTTTGCATCGCGAATACCAATGCGAGGCATTCTCTCTCAATCATCGGATATCGAGACTCGGCGCCTTTTCACAACCAAATCATCAACGTAGCATTCGACTGTTTTCCTGAGATGTTCTTGGAAAATCTTAGTCATCGCTCGCTGGTATGTGGCACCGGCATTCTTCAGGCCGAAAGGCATCACCGTATAGCAGAAAACGCCGAGGGGTGTTCTAAACGCCGTATGCTTCTCATCCTCTGGATGCATCTTGATCTGGTTATATCCCGAAAATCCATCCATGAAGGACATCCTCTCGAATCCACATGTATTGTCGATAATGACATCCGTGATCGGGAGAGGGAAATCGTCTTTCGGACATGCTTCATTCAGGTTCCTGAAGTCGATGCAAATCCTGATTTTGCCATTCTTCTTCATGACGGGAACGATGTTGGCTAACCAGTCTGGATGTTGTTCCTCTCGGATAAATCCTGATTCGATCAATTTCTTAACCTCTGCCTCGATGGCTTCCATTATCTGCGGACGCAACCGTCTTTGCTGTTGCTTGACAGGTTTGGCATCCGGCTTGATATCGAGGCGGTGCATTGCCACATTGGGGTCGAGCCCTGGCATATCCTCGTAGTTCCAAGCGAAGACGTCAATATACTCCCTGATGAGAGCAATTAACTCCTCCTTCTCATTTGAGGGAAGACTATCGCTGATGAATATCGGCTTTGGGTTGGCCTCGTCGCCCATGTTAACTTGGACTATTTTATCCTCAGTGGGGGGTTCTCTCTGTTCGAACCTGTCACCATACTGCATATTCAGATGATGAACCCACGGGTCTTCCCATGTTGGCATTTGATCATCGTCCTCCATTGTAGACGGATCAGCTGTAGCCATGTTTACCATTAGGGCTTTGAATGCCTCCCCTAGACTTGTGTCGGAATTCCCAGCTGAAGAATCAGAAGAGTATCCGTTCTTAGTTTTGTTAGCAATTTGATCGATGATTTGCCAACCACATTCATCATCGGACGAGGAAACATAGCCTAAGCCTCGCCCGTATTTATAATAATCCTTGGGTTTCCCTTTTGGTACATATACCGCTTTGGCTGGATTACGAGGACCTCGATCGAAGTAGAGACCTTCTCCGAGTGTGAAATCGTACCCCTGCTTTTCCATGAGCTTGCGCGCTTCCGGACTATACTTAGATAAATGCCGACCAGGTTTGTCATCATCTTCATCTTCACTTAGGAAATGATCTGGTAACGGAGAGCTTTTTCCTTTACCGTAAATCACCTCTTTTGCACCTCCTATCTTGTTCGGGATGATCATGGTTGTTCCGAAAGAATGCTGGAGGCGTTCCTTTGTTACATAGGATGACCGAAGCGGCGTATACAAATCAGGATTATTATACAATTCTTTTATCACATCATCAAGAGACAGGGAGTACTCTAAATCGTTATTTATTTCATTATTGGCAAGTTGCCAGTTACAACTGCCTTCTGACGTTTGATCATCGTCAAGGTTGATTACAAAGGGTACAATGTCATTTAGAACATAACCGCCATTGTAATCAAATCCGGCTTCGGTATCAGCTTCTCCTCCGCTGTCCGTGCCTTGGGCCGATGATTCAGTATCGGATTCGTTACCATAAAGGAGAGAATCAGTGAAATAATTCTCATACCCTTTAAATGGTTGCTTATCCGCGACCACCGTTCTAACCCTATTATCAGTGTCGACATATTTCAAACATTGATGGAGAGTTGAGGGAATTATAACATTACTATGGATCCAAGGCCAACCCAATAGTAAGTTATACGACGTCTCAGCATCAATCACATAACATGTGACTTCTGTCTTCAAATCTCCCATTTGACACTTTACCCGGATCTTACCCAAGGGTCTTGACCCACTAGTGTTGAATCCGTAAATGACCGTGCCTGTGGACGCCAACTTGCTGACTGGAATCCCGAGGAAATGCATCAAGCGAAGTGGCATAATACTCACAGCAGAACCCGGATCCACTTGGATTCGGTTGACTTTTCTGGAGCCGATGTACCCGATGAAGTATAGCGGTCGATCGTGGTTCGAATTCTTCGTCTGCATATCCTCTTTGGTGAAAGTAATGCAGGGAAGGTTTTTGGTCGCTATGTTGCACTGTTGACTCAGCGGTTCTAGCTGTTCAGGCACCGGCTTGACTTGAGTCAGGAACACCTCTGAATTGGCTAACGCTTCTTGCAAAGCCTCCCTAGTTTCCTTGGACAACCGCAGCAGTTCATACAGCGTTATCCGTGCTGGAATATTGGCTAGTTGAGCCATTATATCGAAGACTTGCGGAGTCTTCGAGCTTTCCGGTTTGTCTTTTCCAATCGGACGACTGAAACGAGACTGCTTCGGATTCTGCACCTCTTGGGGATTCTTCTCTTTCGGTTTATTCACCGGAGGTCGTCGAGCCTCTTCGCCCAGTGTAGGACTTGTAATCACCCCCATCTCTGTGAGAGTTTTGGCTGGTCCCCGTTTATTCACCCCCTACTCACTAGGTGGTGGATAGTTGTAGTGATACTCATTTCCGCTTCGGGTTGCCAAAACTTCTTGCTCTTCTTCAGAGAGCGGAAAAGCTTGTATTCTTTCGTCATCTTCTCCTGGGATAGCAGAGACTCCGCAGCAAGACTTTCCTTTCCCTTTGGACTTCTTCTTGGGATGACGACCCGGCCCATTGTTCATCTTCAATCAGGTCGGGGTGAACCCAGAGGATTTCGCCGTTTGGAGCTGTATGTGGCACAAGTCCTTTTTGGCGCTGTCCATGCGGGTCGTCGTTTACTATTTTCATTCCCACTTTGGTGATGCGTTTTGGTTCAAACCACGCCGTGGGCACTGATCCAAAACTGATTGAAACCGCGTTTGCTCCAACATTCTTGGACGGCTTTGGGGTTATGACGCCTACATCAATTAGCGCCTGGATCTTATCCTTGAGGTGGTAGCACGACTCGTGTAGGGTGATGGACCGCTCTGTGGTAATGCACAATACTCGGATACGCGTCACTTTGTTGCACCCCTTTTGATCGCACAATCTGCTGGTAGCCGAATTTGTGTTGTTCTCACACAGTACTTAAAGATGCCTGGGAACTTTCGGTCATCTTTTGAAAGGAGTAACAACCTTGGGGAAACCTCGGCTCTGAAGATTTCTGCTTCTGAGGCCGTTGTTGCCATTGCCCCCGAGCTTGTTGTGGTGCTTGTTGCTGCTGCTGCTGCTGCTGAGGTTGCAATTGAAAGGTTTGATTAGCATCAACCGCATTAGCGTGCGCCTTACCTTTCCCCCGTGGGACGAAATTCTGTTGTGGAGCATTCGTCGCCTGTTGGCCTCTCTCCGCCTTCTTTCTTCTGATGAATCGCTCGGCCTGCTCTCCTCGGACCTTCAGATCCTTCCATGTCTTGGACGGTGCTGTCCCCATTGCTTCCAACACATCCAGTGCGAGGTTGTTGTGGCAAGTCTGGAGGATGAATTCTTCGGTGATCGGATCTCGACAGTTCATCGCCTTGTTCCGGAACCTCTTGACGAAGGTGTCCACAAATTCCCCGTCTTTCTGCTTCGAAGAAGTTGGCGAGGAATTTGGTCTCCATGTCATCCCAACTATTTACGCTACCTGGCTTGAGGCGGCGATACCAATCGAAGGCGGCTCCGCGAAGAGTGCCGACGAATGACCGCACCATCAGAGGCTCATTACCGGAGATTACCCCCAAGTGCGATTTGAAGTAAATCAAATGCTGGGTGGGTGAACCCATCCCATTAAACGGCGTGAAGTTAATTAGGTTGAACTTCGCCGGATATGGGATTGATTCCCACTCTCTTGGGTATGGACAAGGAATGACCGTCTTTTTCATCTCTTGAGCAGAAATCAATGTATTGATTTTGCTCTCGTGATTTTTAATTTTTAGATTTTCATCTGTGTTTTCACTAGCATTCTCGTTACCACCCCCTGCATTGACGGGAGGATTATTGGTATTACGAGCTTCATTCGTATCCTCGTCTTCCAGATTAACCGGGTTACGACGACTTGGCTCGCCTTGCTGGTTCGTCAATGCCTGGATTTGTTGGTCATGCATTTCTCTCATGTTTTGCATGGCCATCTGCATTTCGAACCTGAAGGTTTCCTGTTGCTTAGCTAAGGCGTCTTCAAGCATTTTAGCCACTTGCTCTGCGCTTATCATCAGTGATTCGTGGGGTTGCCCTTCGCTGGATACTGTATTATCTGAGGCGACCGCGGAGCCGGCATCAGATTCTTCGTCTTCTAACGGGAGTCTTGTTCGAACCCTACCATAGGTTGTCCGCTTGATGGTTCCGGACTGCAGACAGGTTCTAGGCCGGGATGCTTTCAGAATCGATTCGAGATTGTCCCGCGTCGATGTCCCTCTGCTGGTCATGTTGGTGGTGACACTCGGAAATTCTCCATCTTCAACCACCGTTCTTCTTCGTCGGAAACGCCTAGGCCTTGTTGTCGGCGTTTCAGTACTGAGCCTTTCGAAAACCGAAACTCGTTCGGGGACCGCCTTAATGCAGCTGCATTCAGACAATACTGCCCGAATAAGTTTGGAGCAGGGGCAATGAGTTTCCTGTTCTAGGGGACTCCTTTTCCTGGTTTTATTCGTACCCCCAGCACGATAGTACAACTCGTCTGTTTGACGATCGGAGTAACCTATCGTGTGTTGGCACGACTTCTCAGGTATAACATTATCGTCATCAGACGATAATGTTTCCTTCTGAGGGGGAATTGTTTTCTTAGGGCTTTCAAAAGTCACGTGCCTCGAAACATGCCTTTTTGGGCGTGAGTTCTCGGCGGGCTCCTGGACTTCAATGCGCAAGTTAGTGCGCATGACTGCCCTGGTCTCTTTGTCATGTTGGAGGTGACGGCGACCCCCAGCATGCTGCGTCGTCCGGGGCTTTTTCATCGGGCCCAAACGATCTTGAACGGGAGCTTTGCCTCTCTCGTCGGGAATCGGACCGAGACGCTCCAAGACTGGCTTCTTCCTTTGGGACGATTCTGCATGATCTCCCGGAGAAGCTATTGGGATCACCGGCGACTTTGGTTGGTTCACCGGAGGTTGAACTTTGGTTGGAGGCTGGTTCGGCCTCCACACTTTGCGGGTTGATGGTGGCTTCTTGGCCACTCTTCCTTTCTTCAACTCCTCGGCCTTCTGCACGAGGATTCTTGCTTGTGCAAGTAATGCACGGCGTTTGTAAATCCGCTCTTCGAGTGTCGAACGGTTCCGTTTGACCCGGATCCATTCGCTCGTTGGCGGCTTGGAGGAACCGCCATTCTTCAGTTGTTGAGGCTGTTTGCCTCTCCTATTCTTTAGATCCGCGTTGTAGCGGACCCCGTCCGTAGACTCCATCGCCTTGGCGAATTGCCGCGCAATGCGTTGACGTCGCCTCTGGCGGGGTCTCTTCGAGAGAGTCACAACGCCTTCAACGGTAGAAGCGTTGACGAGAACAGGTTTGACCTCGTTGGAGGTCGGTGGAACTTCACCCGTTGGACTTGCGGGGGGAGGTAGATCCAGACGAGGACGAGAGGTATTCCTCGAACTTGGCCTGGTCGAATTCATACTCGACCTCCTCCTCGACCGGGATCGGAATCCCTGCGACGTGACGATCTCGGCAGCGAGATCGGTGGCTCCCACTGTGGTCGCCAGATTGTTCGCGGGAAAAATTTTATCTTTCATTAAAGTCATTGCACTCTTTGGTAACAGTTTATCGGTTACAGAAAGATCCGGTCTTTTTTTTTAGATCCGATTACAACGAAATCAAAGAAAAAATAAAAATTACAACTTTCTCCTTTTGAACAAATCGCGAGCTCCTGTTTTGCGGTCGCTCGCTTTGTGTGGGTTCTTTGCCGACGCCGGGGTTAATCCGTGGACCACCACGCGATCTAGATCCGGTCGGATCTACACGATTTGACGGGTATTATTCCGCAGAGTTTCCCCTTCCAAAAAGTCCTCCCAAAAGTCCAACCTCCTTCTCTATTTATAGCCCTCTCAATCCAGATCTGGGCTCAGATTTGGGCCCAGATCCAGGTGGCTCGGCCAGGTGGCTCGGCCGGCCACCTAGGTGGCTCGGCCTTGGCCGAGCCACCTTGAGGTGGCTCGGTTTCGGCCGAGCCCCCCTTAGGCGTGGTTTTTTCGTCGTTTTGTGTTTTTGGTTCCGCCATGATTCGGTTGTGTGGTTGATTTATCCGGACTTAACTCGTTGACCTGATTTGGCAGTCGATCCGAATCCTGATTTGGCAGTAAATCCACTTCTGAGTTCGAGTCCGAAACCGATCTTGATTCGATCGTGATTCGTCCAAGTCCGCTCTTGTTTGAATGACTCGTTGATTTCCCGAACTGTTGGCTTGATTCCACGCTCGAATGGATGTATTCCGTTGCTTGCGTGCGGTTCGTCAACCTCGTCGCCTCGTTGGTTCATCGGTTTGTGCCGAGCTATGCTAAGGGACCTATAAGCAATTTTATACGCCTACAGTAGTGACTGATTACTTTTCTAAGTGGGCGGAGGCAATTTCGTTAAAAGAAGTCAAACTTCAAATGTAATCAAATTCATCAAACACCACGTCATCTATTCATCAAATACCACGTCATCTATCGTTTCAGTGTACCAAGACGAATAGTCCATGACAATGGAACTCAGTTCGTCAGTCACGATTTTTAGAGATTCTGCGACAAGTTTAGAATTCAGAGTGTCGCATCGACGGCATACTACCCGCTAGCCAATGACCTTGTAGAAGCATTGAACAAAATAATTGTGAAGCTCCTCAAGAAGTTCGTCTCCAAGAGTAGATAAGATTGGGATGAAAAGCTTGGCGAATATTTGTGGGTCTACCGTACAACGGTGAAGACCCCTACAAAAGCTACCCCATTCTCTTTGGTGTATGGCTGCGAAGCCATATTACCATTGGAAATCCATATCCCATCTCTGAGGGTTGCTCTTGCGATTGGGATGACAGATGAAGAACAACATCGATTACGTCTCCAAGAACTCAAAGTGTTAGACGATAAGTGACTTCAGGCTCAACAACAAATTCAGTTGTATCAAGCTCGGATCTCCAAAGCCTACAACAAGAAGGTTAGAGAGCGAGTCTTCAAGAAAAGTGATTTAGTCCTAGCTATCAGACGACCCATGGTGATGACACACAAGACTAAAGGGAAATTTAATCCCAAATGGGAAGAACCCTTTGTAATAGAATCAGTCTATTCGAATAGGGCATACCGTCTCATCAGCCAGAAAGGTGACAGACTCATGATGTCCATTCATAGGAAATTTCTCAAGAAATATTACCCATAAGCCATGAAGTTCCCTTTCATAATCACAACGCTGGGGGATTGATTATTCATGTCATTTTCCCTAGCAAAGTCTAAAATGAAATATCTATTTTGTTTAGACTGGGGGTTGATTATTCGGAATTCGTTTGAATAAGGAATAATAAATCATGTCACACTTTCCCCAGCTTGTATATCGTCAAGTTAACATTACACCTCTGACGATTAAATTTTTTCTAAGTGATAATAAAGAGAATTTCCGATTTATGCTAAGTTAGCACCACACTCATGGCATTTTCGACCATTTCATTGTCCTAAATCAAAACACAACAAGGAAAAGGCAACGAAGAGCACTATGATATCATTTTCATTCAATGTTGTTAACTTGATACAAATTGACGATAATTAAAATAAAAATAATACAAAATTATTCCCCAGCTAAAAGCAATGTAAAACTTAAGCGTTAGGACTCATCAGCTTAAGGGACATCAGCTTGGACTTGAATGCAAAAAGTTTCTTTTCATGAGCCATTCAGACTCATTCTTTAGTCTCCCTCCTGAGTTCTGCTTCAACAGGTGCTGCAACAACAATCTCTTTTCGGATTCCATCAGAAGCTTTCATTTTGTCGCTGAAGTTCTTAAAAACATCGTCACTTTGAAGCATAAGTCCTTTTATAACGTCTATGTCTTGAGCCATTTGGGCCTTCTTCTGGGCAAGCTCAGTCTCTAGCTGAACTATAACTTTCGCAGCATCACGAACACCAGTAGCCAGACTACCTATATCAATGTGTATCTGAGTATGCTGCTCCTGTAAGCTCTCCATGAAGGTCTCTTTATCAGATAAACTCTTGCGAAGGGTTTCCTGATGATGTATCTTTGAGATTTGAGCCAAAGAGAGAGCCTTCTCCACTTCAGAGTCCAAGTCGGTGCACTGTAGCTCGCTGAAGGCTATCAATTCTGCACGATTCACTTTGCGTAGGGTTTCTATTGAAGCCTTTGTCGAGTGGGGATCAGCAGTTGGCGACCCCTCTTAGGTTCCCATGAAAGCCTTTTCTTCAGAAGGCTCAATAGCTGGCAGCTCTTTTGGGATCTCTCCAGCTCTGGTCACTTCTTGTTCGCAGGATAGATAATCTTCTATTCTAATCTTCTATTCCTAGTAAACAAGTCTTGGTAGAACCACTCTTCGATTTATATAGTTCTCGGATTTCGTTTGATCACGAAGTGTACACATCATATTCTGGAATCCGAGAAGCCTCACTAAACCAGTCGTGAAAATCCTCAACAGTGGAACAACTAGGCGATGAGTGGGGCAAAGTGAATCGTGTATGGGTCCCTCCGGCAGAGAAAAAGTACCACGCACGAGCCCCTTCGTACAAGTCCCCAATCTAAGCCAACTCTGAGTTAGGATTGCCAACATAAAGTTGACCATATCCAAATTTCCTGGAAAATCGAGATGGCATATAAGGTTCAATTATGCAATTCTCACCCATACAGAAAACTAGGTACCCCAGCCTAATTATGAGGAGCCACCTGAAAACACCCTCCTCCAGAGACGTGAATCCTTCAAAACCCACATCTACAAATCTGGTGCTCTCTTCGTCAGCCCCATCAAAGTTAAGAGAATAGCAAAAGATTTTATAATTGTCTCCTTGAGACAAAAGCTGTCGAGCCCCGACTATATAGATATTAGTCCATGTGGCCGACTCTAGCCTCTGCACAAAGGGAACAAGAACCTTACTATCTTCAGCAACCCCTGTCATCAATAAAAGGCAATGCAGCACAAACCAGGACACCAAGTATGTGTACGGCACTGGTATACGAGGTTGGGGAGTCTTCCAAGCTTTCCTCCCAGCAACAGTTATTTCTTGGACGACAACAAATTCAGAAGTCAACACCCTCAAGCCACTCTTCACATAGCTTACCATGGCAGTGAGGAGACTCAATAGTCTCCCATGGGCCAACAAAACAGTACGATATACCACCTCAGCCAATATTGACTCAACCGGCTTCGATGGCACTACGCACCGTTTCAGGCATATCATTAAGAAGCCAGCGAGGAGGGCAGTGTCAGAAATGAGAGTTGTGACTTGGTAATGAAAGCTCTCGAATTTGATATCAGCCTCAAACCCGCCCTCTACATGATTGTTCTTGTAGGTAGCATTTGAAGCCTTAATACAGGCCTTAATGCTCTTGGGAGAGATAGCAGCAAGTCGGGTCACGACCTTATCTTTCTGACTTAAGTTTTGAAAAAGATAGTCCGCCCATGCAGTGTGCATGATACCTCCTCTGTGCATCCCAACGACTTAAGTGCAGATTTTGAAATGGTACATCAGCTCCCAGAAAGTGGCATAAACTTTTAGATGCGCCGCTCTTAAGATAGAGAGCTCTTCAGTAGTGCGGATGAATTCTTCATAAGGCATCTGACCGAATGATAGCCCCGATACTGCTTGCATCACATAGAGAGCGAAACCTAACTCCCTGACAGGTATAAAGAATGTGTAGCTATCCGGGTTGTACCTTTCCAGCATGGCGAAGAAATTAGGATAGCTTTGAACAATTCCATGCCTAGTAGCCAACACAGGGACTGTGAGACCCGATTGAGCGAGTGGTTCCTTAAGGTCCTCGAGAACAAAGTCCACCATGCGAGGCCACCAGCCACCAGCCACCCTCTCCAAATATACCTAGCCAGGAGATCTGAACATCTACGCAGGAAATTCACCCCGAGTAGCAATGAAACGTCGAATGAAAACATCCATTGAAATGGGCACCTCTTGAGCAAGGTCCTTTCTCTCAAATCTGCCAAGTCTCAGGCCTTTGAGCTATCCCTCAATTTGTATGCGAACTCGTCGACTAGATCCGAGAGATATATTTTCTTTCTCTTTGATGAGATCAAAAGCTAAACCCTTACGACAACTAATGTTCAGGAAGAAGGAGAACGGATACATCCTCTTCATGTTAGGAAGAAAAAAGAAACGATCGTCAATTCTCTGTAGTAGCTTCGATTCTTCTACATGTATAAGATTATCATCTGCTGCTATACGATCTCCAAACAGAAACACTAGTTTCAAGAACTGGTTATGGCCTGCCGGTGTTTCCATAGCTAGATTGGTGATCAGAATCCTAAGGGTAGAACATCGAGTGAACCTAATCAAGTGTGTCCGCTTGAAATCGGGGAAAGTGCACAGTGGAATTCTTCTACGAAGACCAAAAACTTCACCCTTGTCAGGACCTCCAATATATCCAAAATGATGCTCTTGAGAAAGCGGCACATTGAGAAAAAACACTGCAAAACCAGAAGCAGAAGTAAGTAGCTGAAATAAGTTGTTTATATAAGTCCAAGAGACTGAACTCAATCTCAGAGGTCAAGACTCGCGTTTTCAATTTCAAACGCAGAGTTCAAGACTCGCGTTTTCAAACTCAAACGCAGAGTTCAAGACCCGTGTTTTTAAAATCGAACACAGAGATTAAGACCCACATTTCAATCTCAAATGCAAAACTCGTGTTAAGAGTTCAAATTAACACAGAGTCCTAACTCTGGGTTTCATAATTAACACAGAGTCCTAACTCTGGGTTTCATAATTAACACAGAGTCCTAACTCTGCGTTTCAATCAAAAGAAAACGAGTCATCTTCCTCGTTGTTAAGAACTCATTTAGGGTTTTGAAAACTTGCCAAAGCAAGTTATTATGGCCACCACCTACCATGACAGGAAGGCCCGCGCAGCAGTGACGGCAATGATGAGGTTCCCACAGAAACAAGAGCACCGCCAGCATCCCTAACCAACGGCGTGTTTGGAGTCGTTCCCATGGCTTTCTTGGAGCCCGAACTCATCATTCGTGGCGCCATTGATGTCGCTGATTGTAGAAGACAGATATCGTCGAAAGTTTTGTCGAAATTAACGAGAACTCTTTTTCATAGAATCAAGACGAAAATGGAAAGAGTTGAATGACTCTTGATTTGACAATACAGGGCTATTTATACCACCCGTCGTGCTGTTAAAGTGGTACGGGATTCTAGAAGAGAATCCTAACCATTTTAAAACGCAATCTTCAGCGTTAATGGATAAAGTCAGTTAGAGTTTAACCTCAACTCAGAGCTCACCTTTGTGTTTTGATCCCCAAACTCTAGGCCCAGACCTGCGTTATGAGAGTTCTTAACTCTGCGTTTCGAACCTCAAATGCACAGGTCACATTTGCGTTCCAATTATCCTAAACGAAGGGTCCACCTTTGTGTTTTTAAACATGACACTTATTCTCTAAGTTCATGAATTCTTGTAACAGAGTGTTGATAAAAATCTGTACCACCTTAGCTGAGTTTAAGTCAATTCAACTGACAAAATTCCTTACACTTCTGATGATCATCATCCCCACAGAGTTTGAATTTGGCTTGCATCACTTCCAGTATGATGACGATTCCTCTGTCAAAATTAATTTATCGATTCTCATCAACAGAACGATAAGTCCCTAAAATCACTCAAATCATGATCAATTTATTAACTCTCCTCAGCAGAGTAATAAATGACTAACTTACCAACCCTCTTCCGCAGAGTGATAAGTTTCCAAATTTTGTTTAAATCATAAGTATCACAAGTCATCGTTCTGATGATAAATCACTTAACAATTTTCCCAGCATGACGCTAAGTCTTTAAAATTGTGTTCAAGTCACATGAACATTTTTCGTCATGTTAATATCACACCTCTGATAAAAGTAACTTGTCAACTCTCATCAATAGAGCGATAAGTCCTCAAAGTTGTCCCGATCGTAACATTTTCTTATCACGTTAATATCACATCTCTGACAAAAGCAACTTATCGACTCTCACCAATAGAGCAATAAGTCCTCAAAGTTATCCCGATCATAACATTTTCCCGTCATGTTAATATCACACCTCTGACAAAAGCAACTTATCAACTCTCACCAATAGATCGATAAGTCCTCAAAGTTTCCCCGATCGCAACGGTTTCCTGTTATGTCAACATCATACCTCTAATAGTTCAAACCCCCTTGAACCCTTTTATTAAGGATAACAAATATTCTCCTAAAATCCTAATGGATTAAACTCTTTCCAAAATGATCCCTAGTGATAACAAGGAAATTTTTTGAATTTCGCTCTATGTGAAAACTCATGCCAAGTTAATACTACACCTCTGACACTTTTAATTATTTTCATTGTTTTGAGTGAAAATGTGACACAGAAGAAACAATGGAAAACTAGAATGATATCACTTTTTATTCAAAAAGCATTAAGAAGTGATACAAATTTTTGTTCTTAACCAAAAGAGCAATACATAATTATGCCCAGAGCCCATTAAGTGAAAATACGCGAGCCGGGACTTAATAGCAGACAATTTTTCCTTATGAGCGGCTTGCGCCGTTATTTCAGCTTTCTTCCTTAATGCATTCTCATCTGGCATAGCCATAGCAGTTTCCTTCTGAGTACGCTCAAGAGCCTCGACCGCCATGAGATAAGTAGCATAAGTCTTCACACTTTCAAAAGTGAGCATGTTCAGGATTTCTTCTTCTCGACCAAGCTCAGCCTTGTGTCGAGGACATTTGTATAGTAGCATTGGAGGCATTCAATGCTTCTTGCCTCTGAGCACATTGGCTTTGTAAGAGTGTAGTCTCAAGCTCTTGTTCAGGTAAGTTCTTTTGTAAGACTTCATAATTGTGTGCTGCTTCAGCTTGGAATTTAGCAAAGGTTGATGTAATCTAAATACTGAGATTAGCACAACGCAGTTCTTCCAAGGTTTTCAAGTCTTATTCTAAGTGAAAAATACTATTTGAACAGTGATGAATCCATTGAGTGTCGCCCACATATTTGATGCCACTCAGGTAGTTCAACAATAGTGGTTTGAAAGAATCAAATGAAGCTCGTCCAATATTGAGTTCCTCAATGGTCATCTTCATCATATTCTCCAACTGTTCCATGAGAACTTTAAGCACAGAGGGAACGACCATCGGGCTTAGAGAAGCAGCATGAGATGTCATCGGGGCCCCTGAAGTTGTAGCAAT
>NC_033800.1:59516723-59538060 GCF_001876935.1 Asparagus officinalis | reverse complement strand
GGAGAAGGCAATACCGCATCTAATTGTGAAGGACTTGAAGGGGGAGCCATGAGCAATTCCACTCGAGTTGAGTTGGGTGTACTCCCCGTTTTTGCAGTTTTCAGGGAAATAGTTAACGGAGGTGACTTCTCTTGCGAAAGAATTGCCGCTATTAGTGCCTACTTTGAGAGAGAAGTTGTGACTACCTGTTGTTCAAGAGACGGAGTCATGTCAGTGACCTCGTGAGTCAGAGATCCTACACAAGAAAATAGTTAGTATACAAAAAGGAAGATACCAGAAAGTTCAGAGTTGACAACACTTACTGATGGGAGAAGGAGGGATGTAAGCCGACGCCTTGTCAGAAGAAAGCGGTGGTAGAACATCCCAATCACCAAGATTGTCATCATTATCATCTTCCCCCTCATTAGCATCGTCGCCATGGGAAGGGGTATCATAATCCACTTCCTCCTTATCATCTGCAGCCGAAGGTCCAGGGGAACTCACAACCGCAGTTGTCTTAGTCATGATTCCTGTTGTCAGACTAGGGATCGTATCCCCTATAGGTGGCATTAACACCAAAGTGGCAGGAGATTGATTTCCACCAAAATTTTCAAGTTCAACCACTATAGGCTCATCTACGGGAGCCCTAACCACTTCAGATTGAGATATTGTAGGCATCACCTCTGTGATTGGAGGAACGTCACCTGAAGCTTGACATATAGCTGTTGAAGCAACATGGTTCATTGTGGAGAAAGATTCTGCATCCCCAATAAGTGATTCACCTTCGCCTTCTTCCTCATCCGAAGGGTGATAGGAAGAAAACCCACTTGATGAAACAATACCCACGGAGCGGAGTCCAATGCAGAGGGGAAGACTTGTGGCGACATATTCCTATCTTTCCTCTCTCGCAGCAGATTTGAAAGCATCCGCCATCAATTTTTACGAAGAAGAATCTACTAATAATTTTCTATGGGTACGTTTCTCGTACTGACCCACTTCCTCCTCAGTAAGAGCCCTTTTTCTAACTTCCCTTGTTCTCAGAGTTTCGGCAGCCTTAAGACTTCCTTCTTGAGCACTCTCTAGTCCCTGGTCTTCTTCTTCTTCTTCAGCTTCATCCTCATAGGATAAGAACTCGCTGATTCCTTTCAGACGAGATACTCGGGATCCTTTTCTAGATGAATACAATTTTCTAATTTCCCATAAGCTAGACAAATTTAGCTTGTAATTAGGCCTCTTAGAAGCTGTGTGATACCAATTGCAGAAAGCCATGGAGGTGAAAGAGTTGGGTGTATTGTGAGGTAATCTGAATGTAGCTCTAGTGCAGCCTGCTATAGAATAGTACCAAGCCCGAGCTCCTTCATATAGATTACCAATGGCCGCAAGCTGACCCCGTGGATTCCTAATATATAATTGATCGTACCCGAACTGTCGGGCGAACCTGTATAGTATGTACGACTTAATTATACACTTCTCACTCTGCCTAAAAAGGAAATAACCTGGTCTGATTTTGAGTAACCAGTGGAAGACTCCTCTATCTAATCAAGTGAAACCATTCGGGCCAGCTGTGTTATAAAATACCTGTCCATATACCCCACCTTCAAAGTTTGAGAAGCAACATAATATATAATAGTTGAGATCTCTCGATAAGATTTGATGAACCCTTACTACGTACGTTCCTTCCTAAGTGGATTTTTCTAACCTTTGTACGAAGGGGACGAATACATCGCCAGAGGAAGATGGTGCACTCATTAGGTGAGGACAATGAGATACATACCATGCCATCAGATAGGTATATGGCAATGGTACTCGAGGATTGGGAGTTACCAAACTTTTCTTCCCTTCGGAGCCTATCTCTTTCACCTGAATGAATTCGAGGCATAGCTCCCTCAGATCATACTGCAAATAGTACACCATGGCTGAAAGTAAATTCAGATGTCTCCCATAGGCCAAGAGAATAGCAGGATAGACTACTTCTGCTATCACGACATCTATCGGTCTAGTGGGGACGACGCATCATTTTAGACATAACATGAGAAAACCCGCTAGCAAAGCCATGTCAGATATGGGAGTGGTAGCTTGGTGGTGGAAGCTTTCGAACTCAGTCTAAGCAGGGAAGCCGTCTTCTCTTCCCTCATTAACATAATGAGCTGTAGCGTCATTGATCAAAGCTTGAATAGTCTCAGGAGTGCTCACATCTCGACAAGACACAGCGTCAACTTTGTGAGATAAATTCTGGAAGAGATATTCGACCCAAGATAGTTGTTTTATGCCACCTCATCGTGTCCTCGTCAGTTGCGTACAGATTTGGAAATGACACATCACCTTCCATAGAGTGTCATAGATCTCAGGGCTGGTCTCCTTCAAAATCCTAAGCTCACTCGACCCTGTGATAAACTCTTCATAGGGTAAATCTCCGAAGGGAAGGTCAGAAACGTCATATATTTCATGGATAGCAAACCCTAATTCCCTAACCGGAGTGAAGAATGTACACGTCTCTGGATTGTACCACTCGAGGATAGCATAGAAATTGTAATGGCTATGATCAATACCATATCTGGTAGCCATTATAGGGCAGCCGAGCCCAGATTGAGCTAACAACCCCTCTAACTCTTTCAATACAAATTCTGTCATTCTTTTCCATCATCCTGTACTGGTGAAATGTACTCATCCGGGAGTTCTAAACACTAAAGAAGGAGAATCTCCTTTCACAATCAAAAATCTCTGCATGAAGGTGTTGGCTAGACTAGCTGTTTTCCCCATAGGGTACCCTTTTGAGAATAAGCATGGCTCTAAAGCTGACACATGTTGGTTGTAGCCTACGGTATGCACGCCAGTAAAAGTCAGAGTCCTAATTGCTACTCCATCCTGTTCTCTAACAAGATCCTAATTCATGTCTGGAGACGGAAGCACATTGATAATATGAGATAGGGAACATCCTCTGCATGTCAGGAAGGAAAAAGTAGCGATCCCCTATCTGTCTTAACCACTTGTAATTTCCACCATATGTGATGTCTTTCTGAATGACAACGTTATACCCAAACAAGAATGTTGTCTTAGTGAATTTCGTACGAGAATCAATTTCAAACTGGGCATCTGTAACTAAAGTCCTAAGTACGGCCAGGCTAGCTTGGGTGATCAAAGTGGCACGTTCCTTATCAGCATCTAGAAAAGTCAGGAGTTCCCGACGCAGATTAAATTGCATATTTAAGTCTACACCACCTTCATGACAAAATTGATGGCGAAAAGTGAGGGGTTTATTAGCATAAGGCACTACCAAGGAAAAGAGCAATCAGTTAGTACAAAGATGAAGCACGAAAGACAAAACTCAATTGCAGAGGTCGAACCCCTTGTTAGATCATTCAAACGCAGTGGTCAGACCCTACGTTAAAACATTCAAATGCAGAGGCTGGACCCTACGTTAAAACATTCAAATGCAGAGGCTGGACCCTGTGTTAAAACATTCAAACGCAGAGGCTGGACCCTGCGTTAAAACATTCAAACGCAGAGGCTGAACCCTACGTTAAAACATTCAAACGCAGAAGTCAGACCCTGCGTCAAACATTCAAATGCAGAGTCCAAGCCCTACATTACAACATTCAAACGTAGAGGTCAGACCCTGCATTAAACATTCAAACGCAGAGTACAAGCCCGCGTTAAACATTCAAACGCAGAGTCCAAGCCCTGTGTTTCAAACATTCAAACGCAAAGTCCAAGCCTTACGTTACAAACGTTCAAACGCAGAGTCCAAGCCCTGCGTTACAATATTCAAACATAGAGGTCAAATCCTGTGTTAAATATTCAAACACAGAGTCCAAGCCCCGCGTTAAAAACATTCAAATGCAAAGTCCAAGCCATGCGTTACAATATTCAAACGTAGAGGTCAAACTATGTGTTAAATATTCATACACAGAGTTCAAGTCCTGTATTACAAACATTCAAATGCAGAGTCCAAGCCCTGCGTTACAAACATTCAAATGCAGAGTACAAGCCCTGCATTACAATATTCAAACACAGAGGTCAAACCCTACATTAAATATTCAAACGCAGAGTCCAAGCCTTGCGTTACAAACATTCAAACGCAGAGTCCAAGCCCTACGTTATAATATTCAAATGCAGAGGCCGGACCCTGCTTTAAACATTCAAACACAGAGTCCAAACCCTACGTTACAAATATTCAAACACAGAGTCTAAGCCCTGCATTACAATATTCAAATGCAGAGATCAGACCCTGCGTTAAACATTCAAACACAGAGTCCAAGCCCTACGTTACAAAATTCGAGTGCAAAGGTCAAACCCCCACACTTCAAATTCCAAACGACAGAGTACCAACTTTGCGTTGTACTATTAAAACAATTTTCTTCATTGTTCAAAGGTCAGAACGTGCTGAAGAAAGTTTTATGATCACGAAAGCCACACTTACCACCAACGAAAGGGAACTGAGGTGGCGACGCATCTGCCTGAACCACAGCGCCGTAGGCAGTCAAAGCCGACAGCTAACTCTGAGCCATAGCGATAGCGAGCCTGGGTCGAGATATGGTCTTCTTCCTAGGCACCATTGATGAGGATGAGCGAGAAGATGAATAGAATTCTTCATAGTTTAAAACAAAGAGCTTTTGTTAAATGGTTCGGGGAAGAACGAAGAAGAGTCGAATGACCCTTGATTTGACCACAGCGGTCTATTTATAGATAGTTGTGAGCTGTCAAATCAGAACAAGATTCTAGATAAGAATCTCGTCTAAACACGACCTTTACATTCATGTTGAAGTTGGTTGAACTTCTGACGCAAAGCTCACCTCTGCGTCCCAAATCCCAAGCATAGGATTCACTTGTGCGTTTCAACACCATAAAGCAAATACTTCAACCACCAGGGCTATCATACAGCTTCAAATAATTAGAAAGAAGCTAACAATAGCCATCAATGTGATGAAAGTCGAGAAGAAACTATCCTATGACAAAAAGCTATGCAACCTCTTGGATGAGTACAGACATGTTATAATCAATAATGCTGATATTATCAAGCTCGATTCATTACGCAACTCATCCTTCCAAATGGTTTAACATTCCAACCAAGATTAACAAGGATATTGTTGAAATCGTTACCCAATTTAGTTGATCAAGAAAGGAGACAAAGTGACTTCTTCTGAGGTTGCTCTCCTAGCCAAACTTGGGATAAGATCCTTCTCATGCGGGCTTGTGGTTCTCTCTGTTTATGACAATGGATCTGTCTTCATCCCAAATGTGCTTAATTCCATTGAGGATGACCTTATTGATAAGTTTACAGCTGTTGTTTCTATGGTTGCTTCGTCATCACTGGTTCTTTCTTATCTAACTCTTGCAGTTGTGCTTGGGTGCTCATCAATACTTACAAGAATATTTTTGCCGGTGTTGTTGACACTAAATGCACCTTCATACAAGTTGAAGGAGTATCTCAAGGATCCAAGCAAATTAACTTCAAAAGTTCCCTCTTCTATTGTATGACTGAGAATGCTGTTATTCTTGATGCCGAAGAAGAGGAAAAAGTTAATCCTACTAATGGATCTAACAATGATGACTTGGACTTTAGCTTGTTTGTCTAAGTTTATTGTCATCAAGACACAAAAATTACCTTGTTTGGTTTAAGGTGATCAGAATTACATTAACTATTTCTACACATTCATCGGGAGTATGAGATTAACTGTTACCAAAAGAGATTACAAGGAATAGCCAATACAGGAAGCAGAATTGCAGCGTGTAACAAATTCTAGCAACCAAATTCATAATGCCTCCGAAACAGACGAAGTAAACAATCAGCCATGCAACGATAACTTGAGCTTTAGCTTGTTTGACTAAGGTCATTGTCATCAAGGTACAAAAGTTATCTTGTTTGGTTTAAGGAAGCAAAATTACAACATTCCAACAATTAGGTTCGCAATGTCTACGAATCAGACGGAGTGAATGATCATTCAATAAATTTTAGGATCCAAAGTATTCCGAAAATTCATCTCAGTCAACCGCGAACTTTTAAAAACTTTGGAGGGTATTCTGTAGGCTGTCTAAAAATCATAACAGATAGCTGACCCCTATCAAACTTCAATCAATATATTAACAATGAAAGTTACAATCAGACGGCTTTCACGTCAACAAAACGAAAGCTGTAATTAGAGAATTTTCACGTAGATCGAGAAAGGTTATAATTCAACGACCTTCATGATGACTGATGAAAGCTCTGATTCAATAGCCTTCACAATCAACTGTGAGAGTTACAATCTGATAACTCTCACACTCCAAAGAGCTAAAGCGAAGATTACAGAATAACGATCTTTGAAAATACTCCAATAGAGGAGGTTACAAGTCAACAACCACTTCTAAACGCAGAGTTCACCTTTCGTTCAATTTTCAAAACACAGGCGGCCTCTGCATTTTCAATCTTCAGCAGACGCCCAACTCTGCGTCTCAAGCCTAAGACGCAGAGTCAAGGACCAGAACGCCGACCTCGGCGTTTGACTCATTCAAACATGAGCTGAACGGTTTTAAAACTGTTTTTCCCATGATTTGAGGGAATCTCGCCCGCTTAGGAGCAGATTAGGGGGTCAGTTACACCCCTAATCTTCTTATAAATCTTAATAAACTCAACAGAGTTAGGGGCTGGCCTGTTCGATCAGATAAAATCACGAGGAGATCGGCTAGAGAGAACTTCTTGGCAACTAAGAGATCTTGAGGCATCCTTCAGCAACGGCAAATTCACTTGGCTATTAACCAAATTTTCGGTTCAAACAACTCTTTTCACAGAGTTTAAAACTCGCTCTGAAGTTCACAAACTCGTTAAGAGTTCTTTTCATACTTATTATGCAAGTTTATTGTTCTAGTAAAGGGAGACGTTAAGATCGTCAACGGAGAGCAAACTCGACGTGAGCATTCGAGGGAGGCACTTCATCGCCACTGTGAAGAACCCATAATTAAACAAAGGAGATAATTTATATTGATCCTCTTCTCTTTTGTAATCAGAAATTCAAATTGTAATTAGTAAGAGATCGAGAGAGTTGTAAACATTCTTTTTCTAAGCAGTTAGAGGGAATAAATCATATTTAATTCTTTTATTTTCTTATTACAAATTTTCCACCAAACATGGTGTGCTGGTAAATAGCTAACGCAAAGTACGATGATGTCCCTCTCACACCAATTGAGAGAATTCCTCAGGAATGTTCAAAGAAAATTGAAGAGTTGGCAGGACGAATGTTGGGTCGTCAACGGTGGCATAATGCTCACCCATGCGACCATCTATCTCGAAAGGGGAAAATGCAGTCGCAGGGTATTCAACTGAAACAAATAACTTGTATTTGTTAAACAAAATTATGTTAAAACAATACAAGACGTTGAACTCATCTCATGAGTCCATGAGATAGAGTCATCACCTTGTAATTGGAGAGACGATTTCAATGGTATTGCGCACACGCAGGATAACGTACATTATCACGATGATAACATGACAATATACCCCATCCTATAGGACACGATACGACATGAAATCACCCATTATTGCCTTAAGACACATTTTGACCAAGCAAAACACATCTGTGAAGTGTCAACCCTCACGAAGAAGGATGTCATCTCTTCCTAATTACCTCACCAAGGAGAACAAAGTGAGGATACAATATGCAACACAATGTATATATTAATGCAGAGTTCACGTGCAAAAGTGGCAGAAGCTCATCTACAAAAGATAAAGGATCCTGCTCAAGTGACTTAGTGGCCGAGCGACCCCTCAGGATACGCGATCTCCTCATTGATATAGCTAATCTATAATGCAAGACAACAGTTCAATTAGATCAAGAATTCATATACGCAAATCAGAGATTAAAAGGAAAATTGTGAAACTTAATTAAAATTCTATAAAAATAGAATTTTCCGATTAAGGGCCCAATTAAACCTATAAGGCATCACCAATTCAAATTGAAGCCCTAGATATCTCGGTTCATGGCTAAGGGGTTCGGTCATGATCACAAGTCTCAGAAGTTCAGTTCAACCTTGTATACAACCAAAAATTGAATATACAGGAATGAATCGAGGATGTCACTTCTGTTTGTGAAAATTTTGTAGTAAATAAAATAAAAAAAATTTGATTTGTATTCTCTAGATCTTAATTACAATTTAGATTTTCGATTACAAAAGAGAAGAGAATTGATGTAAATTCTCCCCTTTGTTTAATACTGGGTTCTTTACAGTAGCGATGAGATGCCTACCTCGAATGCTCGCGTCGAGTTTGCTTCTCGTTGACGATCCGAACATCTTGTTTCACTGGAACAGTATATTCTCCTCACGATTTGATGCTATGGAGGACTTGTGTGGTAAGTTTGAAACTCTGAATGAGTTGATAACTCAGAGCGAGTTTAAACTCTTGTAAAAGAGTTGATTGATCTTAACCAAAATTGGTTAGACAAGCCAAGCATGAAGATAGCCCCAAGAATTTGTTACCGAGAAGATGATCCGAAGAATCCAATCTCTAGATCTCTAAAATTCTCCAAGATCCAAAGATATATCCCCCTTTCTCCGCCTCTTTTGTTGCCCAGCCAAAGGATCCGAACTAAGTCGATTTCTTAGTTATTTATAGGGGATTAAGGGGTGTAACCGTCCCCTTAATTCGCTCTTAAGTGGGGCTTATGGGATGTAACCGACCCCCTTAAATCACTCCTGAGTGGAGTTGTGATCCCTTCATATCATGGGAAACGGTTTTGAAACCATTCAGCTCATATTTGAACGAGTCAAACACAAAATCCACGTTCTGACGTGACTTATGTGTTCAAACGTAGTGCCTGAAAGCTCGAACGCAGCATCTGGAAGCTCGGACGCAGCGTTTGGAAGCTTATTTGTAGCGTCTGGAAGCTGTGTTGGCAGCTTGTTAGAAGCTGCGTTGGCAGCATTTAAGAGCTGCGTTTGGCAGAGGATGGAAGCTGCGTTGGCAGCTTTCGGAGGCTGCGTTTGCGGCCGAGCATGAGCTTGGTCCGTGGGCTTGAGATACGTTAGTGATGGCTGATAAGGAGCTGCGTCCGTGGTTGAATTGGCGCTGCGTCTTGATGCTGAAACGTGGGGAGGACTTCCGCGTCTTGGTTTGAGGAGACTGTTAATTTGTAGTCTCTTTTTATCACAACGTTACAAAAATCATCGTTTTGTAATCTTTGCTTCAGCTCTTTGATATGTGAGAGTCATCAGGTTGTAACTCTCGCTGTTGATTGTGAAGACTATTGATTAGAGCTTTCATTGGTTATTGTAAAGGTCATCAGATTGTAATCTTCATCGATCTACGTGAAAATATTCAAATTATAATCTTCTGGAAGTCGTCAAATTGTAACTTCCATCATCGGTGTTTTATGAAGATTAGGTATCTGTAGTAATTTTTAGACAGCCTACAGAACCACCTCCAAAGTTTTTAAAAGTTCACGATTGACTGAGAAAAATTTTCAGAATACTTTGGATCTTAACTCTGATCTTTGAGCTATTGATTCCTTATCATAAGGAGTTGTTCTTTGCACCCACTTCGAAGGCATCTTGGTTGAAGGAATTTTCCACGCAGGACCTGTGTGATGATGAGCTTCAAATAGAAATTGTAGCGACGGTACAAGCTACTCATGAGCAGAAACTATCAAACGTCACGTCATGGCTCACCTCTATTTAGCTGATGGTCCCGCAAACATTCATAGGATCTTTGGCAAACCCTCAATCATCAACGGATTTGATAAGCCTTTACCGACTACCGTTTGAGTCGGGCTAGCATATGAATTATTTAAATCCATTTCACATGTAACGTTGTGCTAAAAGAATAAACTCTCTTAGACATGATGCTATGATTTTGAATACATAGACTTTGTCATTTTCACGGAGAAAGACTAACCGGTAATGCGTATTAGGCATAGACTTATCTCTATTTAGGGATCGAGATAAAGTCCCCCAGACGTAGATTCTGGTGTCTTTTTTCACGGAGAAAGACTAACCAGCAACGCGTGTTAGGCGTAGACTTATCCTAACTTAAGATTTGGGATAAAGTTCCCCATGCATGTGAGGCATGGCCTTTGGTGTCTTTTTCACGGCAAAAGACTAACCGGCAACGCGTGTTAGGCGTAGGCTTATTCCTACTTAGGATTTGGGATAAAGTTCCTCATGCATGTGAGGCATGGCCTTTGGTGTCTTTTTCGCGGCAAAAGACTAACAGGCAACGCGTGTTAGGCGTAGGCTTATCCCTACTTATGATTTGAGATAAAGTTTCCCGTGCGTGTAAGGCACGGATTTTGGCGTTATTAATAATGATCTGCCATAATATTGAATACATAGGCTTTGCCATTATTGCGAGAATAGGTTACCCGGCAGCATGTATTAGATGCAGACTTATCTCTAATTAGGGATCAAGATAAAGTCCCCCATGCGTGAAAGACATGGATTTTTGGTGCTACGATGTTGAATACGTAGACTTTGCCGCTGTTTCTTCCTGTGTTACTTGAAACACTGAAAGAAAGTTGGAAGAGTCAGAGGTGTAGTATGAATTTTCACTTAGAGTGAAATTCATAATTTTTTCTTTATTATCACTAGGATAATTCTAGAAAATTTTTAATCCACTGGGGATTTTATAATGAAAACTTGCTATTCTTGTTGAAAAAGGATAAACAAGTTCATTGGGGGGTTTGACTGTTAGAGGTGTGATGTTAACCTAACAGTATTTTATGGATCTATCGCTCTATTGAAGAGAGTCGATAAGTTGATTTGGTCGTCAGAGGTGTGATGTTAACTTGACGGGTTTGTGGACCTATCGCTCTATTGAAGAGAGTCGATAAGTGGATTTTGTCAGAAGTGTGATGTTAACTTGACGGGTTTGTGGACCTATCGCTCTATTGAAGAGAGTCGATAAGTTGATTTTGTCAGAGGTGTGATATTAACGTGACAAGAATAATATTGCGATTGGAACAACTTTGAGGACTTATTATACTATTGAAGAGGATTGATAAGTGGATTGTCAGGTGTAATATTAACGTGATAGGAGTTTTGTACTTGTGATTTGAACAAGATTTTGAAGACTTAACGTCTTACTAGGGAATATTACGATTTGAGCAATTTTGAGGACCTATCACCCTATTGAAGAGGATTGATAAGTTGATTGTCAAAGGTGTATTGTTAACGTGACAAATTTGGAGTGATGCAAACTGAATTCATACTCCGTGGGTGTGATGATCGTCAGAAGTATAATGTTAACTCGACGATGTGAAAGATTCGTTACTCTTAATTCGGTGGATTCCAAGTAACCAACCCCCAGTCTTGATTAAGACTTAGCAGTGGAAGAAAAGGAGGGGTAGACATGACATATTGCCTTGTGGGCCACTATCTGACGAGTTTGACTATCAGAGGTAATTGTTAACGTGATAGTTTTGATAGACCCGCCATCCTACTGAAGAGGATTGGTGGGGGAATTTGGAAAAATTAAACTATCAGAGGTAATTATTAACATGATAGTTTTGGTGGACCCGCCATCCTACTTGAAGAGGATTGGTGGGGGAATTGGAGAGAATGGACTATCAGAGGTAATTGTTAATGTGATAGTTTTGGTGGACCCGCCATCCTACTTGAAGAGGATTGGTGGGAGAATTTAGAGGAAATGGACTACCAGAGGTGATCATTAACGTGATAGTTTTGGTGGACCCGTCATCCTACTTGAAGAGGATTGGTGGGGAATTTGGAGAAAATGGACTATTAGAGGTAACTGTTAACGTGATAGTTTTGATGGACCCGCCATCCTACTAAAGAGGATTGATAGATTGATGGACTATCAGAGTTAAATATTAACATGATAGTTTTGTGGATTTCGTGGTTGACAGAGGTATTCTATTGAATATGATAACTCAGAAAATTTATTACTCATAATCGAATGAACTACAAATAAACCAACCCCCAGTCTTGAACAAGTGCAGGGGGGGAAAAGGGTAGACATGGCACATCGCCTAGTGGGCTATTATGTAACGAGTTTGACTATTAGAGGTAATTGTTAACGTGATAGTTTTGGTGGACCACATCGCGTTCTGGAGAAGAAACATGAGGGTCGCGTTGTGATTTACCAATCCTAGGCCGAAACCTGTGTTTGGTTGATGGAACAGACCCTTGAGGGTCCTGTTTTAGGTGAACCACGTGTCGATGAGGCTTGCGTTTAAGTTGTATCATGCGAGTCTCATAATGGGCCCGTTACCCCGAAGTATGCGTTCAGGTTGAGGTCTAAGAACGCATCCTTTACGTTGGTTCATATTTCGACTATCTCGTAGATGAGCTCATCGTATGGATCTTCTCCTTCTTCGAGCTGCATTCTTCTTGTCTTGTTTCAATGCTTTGGCAGCAATGTCATCGGCGTTGATTGGATCTTTCTCCGCCATTGGTCGTTTATGACCCGACACGGAGCGTGTGGACTTAGGCCTGCAATTCTCAACTCGTGAAACGAGTTTGATAGAATCCGAGCCCATTCCTTCCAACAAAGGGCCGTTTGAACAGTCTTGGTCAGATGGTGAGACCATAATGATACTGTGGCAACAGTTAGCTTATTGATCTCTTTAGAGATCTTGCTGACATTACGCCTAGCTTTGGGGCTAAGCGATCCGGAGGAGAGGGCTTCCTCAAACTTGGCTTGATCAAACTCTACGATGAGAGTTTCCATGATCGTTCCAGCGAGATGGACGTCGGATTGCACCACCACCTCTTCGTCAGAGAAGCTAGTCCCCAGCGGAGTCACCATCTTTTGTTTGTGAAAAATGTGTAGTAAATAAAATGAAAGAAATTTGATTTGTATTCTCTCAATCTCAATTACAATTTAAAATTTTGATTACAAAAGAGAAGAGAATTGATGTAAATTCTCCCCTTCGTTTAATACTGGGTTCTTTACGGTAGTGATAAGATGCCTTCCTCGAATGCTCGCATCGAGTTTGCTTCTCGTTGACGATCCGAACGTATTGTTTCACTGAAACAGTATATTCTCCTCACGATTTGACGCTGTGGAGGACTTGTGTGGCAAGTTTGAAACTCTGAATGAGTTGATAACTCAGAGCGAGTTTAAACTCTTATAAAAGAGTTGATTAATCTTAACCGTAATTGGTTAGACAAGCCAAGCATGAAGATAGCCTTAAGAATCTGTTGCCGAGAAGATGATCCGAAGAAGCCAATCTCTAGATCTCCAAAATTCTCTAAGATCCAAAGATATCTCCCCCTCTCTCTGCCTCCTTTGCTGCCCAGCCAAAGGATCCGAACTAAGCCGATTTCTTAGTTATTTATAGGGGATTAAGGGGTGTAACCGTCTCCTTAATTCGCTCCTAAGTGGGGCTTATAGGATGTAACCGCCCCCCTTAAATCACTCCTGAGTGGAGTTGTGATCCCCTCATATCATGGGAAATGATTTTGAAACCGTTCAGCTCGTGTTTGAACGAGTCAAACACATAATCCGTGTTCTGATGTGACTTCTGTGTTTAAACGCAGTGCCTGAAAGCTCGAACGCAGCATCTGGAAGCTCCTACGTAGCGTCTGGAAGCTCATTTGCAGCATCTGGAAGCTGCATTGGCAGCTTGTTAGAAGTTGCGTTGGCAGCATTTAAGAGCTGCATTTGGCAGTGAATGGAAGCTGCGTTGGTAGCTTTCGGAGCCTGCGTTTGCGACCGAACATGAGCTACGTCCGTGGGCTTAAGCTACATCAGCGATGGCTGATAAGGAGCTGCGTTCGTAGTTGAATTGGCGCTGCGTCTTGATGCTAAAATGCGGGGAGGACTTCCGCATCTTGGTTTAAGGAGACTGTTAATTTGTAGTCTGTTTTTGTCAGAGCGTTACAAAAATTATCATTTTGTAATCTTTGCTTCAGCTCTTTGATATGTGAGAGTCGTCAGGTTGTAACTCTCGCTGTTGATTGTGAAGACTATTGATCAGAGCTTTCATCGGTTATTTTATAGGTCGTCAGATTATAACCTTTATCGATCTACGTGAAAGTCTTTAAATTATAATCTTCTGGAAGTCGTCAAATTGTAACTTCCATCATCGGTGTTTGATGGGGATCAGCTATCTGCAGTAATTTTTAGACAGCCTATAGCCTCCTACCCATGAGTGAGTCCACAACTCATACAAGTATATATGGAACTGAGCTCAATTCAGATTACACTCCAAACAACCATCAGAGCAAAAGCTTCGGTCATGGATTCAGTTCATAAATTAAATTCATGCAAACTTGGGTTTCGGCCATATTTACATACAAGATTAATGAGCCAACTCCCAAACTGAATTCAAACAACCCAAGAGGCTTCGGTTATGTTAAGTATACTGACAATGAAACATTAGTAGCTCAGAGTTCAAACATACCCAGGTTGGATTTTTAGTTCATCCCTAAAGTCAAGAATTCAACTTAACTGAATTGAAGAATATGGGTATGAGCATGGATTTACCTAAGATTAAAAGGGAAACTAGGATTCCTGTTACATTGGATTCTTATTACATTCAAGAGGGAACTACGCCATCAAAGAAGAACGTCTCAAAAGTTCAACCATAGCCCAAGATCAAGTGACTAGTTTTCCCCAAATTCAAAAATTAGGATTTCGGGTTATTCACAAAAATCATGTAGTAAGGACAAGCGAACCAAATTGAGGAGCTTAAGAGGGTACGGGTCTTACCTGAGCTCGGAATTTTGATCAAGAGAACGAACACCGTGGATGAAGAAGGAAATTTCAAAAAGAAAAGCTCGAACTGGAGTTCTCCAAATCCAAACCCTTGCTTGTCTTGTTTGAAGATTTGATGGAGTAGAGGGATTTAAAGAAGGGGAGAATGAGAGATTTAAGAATTCTAATGGAGGGAGAATTCTGGTTGAAGGAGTTCTTAAATGACGGAGAAGGAAGAAGAATCAAAGAGGGGGGAGTTTTATAAGTCCCCGAACCGCCCCACGATTGCCTTAGGCACCGCCTGGTGAGGGTCACCTCTTGGTGACCCGCACTTGTGCGGGTCACCACAAAGTGATCCGCACTCATGCGGGTCACCACGAAGTTACCTACATACACGCGGGCCACTTCGAGCTGACCCGCACATAAGGATGACCCGCAGTCATATTTTTCGTGATATTTTCACCCCTTTTCATCTACTTTTGATGTATTCGGGACCTGTATTCATACTCTGATAGGTATATAAGTATAAACTATTTCCTGCCCTTGACGAAAAGTTTTTGGAGAATATTACTCAAAATATTCTTAAGGATAACCCGGCAACCTCCAACGGGCACATGAGGTTAAACTAATTCTCGAAACTCCTAGGAGTATAATAGTATAAACTGGTCCTCCCCGCTCCAACCCTTTAAGAGATTAAACTATGTAGACTCTAGCAGACGTATGAGTATAAACTGTATCAACACCGGTCAACGCGTTATAGCAAAAATCAACGCCGGTCAACACGTTACAGAGAAAGTCAACGACGGTCAGCACGTTAGTGATTTTTGCAAAAATAAGGATTAATTGTGTTCACACTATAACCAAGGTTGACGTCGGTCAACGCGTCGATAATTCCGCCAAAATAAGGCTTGGGATAATTTTTCAGATGGAAAGAATTAATCCGGGGAGTTCACTCATATTCAGATAAACTATCAGTCGACTGATGAACTCATCAGTTGACTGATGATGTCTTCAGTTGACCGATGAGCATCTAGTTGCCTGTACCGATCATGTCATCAGTTGACTGATGAACAATATCAGTCGATTGATGGCCTAATGACTAGTTTTTTCTAGCTTTCTGTTTTCATGTTCTGTTACTGGGTTTTCTTCGTTTTTGGGCTTTGGTTTTCATCCTATAAATACCCCTTACTGTTTCATTCCTCATTTTGATCCAAGAGGGTTTTAACAAGAGTTTTAAAGGGTTTAAAAGTTTGTTTAAGTTTCCTCTCAAGTTTTGGTGTTTGTTTACAAAGAGAAAGCTTACATTGTCAATTGAGGAATTCATCCTCAATCTTTTATCATCTACTCTTTGGGTTTATAGAGAAGTTTCCCTAACTTAATTATCTAGCATTTTATTCTTGAATTTCATATCTATTTTATTGCTAGTCCTTTTTGAGTTAGATTTTATTTATACTCATCTATCACACACACATCCCTACTGAGCTTCTAGGATTACATACACTATATTGTGGGTTGTGGTGAGTGTATTGTGAGAGTGAGCTTCATTGTGTTCTCATTTATTATTAGAGAACAAATCATTGTAATTGAGCTTCATTTGTGAGTATCACGTTGTAATACACATTTACACTGAGAGGAGTGTGTGGTGAGGACGTAATCAATACCAAGAGGAGTGGCGTCGGTAGTAAAGCCTAGTGAGAGATAGTAAAGCCGAGCACTTGAGGAAGACAATACGTGAGGACCAACACTTGAGGTTGTTGTTTGTGTATGTATATTATGAGTGCCTTGTAGAGTTTTCAGTGAACTAGAAAACTAAGTGTGTAGAGAAGTTCCATCTTCCAAACCGGGTGTGTCGATATAGTGGAGATCTCCTCGAGGTGAGGAACGGAAACGTAGGTCAAGGGTTGATTGAACTCCGTGACCATATCTTGTGTTTGAGTTTGCTTTGTGTATATTTATTTTATGCTTGTAATTTACATTCTTGCTCATAACTCATTCATATATCTTTTGTAAGAATTAATTAATCAAGAAAGTTTTTAATTGGCATAAAATCAGGATTAGATTAGCATAAGACCCTATTCACCCCCTCTAGGGTCTAACAAAAGTCTCATTGATCACATCATATTTTAGATCATGCGTTAAACACGACCTAATCATGCCACACGTCGTCCGATTTATCTTCTTCCAAACCTTTTCTTCAATGTCGTCCGGCTTGCCATCCAACTCCAAAGTGTCTTCTAAATTTTGCGCGTTCAGCGCATCCAAAACTTCACATCTCCATAAACCAAAGTTGTTCGTGCCATTAAACTTCTCAACATCTATGTTCATAGAGTGGATATTCAAACTTTGAACGGTCTTCACGCCAGAAGTACCACTCTCAACACCTTCTTTCTCTCATAGAGTGGATATTCAAACTTTGAACGGTCTTCACGCCAGAAGTACCACTCTCAACACCTTCTTTCTCAGCCATCTTCCTCAAAACACCAACAAACGGTCTTCACGCCAGAAGTACCACTCTCAACACCTTCTTTCTCAGCCATCTTCCTCAAAACACCAACAAACTAATGCGGAACAAACTAAAAAATAAATCCAAACTACAAGAAATGTAGATTTTTACCTCTAATTGAAACCCTAACAAGAGCCTCCAACAGATCTCACACTCACATGACAGAAGACAAGATCCATAATAGTAAAAATCCTACATTTGTTTCCAATTGAAAACCTAGATGAGCTTCCAAAGCGATCTACTCCTCCACCTAACCCAAGCATAGCCTGGTGCTCTGATACCACTTGTTGGGCTCTGAAACCTCTCTTTGGGGTCTGAGGAAACACGAAGTCGTCGTGAGAGAAGGTCACACAAATACAAAATTAACAGCACGAACACAAACAATGAATTTTACATGGTTTATCAAGTTGCCTACATCCACGAGGTAAGAAGGGGATAGATTTTACTATTAAAGAGAGAATACAAATAGAGATTACAAATTCACTCAAAACTCATAAATTAATCTCTCAAACAAAGTTCTCAAATCTTTCACCAAATCTTCCAAATACATAGCTCAAAAGTTTCTTCTTTTGCCTTAAAGAAACCCTAAAATCGTATTCCTATTTATATCAAAACAGAAACCCAAACCAATTAGGAAACTGAAACAGGCCCAAAAAACACGATCCAGTTGACCGCACTTGTAGTCCGGTTGACCGACCAGAAAGGTAAAAACTCAGCTTAACAATTATAGGGTTTCGGTCGATCGGACTTAGCCTAGCGGTTGACTGGACATAGTTCGCGGTCGACCAACCTAGCCTCGCGGTCGACCGTACAGAAAACCAAAAGAACACCATGTAGTGTGCACATTTCTGGTTGACCGACCTAAGCCCGCAGTGGATCGGACTGCATCCAAACTGTTTCCTACTTTGTTTTTCCTGTTCTTCATTGCTGTTTTCGTCATTTCTACACTTTTATCATATAAAATTATACTAAATTTAGCATTAATCTTTAGTTTATAATTTTTTATGAAGTCTATCAATGATTAGAAACAAACTTCATATTCTCTTTTGTATCCTTTTATAATTATTTTAATCAATCATTTTGCCTTATTAGTTTTAAATATTCACCTTCCTTGTATAACATTGTTTCAATATTTTTTACTTTTGCAACACTGTACTTTCTCAAGTAAAGCTTGGTTTCATGTTAGTCAAAATAATATGAAAATTCAAATTAGCTTCAAATTATATTTATTTTCTGTCAATTCAAATATCAACATGAAAATTTAAATTGGATAGCCCATTTAAACAGACATCAAAGAAAATAAATAATGGTAATATTAAAGTTTAGAGATAAAATGAGGATAAACTATTAAAGTAGAACTAATGAACAAATTTTAGATAGAAAATAAACCAAAAATACTTAATTATGGTCTTTAACCACGTACATTGTACGTGCATAAAACCTAGTAGATAGAAAAAATGTTTTTCAAGACGGAGACGGTATGGTTCGATTTTGTTAAAATTTATAGGAAATTTTTGAAGGCCCAAAAACCCAAAAGACAATGTGCCCCAGCCCCTCATACTTTTCAAAATATACTGCAACCCCAAAAATTTTAAAAAAATGTGTCCAAACCCCTCCAGCTCATGACAACTAATGATATCTCAAATTTTTATGTTTTTTACCCCAAAATCCAATTTTACCCCTCCCCAAAATCACTGTCATCTCCCCAAAAACCCAACTTCTTCATCCTCCTCTTCCTCCTCCATCTCCTTCCTCCCTCCTTCCTCGACGCCCTAAACATGTCCCCTTCCTACCCTCTTCTCCATCATAACCCCACAGGTTTCCAAACCCTAACACTAATTGCATTCACTTTAGGGTTTTAATTCAGCATCATAAAAGTACGTGAAGCAGGTCATCGGCTAGCACAATAACTCGGAGCTCCATTTGGTGGTGCAAAGGAAGGTCTCGCTACATTTAGGGGGATTTAGGGGGAGATTGATGCTCAGATGACGGGGACCGGGGTTGAGTTTGATGCAGAGGTGGCGGCCATCAGGTCAACGATGGTGAATGAGTTGAATGAGATGGGGGCGATGGTGTTGTTCATTGCGGTGGAGAAGGGGTATTTGGATATTGTAGTGGAGTTGTTGAGATACACGGATAGAGAGAGCTTAACGAGGAAGAATGGGTTGGGGTTTGATTCATTGCATGTGGCTGCGAGAGAGGGGCATCGAGGTATTCATGAAAGAAAGAACTTCGATTAATTGATTGATTGTATGATATTGATTTGCTAAAATGGTTTGGAAATAAATTATGTGATTGAGTTTATGTCGAGATATTTGATATTGTTGTTGGATGTGAGAAGAAAAGGGAGGTTTTTGATACCTGATCTCATCTTGAGCTTGATGATTGCTTGCTTTTGTGATGGAATTGCTTTTGTGATGAAACATGGTAAATTTGGTGCTGATATAATCTAGTTTGTATATCACACCCTGGTTACAGTTCAAATATATAGCTAAGAATTTCAGGTCATATACACGTTAAACGATAACAGTTAGTTAACAGATTACAAATAACCGTTAACAGATAATGAATTATAGTTAACAGTTTACAAGTAACAATTAACATATAAAACATATAATAGATTATAGTTAACAGTTTACAAATAATAATTACATATAATAGATTATAGTTAATAGTTTACAAATAACAGTTAATATATAATGATTAATAGTTAACAAGATAATGGTGTTAGTTAACAGATTATATATAACGGTTAATAGATAATGCATTGTAGTTAACAGTTTACTAAATATAATTATCAATTTACCCATTAAGGTTAACATGTTAACATGTTAAATGAGAATGTTCACACATAAGCGTGATATGGAACCGCTGTATTTTATATTTTACATAAAAAAATACAGTTAACATATTAGTACGACAGCAAATTGATACAACGTTTGCATATCATAATCTAGTTATAGTTCATATATATAGCTTACATGTGAACGTTCTCATTTAACATGTTAACATGTTAACATGTTAATCTTACTGGGTAGATTGATAACTATAATTAGTAAAGTGTTAACTATATTTTATTATCTGTTAACTGTTATATATAATCTGTTAACTAATACCCTTATCGTTTTAACTATTACTTGTTATCTGTTAACTGTTATTTGTAAATTGTTAACTATTAATCATTATTTGTTAACTGTTATTTATAAACTATTAACTACAACCAATTATATGTTAACTGTTATTTGTAAACTGTTAACTATAATCCATTATCCGTTAACTGATATTTATAATTTGTTAACTGTTATTCATTATCTGTTAACTGATATTTGTAATTTGTTAACAGTTATCATTTAATATGTATATCACCTGAAAGTCTTATATATATATGAATTGTAATCAGAGTGTGATATATAAAAATGTTGTACAAATAAAAAACTCAACCTAATCAAATAACATCAAACTGTTAGCTTGTCCTTACCTAAAGAAGCTTTTGAAATACCCAAATGGTGGAATTTTCATCATAAACTTGTCATCCGATAAATGTTCGCATTATTCATCATAACAATAAACAATTTTAATGATAAATATCAATAGTCTGTCACACATTTCTTCAAACAGATGATATAAAATCTTACACATTCAATCAAACAAACTCAATAAATTATACAATAATACTAAAGATAATTCTAAGCTTAGGAACTTCTAAAAACACAAAATGAATTAACTGAACTATCTCTCAGAAATTTTATCAAACAGGTAATCTATATGCCAAAAGCCTAACTTGACGAAGACCCATCAGCAAGCCAACGACAATAATGAAACAAACCTGAGGGGTTTCAACAATGGAGGGCTTCATGAGGCCGAGTGTCGCCTGCGCAGTGAACCTCCTCGCCATTAAAACCCTTCCACCAAAGCAAAATCAATGAGAGAAAAGAACATGTCAGCTCTGCAACCTCACTATTAATATTTGATATAGGAAGTAGCTAACAGTTTGATGTTATTTGATTAGGTTGAGTTTTTTTTATTTGTACAACATTTATATATATCACACCATGGTTATAGTTCATATATATATATATATATTCAGCTCTGCAACCTCACTATTAATATTTGATATAGGAAGTAGCTAACAGTTTGATGTTATTTGATTAGGTTGAGTTTTTTTTATTTGTACAACATTTATATATATCACACCATGATTATAGTTCATATATATATATATATAT
>NC_033800.1:59507032-59510506 GCF_001876935.1 Asparagus officinalis | reverse complement strand
TATATATATATATATATATATATATATAAGACTTTCAGGTCATATACATGTTAAATAATAACAGTTAACAGATAATGGATTATAGTTAACAGTTTATAAATAACAGTTAACAGATAATTGATTATATTTAATAATTTATAAATAACAGTTAACAAATAATGATTAATAGTTAACAATTTACAAATAACAGTTAACTATATATATATATATATATATATATATAAGACTTTCAGGTCATATACATGTTAAATAATAACAGTTAACAGATAATGGATTATAGTTAACAGTTTATAAATAACAGTTAACAGATAATTGATTATATTTAATAATTTATAAATAACAGTTAACAAATAATGATTAATAGTTAACAATTTACAAATAACAGTTAACAGATAATGAGTAATAGCTAATAGGATAAGGGTGTTAGTTAACAGATTATATATAATAGTTAACAGATAATGAATTATAGTTAACAGTTTACTAAATATAGTTATCAATCTACTCATTAAGGTTAACATGTTAAATGAGAAAGTTCACACATAAGGTATATATATGAGCTGTAACTAAGGTATGATATATAAACGTTGTACAAATTTGCTGTCGCATTAATATGTTAACTGTGTTTTTTTAAAGTAAAATGTAAAATGCAGCGGTTCCATATCACGCTTATGTGTGAACGTTCTCATTTAACATGTTAACATGTTAACCTTAATGGGTATATTGATAACTATATTTAGTAAACTGTTAACTATAATTCATTATCTGTTAACTGTTATATATAATCTGTTAACTAACACCATTATCCTGTTAACTATTAACCATTATCTATTAACTATTATTTGTAAACTGTTAACTATAATCTATTATATGTTAATTGTTATTTGTAAACTGTTAACTATAATCCATTATTTGTTAATTGTTATTTATAATCTCTTAACTAACTGTTATCGTTTAACGTGTATATGACCTAAAATTCTTAGCTATATATTTGAACTGTAACCACAGTGTGATATACAAACTAGATTATATCAGCGCCAGATTTACCATGTTTCATCACAAAAGCAATTCCATCACAAAAGCAAGCAATCATCAAGCTCGCCTGAATATTGAGCTTGCCAACATGAGCTCAACCCTACTTGTTTTCTTGACTCGCCTACACGAGTTAGGCTCGCCTAATTGTTGAGCTCGCCAGCACGAACTCAACCCTGCCTATTTGCTTGACTCGCCAGCACGATTCAAGCTCACCTGATTGTTGAGATCACCAGCACGAACTCAACCATGCTTGTTTGTTTGACTCGCCAGCACGAGTCAAGCTCGCCTGATTGTTGATCTCGCCAGCATGAGCACATCCTCGCCTGAACAGTGCAGGCGACGACTTGATTGTGAGAGTGGGCCTACCCACTGCACACGTTCTATGTGATGATGAGGCATAGCTCTCATCACCCCTATATTGGTCACATACCATAGCTAGGGGAGGGCATAGAGCTCCTCACCTATAGGTTGATACATCCCACAAATCAAGGGATGGCCCATGTTATCCCTTGCCTTTTTATAAGCTCCCTTTGCCAACGTAAAGAGTGGCTTGGTATATTTCATTCTCAGGACTCTTTGAAAAGAGACTTGGAGAGGCTAGCTAGCTAGTTAAAGGAGCTCTCCAAACAAAGGCTTTTACTAGGCTTGTTTGCTTGTGAAAACATTCTTAGCACCTTGCTTGGATTTTTGAAGTAGACTCATCTGAATTCTCAGATTAAAGGTTCTTAAGCTCTTTGCAAATTCTGGCATCATAGCTCATTCTAAGCATTCAGCCTTGATAATCTTTCAAGCTCGGGTAAGCTCGAACTCGATCACACTAAGGGCTTCTGCTGCTCACTGAAGCTCTAACCGTAACTTCAATCGGATCGTCCAAGGGAAGCAAACTCGGTACGAGCATCGAGGGAGGCGTCCTATCACTATCAAAGAACCCATATTAAACAAGAAGGGCATTCCCTTCGCTTCTGTTGTAATTTTTTATTTTTTTGATTTGTAATACACAATTCGATTAATACAAATCTTCTTTGAGAACCAAATATTAAACCCCGATAGAAGATGGCAACCACAGTGGGAGTAACTGTTCATTCTGATGAATTGGTGGTGGCACAGTTCGACGAAGTTGCGGAAGGGACAACTGTTGAGTCCTTTATGATCGAGTTCGACCAAGCCAAGTATGAAGAATACTTGTCTTCTTCCTCCTCTGGTAGCCATGCATCACGTAAGCGCTACAGAGTCGCGCGTGTGGCCGTGGTTAAGGAAACTATGCCTAAGAGCTCTACCCGAGCTAAAACATGGGGTTCTATCTCCCTAAGTCAGCTAAGGCTGAGCCGAAAGCCAAGTAAGTAAGCCGAAGGACTGCTCATTGGGTTCCTAAGCAACCCACACAATCCCCCATGCAAGAGGAGATTATGGTACGTGTCGGCACGGACCATGCCTTCAACGTCAACATGAGTCTCCCCCTCTCCAGAAGAGCCTAACGACGGTGATGACAAGCTCTCGCTTGCTAAGCGGCCTAAGCCTCCATGTCCTGTGATGGCCTAAACTACTATTCAGGCCTAAGAAGAGCCAAACGAGAACGTCAAGTTCTTAGTTATGGCGAACTGAGCCAAGCATGTGAGCCCCCTACTCAGGCGGGATTCGTCCCATTGGCTAAGTTCCCAAAGCGGGCAAACTTGGCATTTCAGACGAACATGTTCATACAGGTGAACCTCACTTCAAGAGCGAAGTTCCCCATTCAGGCAAACTTAGCAAGATAGGCGAGCCCACCAAATTAGGCGGACTTCGCTCTCCAAGCCATATCTCCAAAGCAGACGAGCTACGCCCTCAAGCAGGCGAGCTTCGCACAACAGGCAAGCTACGCCCTCAATCAGGCGAGCTCCGTACAACAGGCGAGCTACGCCTTCAAGCAGGTGAGCTTCACATAGCAGGCAAGCTACGCCCTCAAGCGGGCAAGCCTCGCACAACAGGCATAGCCTAGCGGGACCACCTAAAACTAAGCCTTAGCTAAAAAGGCAAGGACCAAGCAGCTCAAGCGAGCGAACCTTTCCTGAATGAACAAACAACTTGAGCTCGCCAGCAGCTGGCTGGAGCTCGCCCGAACTCCAGACCTCGCCTGTCAAGGCAAGGTCGCATGAATTCAACACTTGGGAAATTTCCCAAGTGTTGATATGATGAGTCCTTTGAGTCCCCATCGTACAATTGCACACTTGGTCCTGCCGACGCTAGGGGTAGCCACCACCAACCTGCAGGGGATCTCAGGGATTACCTTACTCGCAAACACACTATTCACGAGGCAAATCCTCAGTGCCATTACAAAAGGCTCATCTAGGCAGTACTGACGGATTGCCACTGTTCTGAGATGCCAAACCCATCAGTGTTCGAGAGGCTTTCCCAACGAGCCCCGGTGCCAAGACATTCTCACCGAAGACGCAACTAGCAGAAGAA
>NC_033800.1:59501755-59502958 GCF_001876935.1 Asparagus officinalis | reverse complement strand
CCCTAAGTGGTTAAGGAAACTATGCCTAAGAGCTCTACCCGAGCTAAAACATGGGGTTCTATCTCCCTAAGTCAGCTAAGGCTGAGCCGAAAGCCAAGTAAGTAAGCCGAAGGACTGCTCATTGGGTTCCTAAGCAACCCACACAATCCCCCATGCAAGAGGAGATTATGGTACGTGTCGGCACGGACCATGCCTTCAACGTCAACATGAGTCTCCCCCTCTCCAGAAGAGCCTAACGACGGTGATGACAAGCTCTCGCTTGCTAAGCGGCCTAAGCCTCCATGTCCTGTGATGGCCTAAACTACTATTCAGGCCTAAGAAGAGCCAAACGAGAACGTCAAGTTCTTAGTTATGGCGAACTGAGCCAAGCATGTGAGCCCCCTACTCAGGCGGGATTCGTCCCATTGGCTAAGTTCCCAAAGCGGGCAAACTTGGCATTTCAGACGAACATGTTCATACAGGTGAACCTCACTTCAAGAGCGAAGTTCCCCATTCAGGCAAACTTAGCAAGATAGGCGAGCCCACCAAATTAGGCGGACTTCACTCTCCAAGCCATATCTCCAAAGCAGACGAGCTACGCCCTCAAGCAGGCGAGCTTCGCACAACAGGCAAGCTACGCCCTCAATCAGGCGAGCTCCGTACAACAGGCGAGCTACGCCTTCAAGCAGGTGAGCTTCACATAGCAGGCAAGCTACGCCCTCAAGCGGGCAAGCCTCGCACAACAGGCATAGCCTAGCGGGACCACCTAAAACTAAGCCTTAGCTAAAAAGGCAAGGACCAAGCAGCTCAAGCGAGCGAACCTTTCCTGAATGAACAAACAACTTGAGCTCGCCAGCAGCTGGCTGGAGCTCGCCCGAACTCCAGACCTCGCCTGTCAAGGCAAGGTCGCATGAATTCAACACTTGGGAAATTTCCCAAGTGTTGATATGATGAGTCCTTTGAGTCCCCATCGTACAATTGCACACTTGGTCCTGCCGACGCTAGGGGTAGCCACCACCAACCTGCAGGGGATCTCAGGGATTACCTTACTCGCAAACACACTATTCACGAGGCAAATCCTCAGTGCCATTACAAAAGGCTCATCTAGGCAGTACTGACGGATTGCCACTGTTCTGAGATGCCAAACCCATCAGTGTTCGAGAGGCTTTCCCAACGAGCCCCGGTGCCAAGACATTCTCACCGAAGACGCAACTAGCAGAAGAA
>NC_033800.1:59440200-59501583 GCF_001876935.1 Asparagus officinalis | reverse complement strand
CAATATGGCAGGGAAAGGTAAATCCTGGTACTCAGAATCATCAGATCATGAATATACCTCGGGATTCAGATGGCTCCCTACTGAAGATGGGGGTGTATATCGACACACTCACCTTCAAACAGGAGTAGCCAGCCCTCTTGACTAAGCCTGTTTGTCGCTATCTATGACAAAAATGAGGATGAGGTGTGCTCGGTAGCGGCGACATCTCGGACCTCAAGCTTAGCTTGTGGCAAGCAAGCAAGGGTGCACATTGCCGAGACTTCCGATGACTTAGCCAAAAAGGTTGAAGAACAGCAAGCAACCATCAGCTCTCTAAAGAAGATGATAGAGCAACTTCTCAATGAGAAAAAGAAGAAGAGGAGTTTGCGAAACCGACGAAGACCCTCAAGAAACAAGGAACGTGAGCTTACTCCTCCTCACACAACGGAGTAGGAGGATAATCATGAACTACATTTGGATTATTCTAACAAATCCTCAGGAAGACACTCGCACTCGGGCAGCACTCCCTGAGACAAGAGGTTCGATGAGTTCCAGAGTCATCTCAACACCCTGAAGATCTAGAAAAAATATGAATGAGCTAGGGGTGGTTCGACCGTATCCAGTCAAATGGGACACGGTCGCCTACCCAACAAAGTTCAAACCAATGAGTGTTTGGTAGAAAATTTGTAGTAAAAAGAATGAAAGAAAAATTTGATTTGGATTCTCTCGATCTTAATTACAACTTGAATTCCGATTACAAAAGAGAGGAGAATGATCTGGATTTTCCCCTTTGTTTAATTCTGGGTTCTTCACGGTAGCGATGGAGTATCTCCTTCGAATGCTTGCGTCGAATTTGCTCTCCATTGACGATCCGACCATCTTGTCTCGCGGGAACAATTAACATACGTGGCAAGTTTGATTAAGAACTCTTAACGAGTTTAAGAACTCAGAAAGAGTTGAAACTCTATGAAAAAAGTTGTTAAAAACCGAATGATCGGTTAATAAGCCAAGTAGATTTTGTTTGTTGCTGAAGTCGAAGATGTAAATCTCCTCCAAGATTCATCCTTAGCCGATCACCAGATGATCTCCCAAACTGAGCTGAACTGCCTTAGTGCCATTGATATAAAAAAGATCCGCCCTTTTGTGAAAAAGCCCGATCCTATGTCAAAAAGATCTAACCTCCTACTCTGTTGAGTTTGTTGAGGTTTTATAGGAGGATAAGGGGTTGTAACTGCCCCCTTAATCCGCTCCTCAGTGGGCGTGATTTCCTCAAATCGTGGGGAAAACGGTTCTGAAACCGTTCGACTCATGTTTGAATGAGTCAAACACACAATTTGGCGTTCAGAACCCTAACTCCGCGTCTTAGGGTTGAGACGCGGAGTTGGGTGTCGACCGAACATTGAAAACGCGAGGGCTGCTTGTGTTTTGCTTGTTGAAGCTTGGAAATGCAATGGTCGCTTGCGTTTTGCTTGTTGAAGCTTGAAAACGTGGGGGTCACCTGCGTTTCAAGAATTAAAACACGAAGATGAGTTCCGCGTTTAAAAGGGCCTAGTTGACTTGTAACCTCTTCGTTGATTATGAAGACCACTGAATAGAGTTTTCATCAGTTATCGGAAGTGTCGTTGAATTGTAACTCTTCTTGAACCATGTGAAAAGTCCTCCATTTACAGTTTTTATTTGTTAACATGAAAGTCTTCTGATTATAACTTTCATCATCGAGATATGGGAGTCGTTGAATTATAACTCCTATCATTGAAGCTTGATGGGGATCAGCTATCTATTATGATTTTTAGACAGCCTACAGAACCCCCTCCAAAGTTTTCGAAAGTTCACGGTTGACTAAAACAAATTTTCGGAATACTTTGGATCCCAAAATTTGATTGACTGATTGTCCGCTTCATCTGATTCGAAGACACTGCGAACCTGGTTGCCGGAGTGTCGAAATTCTGCTTCCTTAAACCAAACAAGGTAACTTTTGCATCTTGATGACAATGAACTTAGTCAAACAAGCTAAAGCCTAAGTCATTGCTGATGACCCAAACAAGAACGATGATGATAACGAATTTGTCTGGATCCTTGAGATACTCCACTCAGTCTGCGATGAGGTGTATTCTTTGGATTACGTCTGGGTCCTTAAGATACTCCACTCGATCTGCGATGAGGTGTATTCTTCAGATTTCGTCTGGCTCCTTGAGATACTCCACTCAATTTACGATGAGGTGTATTCTGTTGTCCCGAAAATTCTTGTAGGCATTGATGAACACTCGACATGCAGCTTTTTTGCTTCATTACTCTTAGTGGGAATGTTAAGCCACTTAGGAGAATGAACCGTGTGCAGCTTCTGGATTTGTTAATCTTAGTGGGAATGTTAAGCCACTTAGAAGAATAACCCGTGTGCAGCTTCTGGCTTTATTAATCTTAGTGGGAATATTAAGCCACTTAGGAGAATGAGCCGTGTGCAGCTTCTGGCTTTATTAATCTTAGTGGGAATGTTAAGCCACTTAGAAGAATAAGCCATGTGTGATGGATCAAGCTTGACGATTTTAAAGTCATTGACTGTAACCTATCTGTGCTCATCCAAGAGGCTGCATAGCTGCTTGTCATACGCCAGTTTCTTCTCGGCTTTGGTCACCTTGATGATCGTTGTTAGCTTTTCTTTTATTTATTTGAAGTTGTGTCGTAGCCTCGGTTGTCGAGATGTTGCTTTTGTGGCGTTCAAAACACGTGGGTGAACTCTGCACTTGAGAATTAGAACGCATGGGGGAGCTCCGCGTTTGGAAGTTCAACCAACTCGAACGCCAAAATCGCGTTTGGGCGAGATTCTAGCCTAGAATCTCGTCCTGATTTGATAGCTCACAGCTGTCTATAAATAGACCACTGGGGTCAACTCAAGAGTCACTCGACTCTTCGTTATTTTCCCTTGAATTTGTAACGAAGATTTTCGTTTTCATCTTCGGTGAATACTGTTCATCTTCTCCATCTAACAAAATCCATGGCGCCTAGGAAGAAGACCGTCTCTCGGCCCTTCAAGCCCATCGTCTCCAACGGCCCAGAGTTCGTCACCGTCTGCGCCGGCCAGCGGTGCTATGGCTTAGGCGGGCGTGCCACCACCCCAGTTCCCTTTCGTCGGTGGTAAGTATGACCTTTGTGGTCGTTAAACTTGCTGCGATGAGTTCTGACCTTTGAATCAACGAGAAAACTCGTTTCAGTGGCGTAACGCGGGGTTAGGACTCCGTCGTTTGAAATTTGAAGCACAGGGGGTTCCGACCTCCGTGCTTAAAATTTTCACCAACACGAGGTTCGATCTCTGTGTTTAATTTTTCCTGACGCAGGGCTCAACCTCCGCGTTTTATTTTGCTGACGTAGGGTTTTGATATCCGCGTTTGTTTTGGCTTTTTTACTTTGATTGATTTATTTTCTTTGCTTTTGCAGTGCGTCATGTTGGACCCTAGAGGGGGGGGTGATTAGGGTCAAGAGGCTCTAATATGCAATTAAAGAAAAACAGTACAAGCAAACCACAAAACAGTAATGCGATAAAAGAAAGAGAGATAGAGTTAGGAGTTCGTTATCCTTGACGCGCGATGTGTTAACGAGGTTCGGCCCTCTGGCCTACGTCCCCGCTCCCCACTCTCGAGGAGAAATCCACTACACACCCGGTTTGGAAGCCAGAACTTCGTCTACACAGCGATCTCCACAGATCTCTCTCACTACACAGTTTGATCTCACAGATCACTCTCCCTCACAGTTGATCTCAACAGATCTCACTCACACAGCAGAAGAAACAGTGAAAGAACCTCTCTTTACACAGCCCCTATAGCAAAGAGAAGGTATACTGAAGCTGGGAGGTGAATCACACTTGAAACAGAGAGAAAAACAGAGTTTTGAAAATTTACTCAGGAAACAGAAAAAGCTCTCTGGTTTTTCAAACGTTAGGGCTGGGAAGAAGAAGAGGTCTGGGGGGTTTATATAGAAAAGTTTAAATCATTTTAAAACAAAAACAAATCTTCCCAAATGAGATAATAATCTCTTCTTCAGACCCTCATCACAGACTGTGCCAATCACTAACAAGTGAAAGCACAGTGTTCGATGTAAATGACCGTTTAAAAAAGTCGCGGCTGACCAAAGACAAAATCCGGTTGACCGAAGAGAATTTCGGTCGACCGGAAAAAGCCTTCGGTCGACCGAAAAAGTGCTTCGGTCGACCGCGAGCAGCTAAGGAAAATATGGAAAACAAGCAGAGACTCATCGGTCGACCGGCGCGGTCGACCGATTTAAAGATCGAAATTTCGGTCGACCGTACTGGTCGACCGACGACTCTCTGGAAAAATACTGATGAAAGGTCATAGGATCGGTCGACCGTACCGGTCGACCGATTTCTGATATTTTCTTGAAAAAGGATTTTTGACCAACTTGAAATATTTGCAAAATATTTATTTGACCTCTGAAAATTCTGAAACTTTGTAAAATGTTTTTAATACTAAAAACAAACTGCTTGGAAAAAGAATTTTGCAGATAGGTACTCAAACTTGTGAAAAATAGTATTTTGTGAAAAACGCTTAAAAGCACAAGTCTAAAAACGTGTGTGTGATTCCCAATAGCTTCAAGTAAACTCAGTAACTCTTTGCCTACATTCTAGCACTAGAGAGAAAAACAAAAGAAAGCTAATATCCTCATATAGAGAGCAATATACTTGAGCTTTGATATAGCTTGAATCGGATGAAGCTTTTGATCGAATTTGTCGTTCTTGAAATAACGTTGCTTCATCTCTTGGCCTCCTCCTCCTTTGGATATCTTCGTTGTAGCATATATTCCATCCATCCTCCATTAATGGCACTAACGAGCTTGACAAATGAATTTACTACATTTATACTCAATAAGCCATTAGTACCGATAATGGTGGTTGTAAGAACATCATCAAAACATAAGGGCTAACAATCTCCCCCTTTTTGATGATGACAACCAACCATTATATAAGAGCAAAAATAAAATAGCTTATAGATAGGTGCTCCCCCTATCTATGAGCTCCCCCTAAATATATGCAACAAATGAGGAGATTTCTCTCCCCCTTTGTCACCATCAAAAATGGGGAAAGAAATGCAAAATGCAAGATGCAACTAAACAAGCAAGCAATGTAGAACTTTCACATAGTGCATAAGCCCAAACCATTTCTTATGCGACAAAAATCATCCTCTCCAAGAGGCTTAGTAAATATATCCGCTAGTTGAGATTTTGTGTCAACAAACACTAGGGATACATCTTGTCGCTCTACATGATCGCGTAAGAAATGATGGCGTACATCAATATGTTTAGTTCTAGAATGCAAAACCGAATTTTTGGAAATATTTATAGCACTTGTGTTATCACAAAAGATTTTAATATTTTGAAAATTCAAATCATAGTCAACTAAACTTTGTTTCATCCATAAAACTTGAGCACAACATAAGCCGGCGGCAATGTATTCCGCTTCCGTAGTGGACAATGCAACACAATTTTGTTTCTTGGAAGCCCAAGAAACAAGGGAATTTCCTAAGAATTGGCATGTTCCACTAGTACTCTTGCGATCTACCTTACATCCGGCAAAGTCGGCATCACAAAAACCATATAAATCAAAAGAGGTGCTTCTTGGATAAAATAAGCCAAGGTTAAAAGTTCCATTAACATACTTAATGATCCTTTTAACCGCAATTAAATGAGATGCTTTTGGAGAAGCTTGAAAACGTGCACATGCACATACACTAAACATGATGTCGGGTCTACTAGCGGTGAGATAAAGAAGACTACCTATCATACCTCGGTATAGTTTTTGGTCCACATCTTCACCACTCTCATCCGCATCAAGCTTAACACTAGTACTCATGGGAGTAGGCGCATGCTTAGAATTCTCCAACTTGAATTTCTTCACCAATTCCTTCGCATACTTGCTTTGTGAAATGAAGATCCCATCCTTAGTTTGCTTGACTTGGAGCCCGAGAAAGAATGTAAGCTCTCCCATCATACTCATCTCAAAGTGATCCTGCATTACTTTAGAAAATTCCTTGCACAAGGATTCATTAGTAGCACCGAAAATGATGTCATCCACATATATTTGAACTAAAATGAAATCATTTTTCCTTTTTCTCACAAAAAGTGTGTTATCAATTGTTCCTTTTGAAAAACCATTTTCAATAAGAAAACTAGAGAGGCGAGCATACCAAGCCCTAGGAGCTTGTTTCAACCCATATAAAGCTTTTTGTACCCGGTAAACATGATTAGGAAAAGCATGATCTATAAAACCGGGGGGTTGCTCAACATACACTTCCTCTTCTATAAAGCCATTTAAGAAGGCACTTTTAACATCCATTTGAAAAAGTTTGAAATTTTTAAAGCTAGCAAATGCCAAAAACATCCTAATAGATTCCAACCTTGCAACCGGTGCAAAGGTTTCATCATAGTCTATGCCCTCCTCTTGATTGTATCCTTGGGCAACCAAACGAGCTTTATTTCTAGTTACAATGCCATGTTCATCAAGTTTGTTTCTAAAAACCCATTTTGTACCAATAACACTAGCATTGTTAGGTCTAGGAACTAGCTTCCAAACTTCATTTCTTTGAAAATTATTTAATTCTTCATGCATAGCCAAAACCCAAAACTCATCATTTAAAGCATCATTAACCTTTTTAGGTTCTAGTTGAGATAGAAATGCAACATTACCACATTCACTCAAGGCTTTTGAGCGAGTTATAACTCCTTTTGAAGGGCTCCCAATGATTTGTTCCTTTGGATGGTTTGATGTGAATTTCCAAGCTTTAGGTGGTTCAACTTGTTCTTGAGCATTGGTGCTATCTACATCCTTTTGAACTTCTATAGAGGGAGTGTCATTGATTTGCAACAAGTCCAATCCTCCCTCAATATCATCATCATCATCTTTCCTAGGCAACACAACTTGAGAGCCAACATTAGTCTCATCAAAAGTAACGTTTATAGACTCTTCAACAACGAGGCTTCGTTTATTGAAGACCCTATAAGCCTTACTTCGAGGTGCATAACCCAAGAAAATACCAACATCAATTTTGGAATCAAATTTATCATGGTGATCTTTTGTATTTAAAATAAAGCATTTGCAACCAAAGACACGAAAATAACCAATGAAAGGAGTTTTTCCATAATAAAGTTCATAAGGAGTTTTCTTAAGCTTTGGTCTAATCAAAACACGATTTAAAACATGGCAAGCCGTATTGACGGCTTCCGCCTAAAAATATTTTGGTAAATCAAAAGAGTTTAACATAGTGCGTGCCATCTCTTGTATGGTACAATTTTTCCGTTCAACAACATCATTTTGTTGTGGTGTTCTAGGAGCGGAAAACATATGAGTTATACCATGATGAGCACAAAAATCATAGAAAAATTCATTTTGAAATTCACCACCATGATCACTTCTTATTTTAACAACTTTCAAATCCTTTTCATTTTCAATTCTTTTAACATGATTAGCAAATTCTTCAAAACAATCATTTTTCTTTGCAAGAAATATTGTCCATGTAAAACGAGAAAAATCATCAATAATCACAAAAACATAGTGTTTGCCTCCAAGAGAGGTAACACGCATAGGACCAAATAAATCAAGATGAAGTAATTGCAAGGGTTTAGAAGTCGATACCTCATGGATGGATTTGAAAGAAGACTTTGTTTGTTTACCTTTGGCACAATCCTCACAAATTGTATCTTTTATGAAGTGCAAGCTAGGTAGCCCTTTCACAAGATTCTTCTTAGACAATTTTGATATTAACTCCATATTTGCATGTCCAAGTCTCTTGTGCCAAATCCAAGGATTTTCATCAATTGCCGCAAGACACTTCACATCTTGATTCACTAACTCATTCATCTCAAAAATGTAAACATTAGACTTGCGATTTGCAATAAAAACAATTTTCCATCCATACTAATGATGCATTTATCCGGTTTAAAAGAAATATCAAAACCTTTATCACTTAATTGGCTAATGCTAAGAAGATTATGATTCAAGCCATTTACTAAATAAACATCTTCAATAATAGGTGAGGGTTTCTTACCAATAGAACCGATACCAATGATTTTACCTTTCTCACCACCAACGAAGGAGACATTGCCTCCTTCAATCCTTGATAGGGTTGCAAATAACTCTTTGTTGCCCGTCATGTGATGTGAGCAACCACTATCAAGGTACCACATCTCCTTACGTCGTTGCCGTGACGTTCCCTACAAAAGAAGATTCACTCTCCGACGATGAAGATGAGTTGTCACTAGCTCCTTTGAGAGCTATGGTCTTCAGCTTTGGTGACGGCTCCTCAACTTCTCGTGATGGCACTTCCTCCTTCTCCTTCCCCTTGAGCTTCTTCTCATGCACTTTGAGCTTTCCGATAAGGCTATCAAGAGCTAAGGTAGTGAGGTCATGAGCTTCCTCAATGGCCGTAGCCTTGGGCTCCCATGCCGGAGTCAATGAGCGAAGTATCTTGTAGTTCATCTCTTGAATGGATAATTGCTTATCTAGACCATGTAATTCATTGATGATATTAGTAAAACGGGAAAACATAGCATCAATGGATTCATTAGGAAGCATTTTAAATAGCTCATAATCATGCATGAGTCCACTAATCTTAGATTCCTTAACTTGGGGTGTTCCTTCATGTGTGACACATAATTTTTGCCAAATTTCGTATGCGGTTGCACACGTGAAAACCCTATTGTATTCATTTGGGGAAAGACCACATATTAAGGCGTTCATGGCCTTAGCATTGAGATTGACAAGGTGCCTTTCATCATCGGACATGTTCTAAACTTTGGACTTCTCTACATATTTCTTTTCTATGAGCCCTAGAATGTCAAGATCTATGCAACGAAGATAAATTCTCATTCTAGCCTTCCAATAAGCAAAATTAGTCCCTGTGAAGAGTGGTGGTCTAGTTGTGGATTGTCCTTCTAACATATGCATATTCAAAGAAGCCTCCATTAGATCTTTTCTCTAAGGTGATTAAACCAAAAATTAATATAGAGACCAAGCTCTGATACCAATTGTTGGACCCTAGAGGGGGGGTGATTAGGGTCAAGAGGCTCTAATATGCAATATAAATTCAGCACAAGCAAAACACAAAACAAAAATGCGATAAAAGTAAGAGAGATAGGGTTAGGAGTTCGTTATCCTTGACGCGCGATGTGTTAACGAGGTTCGGCCCTCTGGCCTACGTCCCCGTCACAGCAGAAGAAAAGATGCAAGAACCTCTCTTTACACAGCCCCTATAGCAAAGAGAAGGTATACTGAAGCTGGGAGGTGAATCACACTTGAAACAGAGAGAAAACAGACTTTGAAAATTTTTCTGAGGAAAACAAAAAGCTCTCTGGTTTTCAAAAACGTTACGGCTCAGGTAGAAGAAGAGGTCTGGGGGGTTTTTATAGAAAAGTTTAAATCATTTTAAAACAAAACCCAATCTTCCCAAATGAGATAATAATCTCTTCTTCAGACCCTCATCACAGACTGTGCCAATCACTAACAAGTGAAAGCACAGTGTTCGATGTAAATGACCGTTTAAAAAAGTCGCGGCTGACCAAAGACAAAATCCGGTTGACCGAAGAGAATTTCGGTCGACCGGAAAAAGCCTTCGGTCGACCGAAAAAGTGCTTCGGTCGACCGACCGAAAAGTTCGGTCGACCGCGAGCAGCTAAGGAAAATATGGAAAACAAGCAGAGACTCATCGGTCGACCGGAGCGGTCGACCGATTTAAAGATCGAAATTTCAGTCGACCGTACCGGTCGACCGACGACTCTCTGGAAAAATACTGATGAAAGGTCATAGGATCGGTCGACCGTACCGGTTGACCGATTTCTGATATTTTCTTGAAAAAGGATTTTTGACCAACTTGAAATATTTGCAAAATATTTATTTGACCTCTGAAAATTCTGAAAATTTGTAAAATGTTTTTAATACTAAAAACAAACTGTTTGGAAAAAGAATTTTGCAGATAGGTACTCATACTTGTGAAAAATAGTATTTTGTGAAAAACGCTTAAAAGCATAAGTCAAAAAAAACGTGTGTGTGATTCCCAATAGCTTCAAGTAAACTCAGTAACTCTTTGCCTACATTCTAGCACTAGAGAGGGAAACAAAAGAAAGCTAATATCCTCATATAGAGTGCAATACTTGAGCTTTGATATAGCTTGAATCGGATGAAGCTTTTATTCGAATTTGTCGTTCTTGAAATAACGTTGCTTCATCTCTTGGCCTCCTCCTCCTTTGTATATCTTCGTTGTAGCGTATATTCCATCCATCCTCCGTTAATGGCACTAACGAGCTTGACAAATGAATTTACTACATTTATACTCAATAAGCCATTAGTACCGATAATGGTGGTTGTAAGAACATCATCAAAACATAAGGGCTAACACGTCACACCAATGAGCCTCTCCCTTTTCGTCATCATTTCGGTCACGAATGTGGCATTGATAAGAATATGACATTCAATCTACGCCAAGAGCTCCATGTGTTCCGTCTTACTGAGAAGGACCGTGTTGAAGCAATTCTTCAGGCTTCTTTTGAAACTCTTCGAACATTGGTCACAGACGCCAAATTTAAGAGTCTAAGTCGTAAACCGCTCGTCAAACCAGCATTCCTCTTTAGGGATTTTGTTGATTTTGAAACGGGTGTGACTTATGATGGGGATTACAAGTGGCTAAGGAAAGTTGGGGATCGTCGTCTCTTCTTGCCTAACATGAAGAGGATGTATCCGATATCATACTTCTAGTGTGCTTCTATTCCAAGACGCATGTATTGGGACCTTGTCAAGGAACAAGACGGAGTTGCCCTTAGAACCTTGACTTTCCAAGGAGTTCGCACAGTGGGTTATAACAGACAGGTGACAGCCTTATGACCAGGCTTGTTTGCCAAAGAATACCCAGTTGGTGAAGTGGCCAGTCTGGCGAATACTTTTGTCAAAAGATTTATGGCGAAGAAAGGAGAATTTCCCGCACAAGGATTTAGGTCTCTTGGGTGGGTTCACTCTCCAGTGACCAGGTGGTGGGCCCAAAAAACCAATTTTTATTTTGGAAGAGTTGGAGGTACCCCTCAACCAGGCTGGCCTGAAGATTCCTGTGAGGGGTACTAAATACGGGATCGTCCAGAGCCCCTATCACTTCTTCTCTATATTAGAAAGATACAATCCCGAAACCTGTACTTTCTTCACTCCGGTAGGGGAATTAGGCTTTTCTCTTCATGAGATGCATGACATCTCAGGTCTTCTTCTCGGGGATTTACCATATGAAGAATTTGTTCCAGGATCAATGGAACTTAAAATTTTGAGAAAAACTAGCCCTGAAGTTTACTCCACGCTCTGGAAAGTTATGTGTCACTTCCATATCTGCATGCAACAGACGGGGGCTCGGGGAAGTGGTGTGAAACAAGTATCTTGGGCAGAGTACTTGTTCTAGAATTTGACTAATAAAGGAGCTTCAGTGACTAGATTGCCCGTGAGCACTTTGGAGGAGATTCAGACTCGAATCAATGCTGCTACCTCCCATTATACGAATGAGGCCAAAGAGGATATTTTCCCTGCTCACACGGAGTTTGAAAGCTTCCACTATCAAGCTCAGATCCCTATTTCAGATATGGCATTGTTAGCGGGATTTCTGATGTTGTGGCTCAAGCGATGTATCATTCCCACCAGGCCCATTAATGCTCTTGCTGCTGAGGTGATTTATCCAGTTATTCTCTTGGCGCATGGAAGGCCGTTGAATCTTCTTTTTGCTATGGTGTGTTGCCTACAAAACGGGTTACATGAATTGGCGCTGGATTTTGTTAATGTTACGGAGGTGGAGTCTGGCGAAGGCAAGACTTTTAAAACTCTGAATCCCCGAGTGCCACTTCTTTATACTTATCTGATGGCTTGGTATGTGTCCCATTGTCCCTCATTGATGAGTGCGGCTTCTCCTCAATGTGATTCATTCATCCCACTCGTACAACGATTAGAATCTGCAAAGTGGGAGGGGCCTTACATGGTTAGGATTCGCCAGATCTTGTCGCGGGACACCAATTATCATATTTTTTGTTGCTTCCACGTTCCAGGATGTGGTAGGTCCTAACAAATTCACTCAACTGAATGGGGGTGTTTTCCATGGCTGCTCTACATCAGGCCGGGCTACTTGATCTTCAGGCAGGGTAGCAAGTGCTTCATTGAGCCTTATCAACCATATAGATTTGCTCGACAATTTGGGTATGACCAGCTATACGTCGGGAATGCTCGACCTTAACTGGCAATTGTGGGCAATCTGTATGAAGGGGCAAGGGCCTGGTACTATTCGGTGGCTAGTTGCACCAAGGCTATCTTCAAGCTCCCCCTTAAGACGCCCAACTCCTACACCTCCATGGGTTTCTGCAATTGGTATTCTGCTGCTTCTCAGATCTCCGGCTACAATTTGAATACATCTTGTCTGAAGGAAATCAAACATATGTATTCTTTAAGGAGGGGATCTAAGACGTCTCGTCTGAGAGGGATCGACAAGTACTTGTCTTTCGAGGATCCATCTGCAAAACAAGAAGAGGAACAAGCAGCTGAGCCTGTTCCAGTGGAGGAGCCCCGAATAATTGATGCTCCCACAACAAGAGCTGCTGGAAAGATGACTCTTTCAGCAGATGAAACTGGTTAATACGACAAGTGGACTCGTCGAAAGTTGATGGTTAAGTCTCCTCCTGCCGAAGGCCAGCAAAAGCCAAAATTGATAGCCGATGCTATCAGAGCTGCAAAAGAAGAAGAACAACATGAATCTTCAATTGCGGTCCTATCACACAGAGCTGGGCTCCGCTCAAGTGGTCCGGCCCTTTCGAGTGAAGCTTCTTCTTACCATCCTTTCGAGAACAAAGAGGGTGAATTAATGACTACAGATGCAGAATCTACTCCGGTAGTAGACTCTCCTAGGGCTCCTCCATTAGAACCAAGGGGCCTTAAAGAGAATCCATCCCCTCCTCCTTTAGTACTAATGCCACAGGCTGGCGGTTCAAGTCTTAGTCCGACAACGGGACTCATGACTAAATCGGTTGTCAGCACAAGTCTTCTTGAGTCTTCAGCTATACATGATGACGAAGAGGAAGTGGATTACGAAGCCTCTTCAACTGGTGATGCAGTTAATGGCGATGAAGGTGATGGAAGCGCTGATGTTGATAACGTCAGAAGTGGTGATGAAGAGGATGAAGAGCATGATTGCAAGTGCTTCATTGAGCCTTATCAACCATATAGGTTTGCTCGACAATTTGGGTATGACCAGCTATACGTCGGGAATGCTCGACCTTAACTGGCAATTGTGGGCAATCTGTATGAAGGGGCAAGGGCCTGGTACTATTCGGTGGCTAGTTGCACCAAGGCTATCTTCAAGCTCCCCCTTAAGACGCCCAACTCCTACACCTCCATGGGTTTCTGCAATTGGTATTCTGCTGCTTCTCAGATCTCCGGCTACAATTTGAATACATCTTGTCTGAAGGAAATCAAACATATGTATTCTTTAAGGAGGGGATCTAAGACGTCTCGTCTGAGAGGGATCGACAAGTACTTGTCTTTCGAGGATCCATCTGCAAAACAAGAAGAGGAACAAGCAGCTGAGCCTGTTCCAGTGGAGGAGCCCCGAATAATTGATGCTCCCACAACAAGAGCTGCTGGAAAGATGACTCTTTCAGCAGATGAAACTGGTTAATACGACAAGTGGACTCGTCGAAAGTTGATGGTTAAGTCTCCTCCTGCCGAAGGCCAGCAAAAGCCAAAATTGATAGCCGATGCTATCAGAGCTGCAAAAGAAGAAGAACAACATGAATCTTCAATTGCGGTCCTATCACACAGAGCTGGGCTCCGCTCAAGTGGTCCGGCCCTTTCGAGTGAAGCTTCTTCTTACCATCCTTTCGAGAACAAAGAGGGTGAATTAATGACTACAGATGCAGAATCTACTCCGGTAGTAGACTCTCCTAGGGCTCCTCCATTAGAACCAAGGGGCCTTAAAGAGAATCCATCCCCTCCTCCTTTAGTACTAATGCCACAGGCTGGCGGTTCAAGTCTTAGTCCGACAACGGGACTCATGACTAAATCGGTTGTCAGCACAAGTCTTCTTGAGTCTTCAGCTATACATGATGACGAAGAGGAAGTGGATTACGAAGCCTCTTCAACTGGTGATGCAGTTAATGGCGATGAAGGTGATGGAAGCGCTGATGTTGATAACGTCAGAAGTGGTGATGAAGAGGATGAAGAGCATGATTCCATTGACGACATCATAACTTTTAACGATGCCCCTAAAGTTGCATCAGATAAAGCATCTGCTCATATACCTTTTTCTATCACCGGTAAGCCTGGTTTGTTTCGAATTCTTCCGCACATTCTTTCCGCGTTCCGACCATTTTTGCGTGCAGGTTCACCTACTCCCGAGACTACCATCATAACTCCTCCTCCGGAACAGCAGCTCGTGCAGGTATCAACTCCTTTGTAAGAGCAACCTTTGCCTGGCTCATCCATGGCAACTGCTTCGCCGGTAGCATTGATGAAGATCTCACTTGCACCAACAGGGGCAATACTAAGCACATCTCAGGCGAAGGCAATGATAGCCTTGACCTCAAGTCCTTCCCACTTGGATGTTTCTTTTGCTTCCGCGACTTCTACACCCAGGTCACTTGCTAGTCCGCATTTTGATACATCCACTTCTAGGGTTGTGGAGCCATCCTCGATTGATATTTCTAGCCTGACAGATGCTCTCGACTTCCTCTACATCTCCCTGGGTTATTTGAACAGTCTTGCAAAGAAGGTGATTGAAGTTGTCATGGCTGGTCGAGGCCGCTTTGATTCCTTTAAGTCTCTTTTAGAAGTAGGCTTAAATGGAGTTAAAAGTGTTGGTAGTGCCCAATGCTTTGAACATTGTTCAGAAGCCATTTCCCAACTAGAAGCACAACTCAAACACTTAGAGGCCCTCAGTCATTTAGACATTCAGACACAGATTGTGTCTACTTTTGCTGAACTTCAAGTTGAGGAAGTGGCTCGTCGTGAGGCAATTGAGCGTGGCCTGGCTGAGAAAGAGCTTCAAGTTACACACTTGCAAGAGCAGAGCAGTCTGAGAAAAAAAGAATTGGAGCTCTCCACTGCTTCTATGGACCTTATTCGCGTGAGGATCGTTGAAGCTGAGGTAGAGGTACTGCGATTGAAGGCTCAGCTATCTCGTGAAGAAGCTATTGTTAATATACTTAGTGCCAAAAATGTGGACACCCATTTGAGTTATCATAAAGAAGCTCAGGCTCTTGAAAAAGCGAAGAAGGAGGTAGCTGCTGTAGTAGCACCCACTGAGGACGAGCTGCGGAGAAAGACTGAAACTATTGCACGGGCCAACCATGAGGAAAAACTCTCTGATGCCAAAGCTCGACTTGCTTCTTTTGATTTGACCTTGTATTACTCTTTTTCATAAGAACAACTCTGCTTTGTGTCACTTTCTTTTGGCTTCTGAATAAAAAGTGATATTGGCTTCTCATTATTTCTTGCATATATCATGTTTTGATCTGAAATAATGAAATTATGAGGAATGCTAGAGGTGTGATTTTAACTTAGCATAGATTTCCACAATAGCCCTAATTTATAAAATTCTCTTTATTATCGCTTAGGATAATTCCAGAAAATTTCAATCTGTTATGGATAAATATTTATCATTCTCCCAGGACTGACCACTAGAATTCTTCCTGTGTTATAATCTTGCTTTAAACACTGAAAGAAGTTTATAAGTACCAGAGGTGTAGCATTAACTTGGCGTGAATTTTCTCATAGAGTGAAATTCAAAAAAATTTCTTATTACCACTAGGGATAATTCTAGAAAGAGTTTAATCCACTGGGGATTTTATGAGAACACTTCTTATGTAGAGGAATAAAAAGGTTCAAATAGGAGGGTTTGAACTGTTAGAGGTATGATGTTAACATAACAGGAAAAACGTTGTGATCGGGGCAATTTTGTGGACTTATCGCTCTATTAGGGAGAGTCGATAAGTGGATTTTGTCAGAGGTGTAATTTTAACGTGACAAGAAAAGATATTGTGATCAGGGCAATTTTGAGGACTTATCGCTCTATTGGGGAGAGTCGATAAGTGAATTTTGTCAGATGTATAATTTTAACGTAACAAGGAAAGATATTACGATCGAAGCAATTTTGTAGACTTATCACTCTATTGGGGAGAGTCGATAAATGGATTTTGTCAGAGGTGTAATTTTAACGTGACAGGAAAAATATTGCGATCGGGGTAATTTTGAGGACCTATCGTTCTATTGAGGAGAGTCGATAAGTGGATTTGTCAGAGGTGTGATTTTAACGTAACAAGGAAAGATATTGCGATCGGGACAATTTTTTGGACTTATCGCTCTATTGGGGAGAGTCGATAAGTAGATTTTGTCAGATGTGTGATATTAACGTGACAGAGAAAATATTGCGATCGGGGCAATTTTAAGGACCTATCGCTCTATTGAGGAGAGTCGATAAGTGGATTTGTCAGAGGTGTGATTTTAACGTAACAAGGAAAGATATTACGATCGGGACAATTTTGTGGACTTATCGTTCTATTGGGGAGAGTCGATAAGTGAATTTTGTCAGAGGTGTGATATTAACGTGATAGAAAAAATATTGTGATCGGGGCAATTTTGAGGACCTATCGCTCTATTGAGGAGAGTCGATAAGTGGATTTGTCAGAGGTGTAATTTTAACGTAACAAGAAAAGATATTACGATCGGGGTAATTTTGAGGACTTCTCGCTCTATTGAGGAGAGTCGATAAGTGGATTTTGTCAGAGGTGTGATTTTAACATGATAAGAAAGATATTTTAGCGTCTCGCTGGGGAGGATTGCTAAATGATTTATCATTAGAACGATGAATTGTGATGCTTGGCGATTTAAACAAGGTTTTAAGGATTTTATCATCCCGCTGAAGGGAGTTGATAAATTGGTTATTTACTACTCTGTTGAGAAGAGTTAGTAAATTGATCATGATTTGAATGATTTTGGAGACTTATCGTTCTATTGACAAGAATCAATAAGTTGGTTTTAATAGAATTGTCATCGCATTGGGAGAAATGCAGGCTAAATGCCAACTCTGCGGGAATGATGATTGTCAGGAGTGTAGTGTTAATCTAACGAAGGATTTGTCAACTGAAAATGACTTAGATCTTGTTGAAGAGATTCAGAGGTTTTGATTAACATTCTGTTACAGGATTCATGACCTTAGAGACTAAGTGTCAAGTTTGAAAACACAAGGATGGATCCTTCGTTCGGAAGAGTTGCAACGCAAAGATGACCTTTGCGTTTGAGGTTCGAAACGCGACGTTAAGAACCCTCATAATGTTAGTCTGGGCTTAGCATTTTGGAGGTTGAACGCGGCGATGAACTCCGCGTTAAGAAAGTCTTAACTGACTTTATCCATAAATGCTAAAGATTGCGTTTCGAAAAATGGTTAGGATTCTCTCCTAGAATCCCGTACCACTTTAACAGCTTGACGGCTATTATAAATAGACCTTTGTGGTCACGTCAAGAGTCATTCAACTCTTTCTATTTTTGGCTTAGTTCCAAGAACGAGAACTCTCATTTGATTTTGACAAGATTTCCGACGAACTTCGTCTTCTCCGACCAGCAGCATCTTCTCCGAACGATTACATCAATGGCGCCACGAAGGATGAGCTCTGGCTCCAAGAAGGTCACTGGAGCGACTTCCGAAACGCCGTCGGCTGGGGATGTCGGCGGTGTTCTTGTTTCTCCGGGAACGTCGTCGCCACCGTCGCCGTCGCGTGGGCTTCCCTATCGTGGTAGGTGGTGATCATAATAACTTGTTTTGACACGTTTTCTGAAAACCCTAGATGGGTTCTTGACAACGAGGAAGATGACCCATTTCTGTTTAATGAAAATGCAGAGTTAGGACTCTGTGTTCATTATGAAATGCGGTGTTGACTCCTGCGTTTTGAAATCTAAACGTGGGTCTTGACCTTTGCGTTTGAGCTTTATAACGCGTGTCTCGATTCCCACGTTTAGGATTTACAACACGAGGCTGGCCCTTGTGTTTAAGACTTGACACGTAGGCCTTGACCTCTATGTTTCTAGTTTCTTCTCTTAGATTTATGTCAACAACTTGCTTCAGCTGCTAATCTTTGTGTTTGACTTTACAGTGTTCTTTTCGCATGTGCCACTTTTGCAAGAGCATCATTTTGGGTATATTGGCGGCCCTGACACGAATGAAGTTTCTAGCCTTCGCAGCAGAATTCCATTGTGCACTTTCCCTGACCCGGAGAGAACGAGCATGCTCAGATTCCCACGATACTCTACTCTTAGAGCTTTGATCACCAACTTAGACTTGGAGACTCCTACCGGCCGTGATCAATTCCCTAAACCAGCGTTCATATTTGGAGATCATATAGTAGCTGATGACCGTCTCATACATGCAGAAGATTCAAAGCTGCTAAGGTGAGTCAATAACTGCTTCCTCTTTCTCCCAAATATGAAGAGGATGTATCCACTCTCCTACTTCTTGAACGTGAGATGTCACCGAGGTTTGAATTTTGATATAGTCAAGGAGAAAGAAAATGTGTCGCTTGGATTTGGTCGACAAGCTTGCACACAAATTGGGGGACAACTCAAGGGTTTGAGGCCCGGCCTATTTGAGAAAAAGGATCTTGCTCAAGAAGTGCCACTTCCAGCAAATGTCTTCATTCGATAGTTCATTGCGGCTTAGGGTGAATTCCCCACGCAGACGTTCAGATCCCCGGGGTGGGTTTGTTCTGGAGAAGGAGGTTGGTGGACCCGGATGGTGGACTTTGTTCTTGAGGAACTTAAGGAACCGCTCACTCAATCGGGTCTCACAATCCTAGTGTTAGGTACTCGACGTGGGATTATTCAAAGTTATCCCAATTTCTTCACCATGTTGGAGAGATACAACCCGGACAGTTGTACATTCTTCACACCTATAGGAGAGTTAGGTTTTGCTCTCCATGAGATGCAAGCGGTATCAGGGCTGCCATTCGGTCGGATGCCCTATGAAGAATTCATCCCTACCACTGAAGAGTTCTCTATTTTGAGGGCGGCACATTCAGAAGTTTATGCAACTTTTTGGGAGCTGATGTGCCATTTCCAAATCTGTGCTTAAGTTGTTGGGATGCGCGGAGGGGGAGTTATGCATACGGCATGGGCGGACTATCTCTTTCAGAACTTAAGTCAGAAAGATGAGGCCGTAACCCGACTTGCTGCCATTTCTCCTAAAGGAGTTAAGACCCGCATTAAAGCTTCTAATGCCACTTACAAGACTGAGCACATGGAAGACGAGTTTGAAGCTTGTGTCAAATTCGAGAGTTTTTACTATCAGGCCACAACTTCTATTTCTGACGTGGCTCTTCTTGCTGGCTTCCTCATGATTTGGTTAAAGCGGTGCGTAGCACCGTCGAAGCCGGTCAAGGTGATATTAGCTAAGGTTGTATACCCAACTATTTTATTAGCTCATGGAAGGCCAGTGAGCCTCCTCACTGCTATGGTAAGTTGCGTGTAGAGTGGCTTACGGGTGTTGACCTCTGAACTTGTCGGCTCCCGGGGGACTAAGGTTACTGGGAGGAAAGCTTTGAAAACTCCCCAACCACGTGTACTGGTGTCGTATACGTACTTGGTGGCCTGGTTCATGCTGCATTGCCCTTCATTGATGACGAGGGTATCTGAAGATGATGAAGCTCATATTCCCTTTGTGCAGAGATAGGAGTCGGCCACATAGACTAATACCTATATCGTCAAGGCTCGACAGCTTTTGTCTCTAGAAGACAATTACAGAATTTTCTGCTGTGCTCCTAACTTTGATGGAGCTGATGAAGAGAGTGCCAGCTTTACAGACATGCTTTTCGAAGGATCGTCCTCTTTGGAAGAGGGTACTTTTAGATGGCTTCTCATGTTCAGGTTGGGCTATCTGGTCTATCGCTTGAGGGAGAAGTGCATCATTGAACCTTACATGCCTTCTCGATTTGCCAGCCAGTTTGGATATGATCAACTTTATGTTAGAAATCCTAACCCGGCATTGGCCTAAATTGGGAATTTGTATGAAGGGGCCCGTGTGTGGTACTTCTTCTCCGTCGGAGGGACTCATGCGCACTTCACCTTACCCAACTCACCGTGCGATTGGTTTAATGAGGCTTCTCAAATCCCATAATACAATATCTATACTTCATGCATAAGTGAGATTCGGGAATTATACAAATCGAGAAGCGGTTCCACTAAGACTCGTTTACCGAGAATAGAGGAGTATCTATCCTGTGAATGAGGAGCGGTCGGAGCTGTTGAAGCCCAAAAGGAATTGTCCACCATTGAACCTTCTGAAGAAGAGGTTCCTATGGGGACTGAAGAGGGATCATTAATTGCTGATCCTCCTAAAGAAAAGGCGACTGAGAAAGTTCCTGAGGAAGCGCCCACTCTTGAACCTCGCTCCTTAAGATCATCAGGGAAAAATGCTTTTACTACTAAAGAGGAAGGTGAATATGATAGGAGAATTCACAAGAGAAAACCTGTTGTCGCCAAAAACTCTAAGAGGGCCAAGTTGATGGGGGACGCGATAAAATCTGCACCTATTGCACGCTTGGCTGATAGGGAGGACGAAATGCTTCGATCGATCCCTTCTATTCCTGAGGAGGTGGGAGCCGACGAGATGTTGCCTATTGAGGGTTTAGAGTCCGCTTCTCCTCCTCTCATCCAGGATCAAGGTATACATGAAGACCGTCCTTCCGAGGTTGTTCCTCCATCTACTCGTATTGAGTATACGGGTCTGATCTATTCAACTACTTCTCCTCCACGTTCGAGAGCTATGAAGAAACTAATCGAGGAATTAGAATACTGGATACAGATGACTATTGATGTTGTCAGTCTTGGGGGTGCTTCCTTTAAGCATTTTGAACCCATCTTGACTAACTGTTTAGATAAAATCAGGGATAAAGGTGATGAGTCGTGGACCTAACATTGTAAGGAGAGTGTCATCCTCTTAGAAGCAGAGTTGGCAGCTTTCAAGGAGCTACAGTGCACCAATCTGGAATCTGAAGTGGAGCAAGCTCTCTCCTTGGCTACAATCTCGAAGATACATTATCAAGAGATCCTTCGCAAGGATTTATCTGATAAAAAGGCTCACATAATGATCTTAAAGGAGTAGCATACTCAGGTATATACTGATATGGATAGTGTTGTTTCTGATATTAATGTCACTGAAGAAGCCATTGTTCGACTAGAGGCTAAGCTGGCCCAGAAGAAAGCCTAGTTGGCTCAATATGCGGATGTTAGAAAAAGACTTCAACTTCAAAGTGACAACATTTTAAAGGATTTTTGTAGCACACTCCATGCATCAGAGGGAATTCGAAGAGAGATTGTTGTTGTAGCGCCTGTTGAAGCAGAACTCAGAAAGGAGATTGAAGAACGAATCCGAGCAGCTCACGAAAAGAAACTTTCTGCATTCAAGTCCAGGCTGAAGTCCCTTAAGCTAATGAATCCTGATGCTTAAGTTTTGAATTGCTTTTAGCTGTGGAATAATTTTGTATCATTTTCATTTCAATTATCGTCACTTTGTATCAAATTGACAACATTGAATGAAAATGATATCATTTTGTTTTTCATCGTCTCTCTTGTTGAATTCTAACTTAGGACAATGAAAAGTACTGGAAATATCGTGAGTGTAGTGTTAGCTTAGCATGAACTCGAAATTCTCTTTACTACTACTTAGAATAATTCTAGAAAATTTTAATCGTCAGAGGTGTAGTGTTAACATGACGACATACAAAATAGGAAAATTAAACATTTATTCCCAAAATACACTCTGACTTGGCAACCCCCAGCCTGACTTAACTAAAATTTGAGAGTAAGAGAGGGGGCTACATGATTTATGGGAAGTATCTCTTAAGGAACTTCCCGTTAATTGGCATCATGAGCCTGTCTCGTTTTTGATCGATGAGGCGATAAGCTCCATTCGAATAGACTGATTCTATTACGAATGACCCTTCCCATTTGGGATTGAACTTCCCTTTTGTTTTGTGTGTCATCACCATGGGTCGTCTGACGGTTAAAACCAAATCACCTTTCTTAAATATCTGTTCTTTAACCTTTTTGTTGTAGGCTTTAGAAATCCGGGCTTGGTACAACTCGATCCGCTGCTAAGCTTGAAGTCGCTTGTCGTCTAGAGCTTCAAGTTCCTGAAGGCGCAGTTGATGTTTCTCTTCCTTTGTCATTCCAGTTGTGATAGCGACTCTCAGGGAAGGGATCTGAATCTCTAACGGTAGCACAGCTTCGCAACCGTATACTAAAGAGAATGACATAGCTTTTGTGGGGGTCCTCACCGTTGTACGGTAGGCCCACAGACATTCACCGAGTCTTTCATCCCAATCGTGTTGGCTCTTTGAAACAAACTTTTTGAGAAGCTTCATAATGGTCTTGTTAAAAGCTTCTGCAAGGCCATTTGTTGGCGGATAATATGCCGTAGATGCAACACTTTGGGTTCTAAACTTATCATAAAATCTCTGAAATCCGAAGCTAACAAATTATGTTCCATTGTCGTGAACTATTCGTCTCGGGACTCCAAAGTGGTAAATGACATGATGTTTGATGAATTTAACTACATTCGAAGTCTTGACTTCTTTCAGTGGGATTGCCTCCACCCATTTGGAGAAGTAATCGGTCACAGCCAAAATAAATCCATGTCCTTTGGAAGTCGGAGGAGAGATTGGTCCTACGACATCCATGCCCCACATCTCAAATGGCCAAGACGCAGATGTGGGATATAAGTTCCCTGGTGCTTGATGGATAAAGTCACCATGAATTTGACATGTGTGACAATGTTTACCGTAGTCAACTGCGTCTGAAAACATTTTTGGCCAATAATAACCGATTCGTCAGAGGCGATCTCCTAACTTAGCTCCGGGTTGATGAGCGCCGCACGTTCTGTCATGAGCCTCCTTGAGAGCCTCTCTTTCTTCCGTTCTGGAAAGGCATCAAAGCAAAACTCCATCGTGTGACTTACGATACAGGGTTTGAGAAATTGCATTATAATAGAATCGAAGGGCCTTTCGTTTGATGGCAGCCGCTTCCTTGGAATTGTTGGGCAAAATTCCGTATAAGACATAATCGATATATAGGAATCACCAATCCCTAGAATCAAGCTCCATCGAGGTTGTGTAGACTTCTTCTGTCATTGTCTTGTCTGAACTTTCTTCTATAGGAAGCTTGGAACAATATAGTTTGCGTTCGGTGATAGGTATCGTTGTTTCATCCTCTGGGGGCAACGCTAGTGAAGTTGCCAGCGAAGCTAAGGCGTCTGCATAAGCATTCTGAGCTCGTGGAATATATCCAATGAAGAAACCTTCGAACTTCTTGGCTTGCTTTAGCACTGCGAAGTAGTTGGGATCAGGTCCCCGTGACGCACTTCGTATTCCTCTCGGACTTGATTTACGATGAGCTGAGAGTCACCGTAAGCCTCGAGATACCAAACATTAAGTTCTTCGGCAAATTGCATTCCTAATAGCAGGGCATTATACTCAGCTACATTGTTGGCGCAGGGCTCGATCAGGGAAAATCCCTTTGGAATCACTTGACCGTTTGGAGAGATGAATACTACCCCTATTCCCGTAGTAATTACTCCATGAGGGTTTGCTCTGGATGCACCGTCAAAGAATAACTTCCATACTTGTATAACTTCTTGATTGACGCAAGTTTTGGCAACTTCGTCGGGCAATTCTTTATACAACTTAGATGTTCCTAGCACCGGGTGATCAGCTAGGAAGTCTGCTAACACTTGACCCTTGACTGCTTTTTAAGGTATGAATTGCATGTTATATTATGACAGGAGGATTGCCTATTTTGTCAGTCGGTAATTTAGGGAGGATGGTTTCGTCATGAGAACTCTCAAAGGATTTACCTTAGAGATGACATGGATTGTTTGTCCAACCAGGTAATGTTGCATCTTTTGGACGACAAATACCAAAGCGAGACATTATTTTTCAACTGGATTGTACCGGTGTTTGGCTCCCATCATGGTCCTACTTAAGTAGTAGATGGCTTGCTCCTATCCTTGGTCATTGTTCTGGGCTAATAAAGCTCCAAGAGAATGATCCATGGCTCTCACATACAACAGGAATGGTTTTCCCGATGTTAGGGCCACAAGAACCGACGGTTGAGTGAGGTATCTCTTAATCTCCTCAAATGCTCTTTGGCAGTCTCCATCCCAAATGAACGATTCTCCCTTCTTCATGAGCTTAGAAAAAGGTTGACATCGTCCCGAGAGATTTGATATGAATCTCCAGATGTAAGCTAATCTGCCTTACAATCTTCTGAGTTCTTTGAGATTCCTCGGAGGTGACATGTCTTGGATAGCACGAACTTTCTTTGGATCAAGAGAAATTCCCTTGGATGTAACTATAAATCCTAAGAATTTTTCGCTCGATACCCCAAGGAATGATTTTGTCGGGTTCATCTTCAGCTGATGTGCTCGCATGATATCAAACATTGTCTTCAGGTCTGTGAGATGATCATCTTTATGTTGGCTTTTCACCGCTATGTCATCAACATAACATTCAATCTTTTTGCGTAGATGTTCGTGAAAGATTGTGTTCATTACACGTTGATAAGTTGCACCTGCATTTTTTAAGCCAAAGGGCATCACTGTGTCGCAATACACCCCCAATGGTGTTCTAAAAGCAGTATGCTTTTCATCTTCGGTATACATCTTGATTTGATTGTATCCGAAAAATCCGTCCATGAAAGACATCCTTTCATATCCGCAGGTATTGTCGATCATGACATCAGTGATGGGAAGCGAAAACTCGTCTTTTGGGCAAGCTGCATTGAGGTCACGAAAGTCGATGCAAATCTGGACCTTACCGTACTTCTTAGGCACTGGAACAATGTTGGCTACTCAGTCAGGGTGTTGTTCCTCTCTAACAAAGCCTGAATCAATAAGTTTTTTTGACTTCTGACTCGATTGCTTCCATGATCTCAGGACGAAACTGGCGTTGCTGTTGTTTAACGGGTTTTGCATCTGGATCAATGTTGAGATGATGCATGGCTACTTTTGGATCAAGGCCGGGCATGTCTTCATACTTCCAAGCAAAGACATCTATATATTCTTTTATGAGAGATATAAGGTCCTCTTTCTCGGATGGTGATAGGCTTTCACTTATAAAGATTGGTTTAGGGTCAGACTCATCTCCCATATTGACCTGGGTCACTTTATCTTCAGTAGGCGGCTCACGTTGTTCGAAATGCATATCCCACAAGATGTTAAGGCGTTTGATCCAAGGGTCATTGGTCGATTCAATCAACTCTTCATCACCCCCTGCATCTTCATCTGGGTGACTAGTTGAAACCATGTTCACAGTCAAATTTTTAAAGAAAGGTCCGACGCTGACATCGGATCCCCATGATGATGTTCCAGATGAATGATCCTGCCACAGACAGTCACCGGTTTCATTTTCTGAAAGGGAGGGAGTTGTGACATAACCCACACCTCTTTCAGTTTTTTGATAATAATCCGGAGGTTTTCCTTCAAGGGTGAGAGACATTCAAATCGGTGTTCATCTTCCTTTCCCAAAATTTAAACCATGTTTTTCATTAAAGTTGTATCCCATTCATTTCATCAGATGAATAGAATTGGGCTCATGGTAATGGAATTGAGGAATCCCATTATCTTCTTCTGAACTTCCTCGTTTGAGTAATTCAGATTTGACTTTACAAAAATAGATCGGCTTCTGTCCTTTCCTTTTGGACGGGACTTTAAAGAAAGCCTTCAGGACATCTCCTACTTCTTTATCTAAAGCGAAAGATGACTTAATCGGTAATGTGAGTGATGCCTCTGCACCTAACGTGTGCCATGGGCCGGTACCTGCATTAATATCATTCTCTATTTGTTCATTTTTAGAGGATTCATCAGACAAGTACGCCAAAATAAAGTCTTCATTAATACACCACTTGCCCTCACTCGGTACATTATTATTATTCTTGACCTGAGCCATTAAATTTAAATTCAACTCCCATGGACAATCTTCTTCAAGGTTTGGCTCAATGTCGGCTTCATTGTCACTATCAACATCTTCTTTCTCCTGTGATTCTGAGTAGAAGACTGAATCTGTATGGAAGTTCTCCACCCCTCGGAAGGGGTATTTTTCTGTAATCAGGGTTTGAACTTCTCCTTCATTATTGGCATACTTCATGACCTGATGTAGGGTGGACGGGACAATATAGTTTGCATGAATCCATGGTCGTCCCAATAATAAATTATAGGACGTGTCCGCATCTATAATGTAACAAGTCACCTCGGACTTGAGATCTCCGATTTGACATCTAAGCTTAATCTTCCCTAGGGGTCGAGTACTTTTGGCGTTGAAACCGAAGATGGTAGTCTGAGTGGTGTTCAACCGATGCATGGGAATTCCTAAGACCTGCAGACCCTATAAGGCATGATGCTGAGTGCTGAGCCCAGGTTAACTTGAACATGGCTGATTTTCGAGGACCTAATGTACCATGTGTAGTACAAAGGTCTGTCATGCTTGTGCTTTACCTGCATATCGTCCTGAGTGAATGATATGCATGGTAGACTTCTTGCTGCTTGTAGACATTGTAGGCAAGATTGGGCTTTAGAAGCTTCAGGAGTCTGAGTAATCTACGTGATAAAGCTTTTTGTGTTTATTAAAGCTTAAATCAGAGCTTCCTTGGTAGTTTTAGACAACCTCAGGAGCTCGTACAGAGTAATTCTGGCCGGTATGTTGGCCAACTGCGCTAATATATTGAATCGGAAAGGAGTGCTCGATTCCCCAACCTCTTGAAGAAGGTTCTTATTATACCGAGTTTCTTTCTGCTTCCCTTTGTCAACTAACTTCTTAGGAACAGAACCCCCAGTGTCTTGGTATTGTTCTTCCTCTTCTTGAGCATTCTGATCGTAGTCCTTCAGGTAAGCTTTTCCTGACCGGGTGCCAGGATTGCCTCCTGGATATGCTGTAAGAACAATTATTTCTTCCTCTGAGTCAGTGAGAGGTTTGAGATGATCATCATTCTTATTTATGGAGGGGCTAATCATGTTGGATGACTTAGCTTTGCCTCTTTTCTTCCTAGACAAGATGTTCGTCCATTATTGGTCTTTAACCAGATCGGGATGGACCCACATAATCTCCCCTTTTGGGATAGTGAGGGGTACCAACCCCCTGCATTTCTGACTGTGTAAGTTAGTATTTTCTGAAGTAGTTGGAACAGAGTGTCCACATGCTCTTCTTTGAACGAGTATTGCTTAGGCGCTCTTTGTTGGTTCGGTGCTTTGCCTTGCTTCGCAGGTGGTGTACGCGTGTCGGTGTCGGCAGCCAAAGTCTCCTTTCCCTTAGAGCGTGGAGCATTGTTCTGGTTGCGTTGTTGTTGTGGCTTAGGTTGAGTAGCTTCTTCAGCCTTGACCCGAGTAACGATTTCTTTGGCTTGTTCTCCTTGTGACACCAGTTGTCTCCAGGAGCGATATTCTGCTACTCCCATTTGAGCGAGGAGTTGGGTCTGCAAATTGTGCCTGCAAGTTTTAACCAAAGTCGATTGGGTCATACATGACGAGCATCGTAATACTATGCTGCGGAATCTTTCCACATAAGTTTTGATGGACTCTCCCTTCCTCTGCTTGGTGGTGAGGAGAGTTGGGACTGAGACTTCTGTATCATCTTCAAAGAACTTGGCCAAGAAAAGCCTTTCTAGATCTACCTATTTTTTGAATAGATCCAGCAGACAGCTTCATGAACCACTCGAAAGCAACACCCTTAAGGGTGCCGATGAACAAACGAGTTAGAATGGCGTCGTTTGCTACCACATCTCCTGTCTGTGACTTAAAATAGTAGATGTGTTGGTTCGGTGATCCTGTGCCATCGAAGGGCTACAATGTTGGATTTGTAAACATTAGGCCGAGGCCTGCGTTTAAATAATGAAACAGACCACTGAGGGTCGTGTTTTGGTTGGACGCACTCATGGGGTGCGCATTTGATTGATGAAACAGACCCCTGAGGGTCATGTTTTGGTTGAACGCACCCCTGAGGGTTGTGTTTGGTTGGTGAAACAGACCCCTGAGGGTCATATTTTGCTTGAACGCACTCTTAAGATATGCGTTTATCTTTGGCAGTGCCTTTCTGAGGGCCGCGTTTTGGATGAACAACGCGCCACTGAGGGTCGTGTTTCAGTTGTATCACCTGAGGCTCATAATTGGGTTCATTGCCACGAAGCGTGCATTCTGTAGTGGAAATGCATTGCTCGGGCAAAACCTCAGAAACGCGATCCTCACATTGGGCATGGGATCGGCTTTCTCGAAGATACGCCCGTCGTATGGATCTTCTCCGTCTTCGAGCAGCGTTCTTTTTGTCTTGTTTTAAAGCCTTGGCAGCAATGTCATCGGCGTTTATAGAGTCCGCCTCCTCCATAAGCCGTTTATGACCCACAACACGTCGTGTTAACACGGACGTGGAACGTTCAACTCGCTGGACAAGTTCGGCAGAGGCTAAGCCCAGTTCTTTGGTGGAGGGGCTGTTCGATGAGTCTTGGCCAAAGGAGAGGGCTTTCTTTGGCATCTTAGCAACAGTTTTGATCTCTTTGGAGATTTTGCGAATGTTGTGCCTAGCCTTGGGGCTAAGCGATCCGGAGGAGAGGGCTTCCTCGTACTTGGCTTGGTCAAACTCTACGATGAAAGTTTCGATAGTGGTTCCCGTGAGGTGGACGTCAGATTACGCCACCACTTCGTCGTTAGAGAAGCTCGTCCCCAGCAGAGTCGCCATCTTTTGTTTGGTGGAAAATTTGTAGTAAAAAGAATGAAAGAAAAATTTGATTTCTATTCTCTCGATCTTAATTACAACTTGAATTCCGATTACAAAAGAGAGGAGAATGATCTGGATTCTCCCCTTTATTTAATTCTGGGTTCTTCACGGTAGCGATGGAGTGCCTCCTTCGAATGCTTGCATCAAATTTGCTCTCTGTTAACGATCCGACCGTCTTGTCTCGCGGGAACAATTAACTTACGTGGCAAGTTTGATTAAGAACTCTTAATGAGTTTAAGAACTCAGAACGAGTTGAAACTCTATGAAAAGAGTTGTTAAAAACTGAATAATAGGTTAATAAGCCAAGTAGATTTGTTTGTTGCTGAAATCAAAGATGTCAATCTCCTCTAAGATTCGTCCTTAGCCGATCACCAGATGATCTCCCAAACTGAGCTGAACTGCCTTAGTGCCGTTGATATAAAAAAGAACCGCCCTTTTGTGAAAAACCCTGATCCTATGTCAAAAAGATCCAATCTCCTACTATGTTGAGTTTTTTGAGGTTTTATAGGAGGATAAGGGGTTGTAACTGCCCCCTTAATCCGCTCCTAAGTGGGCGTAATTTTCTTAGATCGTGGGGAAAACAGTTCTCAAATCGTTCGACTCATGTTTGAATGTGTCAAACGCCCAATTTGGCATTCAGGACCCTAACTTCGCGTCTTAGGATTGAGACGCGGAGTTGGGTGTCGACCGAACATCAAAAACGCGAGGGCCGCTTGTGTTTTGCTTGTTGAAGCTTGGAAACGCGAGGGTCACTTGCGTTTTACTTGTTGAAGCTTGGAAACACGGGGGTCGCCTGCATTTCAGGAATTAAAACGCGAAGATGAGTTCCGCGTTTAAAAGGGCCTAGTTGACTTGTAACCTCTTTGTTGATTGTAAAGATCACTGAATAGAGTTTTCATCAGTTGTCGGAAGTATCATTGAATTGTAACTCTTCTTGATCCATGTGAAAAGTCCTCCATTTGCAGTTTTCATCTGTTAACATGAAAGTCATCTGATTGTAACTTTCATCATCGAGATATGGGAGTTGTTGGATTGTAACTCCCATCATTGAAGCTTGATGGGGATCAGCTATCTATTGTGATTTTTAGACAGCCTACAATGAGCCTGGTCCAGTTTGATGGCAAAGGCTCTCCCTCATAGTACATCTACTATTTCCTATCTCAGACAGGATTCCTCACGAAAAATGATGTCATTCTCACCTGACTATTCATTGGTACCCTAAGAGGGGTGGCCTTTGAATGGTTTTGTAAGCTGGAACTTAGGCTCCATCACAACATGGGCCGACGTAGAAAGGCTTTTCTTGGCCCGTTTCTTCGACGACAACACAGAAGTGTCGATGGCCACCCTGCTGGTTGACAAACAAAAAAAGACAGCGTCAATCAATGATTTTGTCAAAAGATTCAGGAATCGGTTACTTCAGTATGGGGACTAATTCTCCTTGAGCATCCTAGTCGAGATGTGCCGCAATAACCTCTCAATCGACATTTTGTCCAGAATCGGCACGGTGGAAACCCGTACCTAGAAGAAACTCGTTCGCCAAGGAGAGCAAGTCGAAAACATGATCAAAAGACTGGAAGTTGAGGAGCCTCAGCCCAAGAGCAGAAATTCAGAGCTGAACATCTCCCGGATCCCTCGGTCAAGAGGGAAGGAGATCATGGCTGTCGATTCTACTCTAACTCCCAAATCAGCTCAGCGCCTGAAAACCAAAACCTATGAGCAGTGCTCGCAAAGGAAATACGACTTCACAGAAGATCAGGTGGTGGCTACCTTCAACACTCTTCTCAAGAGCAATAGGATCAAGCTGTCCGAAGTCACGAAACTTGAAGACATGAACAAGAACGATGATCCGCAATTCTGTGCATATCACAGATTCGTTGGTCACCACACCTCCAGATGCTACATCCTTAAGGATAAACTATAAGCTCTTTATGATGCAGGGGTCCTAAAGAAGGAAAAGGTGCAGAAGACGGTGACTACAAACATGGTCACCCTTCAATTCGGAATGGGTCTCCCTGAGGTTCATGCACCAGCAAGAGTCATGCCCATCCCCAAGGCGGAACTAAAAATCGTCAATGACGACCCTCACAATCAACGAGAGAAAGGTTTGGTGTTGCAAACTTTGCCATCAGGATAGGTGATGTGGGTTCATCCCGACCTCCTCCATGACGAGCAATGGACTTACAGCAAGTCTAATAACAAGTATAGGCTTTGTAACGTCATTTCCGCAATTCTGGACAAGGACAAAACGGAGGTAACAACCCTCACCAATTCTGACGAGGGGGAAGATGCATTGATCACCCGAACTATGAGGGACTTTGTCAAGAATTACCCCCTGCCTGCAAAGAATCCGGTAAGGCTACCAGCAAGGTTGCCACTGACAGTTCAGCCAATCCTCGATAAGCCGAGTTCGAGCAATCAACCCTTTCGGTTCGACCTGCTCACCCAGCTAAAAAATATCCCAGCCAGGATCACCTTGTACAAGCTCTTACAGTTGTCCATAACGACCCGCGAGGCCCTATGAGAGGCGCTGACTGATTCAGAAGCCTTTGCCACACATTTCTTGCCCACTACCGAAGAGGAGGATGGAATGGGATGCCCACAATGTTGTCAGACATCTAAATAGCAGATCTCCTATATCACTTTCACTCCAGAGGACATGCTCATCAAAAGTATAACTCACGACTAACCCCTGTACTTCACAGGATACATCGGTTCCTCCCGGGTGGACCGCATCCAAGTCAACCCTGGGTCTGCATTAAGCATTGTTCCCCTGAAGCTCATCAAGCACTTAGGGATGCCTCAAAAACGGTTATCTTCAACAACCACCATCATCTTTGGTTTCAATGCCACCGGAACCAGGCCGCTAGGGAAGATTCCTCTCAAGTGCCGACTGGGTGACATGAAAACTGAGGCAACCTGCTACGTTATTGATGCAGAACCCTCATACAACATTCTGCTAGGTTGACTGTGGATCCATAGCAATAAGATAGTCCCATCCACGTTGCATCAGTGCTTGAAATATGTGGATGACTATGACTAAGTGAAGATAGTGATTGCAAACAAATAGCCCTTCAAGGGGGTTGAAAATTACTTCTTCGATTCTCTGCTCTACCAGGACCCTGAATCAGGTGAAGAGTCCTCGGTCAAGGAACCTGGCAGCGATAATGAGGCTGATAGTGAGCCTGAGGGCAATCAAGGTCTTGTATTTAATGATATGAAACCCATTGTAATTAGCTATGAAAGCCTTGCTGTCACCAACGCTGATGTAGCGGATGGGTTTATTTTGAACGAAAATCTCAACTTTGCTTATTTTTCTTGTTCAGAGTCTAATGATGAGACCAGTAGTTTAAATGCAGAGTTGTATAATGACTCTCCTTTGCACTTGCATGTGCACTCGTCATTTGTCACCAATCGACAAATGACCAAGTCCTCGTGAGTTGCCTTTGTCATACCTGCCTGAAATGTTTCTCAACAAGAAATCATTTTTGGAAGGATAGACCAAACCGCATGCACATTGTGGGACGAGTCGGACTAAAATGAATCCGCTCCTCAATTCTTATGTTACAGCCCTATTGCAAAGCGCATGATGAAAAGGATGGGTTATGATTTCATCCGCAGAGAAGGTTTGAAGTATGGTAAAGGTTGGAAGACGCCTTTTTGACCTGCCTATGTTCCCGAAGGGAAGCCTGACAACTACTATGGCAAGACTCGAAGAGGGTTGGGTTACTCCTCCTCTTCGGATTTATACTGTAATTTCAATGGGATATCCGACGATGCTCGCTCAGATGACCAATCGTCAGCATCCTCGACTTAGAATTCAGATGTCAGCATCGGGGCCCTGTTCAAAGACCTCACAGCCAACATGGCTATAGTTGATACCACCAAAATTTGAGAGGACGAACAGATCCTGCTTTACGATGAAGCATGGGATTGTCATGTTAATGCTTAGTGGATTGGTCGCTTCGAACAGCGTGAACCGCCCACTGAAGACAAAATCCTCTAGATAAACATGGGAGATGAGGCAAACCCTAAACCCATATTCATTAGCGATAGCTTACCTCCCTAGGAGAAGGAAGACCTTGTGTCCCTCATACAGGAATATATTGACGTCTTCGCGTGGAATTATGAGGACATGCTTGGCCTTGATCCTCAAATCGCTATGCATTGCCTCAACATCGGCTCAGACGCCAAACCCGTCAAGCAATAGCGGATATGGTTTCGTCCACAAATCATGGAGGCAATTAAAGCTGAAGTAAAGAAGTTGATCGAATCAGGCTTCATCAGGGAGGAACAACACCCCGATTGGGTGGCTAACATTGTTCCTGTCCTGAAGAAGAACGAAAAAATCCATATCTGCATCGATTTTAGGGATCTCAACGCTGCTTGTCCAAAGGACGAATTCCTGTTGCCCATCACGGATGTCATCATTGACAACACCTATGGTTTTGAAAAGATGTCCTTCGTGGACGGGTTTTTATGGTACAATTGTTTTCGTCGAAAGTTGATGCTATTGTGGAATTCATTATATCTTCGATTGATTACAACAAATTCAAAAGAAAATAGTCTTTTATAAGACTTCTTTTACACAATAAAAGGAAAATTACAACTCTCTAGAAAATAATACAGAAATTATTTATTGATTCCTGTTTTGTGGGACTTTGCCTGTGCCGGGAGTGCTTTGGCTCGTGGACCACCAAATCACAGATTGTGAAGGGGTTTAGGGATTCTTTTTTCATTTATCAAAGTAAGAATTTGAAGCGAATATATTATCGATGTAAGATGTTCACTCTTCCAAAGATCAAGTCAGAGCTTAGATCTCTAGGAATCACTAAGAGCTTTAGAACCAGCTAAGAGGAATGAAGACTCTCTCTCTTACTCCAGTTCACCAAAAAGCTTAAGCTTTTTTGCTCCAATCTGCTCTATGTCCTTGATTTCATGTGTAAAGAGGTATTTATAGGGATAGGGGTGCATAACAGTGGAAACGGACATGAAATAACTGACCAAGTGTATATTCTTTGGGCGCGTCAGTCTTCGCTGCCGCGGCTATTAGCGCGTTAGTGTAGGCTGGCGCGGCTAAAGGGACAGTTCCAGCCACGTTCCATCACGTTCTTAACTATTCTCCCACGTCTTTAGGCCCATGAAACACCACTTTTCTCGGTCTATAACCACCCCCCACGTTAGCACACGTTCACTTTCTGATATGCCACCACGTGGACTCTCAGAAGGATGTTAAAACTGTTAGCAAATCACATAGGAGACTATTATTTGCGTGTCACCATCCTCTGCCGTGTCTAAGCGCGTCATGACACGCTGCCACGCTATAGCGCGTCACGACATGCTGCCGTGCTTTAGTGCATCACCCTGTACTGTCACGCCAATGCGCGTCAGTCGTTGGCTGCTTTGTCAACACACGTCATTCTATGTTATTCCATTTGTTCCTTTGCTTGGATAATCCCCTTTGACTTAGAAAATAACACGCATCACTCTCTCTTTGTCTTGATCGGTATTTGGATGTCCATAAGTATTTTTTGACGCCTATAGATACCCCCTCCAAAGTATCTCAGACTCATTCTTTTATAGAGGAGTCTGGGACACTTTGGATAAGATATCCACCGAACCGACATGATGTCAGCTCCTGACGTATCTGATCTATAAATTCCTCTGCTGTAGCTTTTAGAGGGATGTAAATGGTTGAGTCCTTCCCGACAATGGTCTGACATAGTGAGGCAGTTCAAGAATGCTAAGTGTTGGGAATTTTATAAATGTTTCCCCCGATTTTCTGGCGCACATAATGACATGCTCATTGATGAGGAAGTGTTGGGAATTTTATAAATGTTTCCCCCGATTTTCTGGCGCACATAATGACATGCTCATTGATGAGGAAATGCCTGGGGCTAACAGGACTTCTCTCCCGATTTTCTGGCGCACATAATGACATGCTCATTGATGAGGAAATGCCTGGGGCTAACAGGACTTCTCTCAACATAGGCAGCTTTCATTGGCTCATGAACATTCGACCAGGTTACAATGTTTTCCGGTCAAGAAATATTTGTAGAATCGAGCCTTACCTTCCTTACCGATTTGCGCGACAATTTGGCTATGATCAATTATACGTCGGGAATCCCAACAAATGGCTAACAACCTACGGAGGTCTTATCGATGGAGTGCGAGCTTGGTTTTAGAATGTTATCGGTTGTACCGAAGCTTAATTTAGCTTACCCGTTGCTGAGCCTGAGCTTCATACAACTTTTCTTTACTACCGATGGGTCTTAGCTGCCAACGCACCCCTTAAGAAGAAGAGCATTTCTGAATTAGAAGTCGAAGCTGCTTCTCGGCCTACTACTGGAGTAGCCCGCAGAACTACGACTTCCAGAGGTGGAAAAAAGGCTGCCACATCCTCTCGCAAAGGAAAACAAGTGGTGGATTCTGATGAAAGCGATGAATTTGAGACGTCCAATGAGGAAGATGATACTGAAAATGAAGCTGAGGCTGACACCCCTCCTTCTCCTGTAGCCCATAGGACTCGTCGTGCTTCTTCACCTAAATCACCGAGTGCCCCCTCAAAGCTAGTACAAATGAAGGAGAAAACCATTCCTTTGTCATCTTCCAATAAGATGACTGTCAGATGGCCTGTTCGGGAAGAAAGCAAAGGAGAGGAGGAAGATGCCACACCGCTCATTAGCAGAAAGAGATCCTGATCTCCTGTTTCTTCCGAGGCTCAACCACGCCCTTCTCAAGGAACTGAACTACGCACAAAATTTCGTTATGAGAGCTCTGAGGTTCCAAGAGATACTCGCTTATCGAAGAGGATAAAGAAGACTGCCCATCGACAACGTAAACTTCCCCCTTTATTCGAAGAGGAGTTTACCCAAGATTTTACGATAGACGAGGGAGGTAAAATCTCATCTTCATCTCTCTTTCGTTATTTTATTTCCAAATATATAACTTTATTTATTTTTATTCTGTCACAGGTGGGCAAGAAGAAGGAGAAATTATGGCCGACCCCTCTTCCCCTGGCTTAATGGATGTTGATGAATCAAGTTTCACTCAATAAGTACATAAAGCGATGAGTGAAGAGCCCATCAGTATAGACACCACCGCTCCTCCAGTCACCATATCGACCTCGCCGACCGCCGACATAGGAACAAATGTTTTCTCATTTGGGGGGCACTTCCGAGAAATAAGTGAATCGGAACATTCTACTAACTTGAGCGCTTCATCTACTTTTAGTTAAACTAAAGGAGGTAGGTGCGAGTAGTAGCGCTGCTGATCCTGCTACTGTCGTTGAAGGTAACCTTAGTTTTATTCACTTTAGTTCCTTCATACCCTTACGTACATACTGATGGGTCTTTCTGTCCCATAGATATTCCTGCAAATGAGCCAAGAGACCAGGAAATTACTCATGATGTGGAGATCGGAGACTTTAGCGAACATGATTTCAATCTCTATATTTTTGATGATGATCATCAGCGTATTTTCGATCTGTTGTCAGAGCAAGCTCCGACTGCTACTGCAGGACCAACTGCTAGAGTTGGTTCCATTGAAGTAGGTACATCAGAAGGTATGTACTTTCGAACTTAGGTCTTCAATTAACCTCTTGTTTCTCATTTCAATAATTAAATAAGAATTTTAGTCGTAGGACCAACCATTGAAGTTGATGCGTCTACTATCATTGGTACATCCGACCAATCTAAAGGCCTAGGTTTCCTGCTTTTGACAGGTCCCCCGGCTAAAATTAAACCGTCAGCTATTGTTCCTCCAATTTCTGATACTGCTGAGACTGAGCTCGTTGCAATTTCTGATCCGTCTCTATTTGTTCACGAAGTCGGAGTGTCAAAGGCCAGCGTGGAAGAGCAAATCGCCATAACTGCTACTCCACTTGGTACATCATGTCTTTAATGTGTTTTATAATTTGATTCACACCTTTAGAATATTTATTCATCTTGTTCCGTTTGTAGAATCTACTTCTAAGGGAACTGTCGACCTAGACCCGGAGCCGTCATAAGCCACAACTGAACAACCGTCTGATGTGGTGAATCCACCACCCAGTATTATTCCTGAACAAACTTCGGTTGCCGTGGAGCACGCCTCAGCATCTACAAGTCAAGGTAATCAAGTCGTGGAATTTTTCGTTGAACTTGGGATAATCTCGTTCGTTGCTATGTATGCGCACATATATTTTGTATTGACCTTATCCGTTCTCATCGCAGCTCTTCTCTCATCATTGTCCGATCGTATCCAAGCTTTATTGGTAGATGAAGATCCGAACAAAGCTATCATTTGCTCTGATCTTCAGGGTTTTATATTTTTCTTGAATACTATTATCGATCGAGTTATCCTCAAAGGATCCCCTTTCAAGAATTTTAAAAGATCTCTCGATCGCCATATCTTAGGAATTAGAGAAGACGGATATGCCGAGTTGGCCGTATCTTAGGAATTAGAGAAGACGGATATGCCGAGTTGGCCGATTTGATCGAAGCTTATTTAATCGACCTCAAACAGAACGTCGAACATTTGAGGGATGAGTTGGCCGATTTGATCGAAGCTTATTTAATCGACCTCAAACAGAACGTCGAACATTTGAGGGATCTTCATACCAATGGCGTGTCTTCTTATGTTGCTTCTCAAATGGATTTATGACTACAGGCGTGGCGTGATTCTCAGAAATCAGCTGAATCCGAACTCCAAAAATTAAGGACCCGTGTTAGTCAGATCAGGGTAAGTATTGCCAAGAAGACACAAGCCAAGATTGACTTGCATCGGAGTTTAGAGTCGGGTCGAGCTGAGATAGCCCGCTTGAAGGAGCAACTTATGAAGGCCGAAGATGCTCAGGAAGCTTGGGAGTCCGATCTGGAGGCATTAACTCGATCCGAGTCGAACCTGTTTCAACAGCTGAATCTTCAAGACCAAATACTCGCTGAAAAGGAACAAGAGGTCATCAAACTTAAGTGTTGACGAAGAAGATTTTAAAGCTAACTTGATAGCTGAGCTTGAACAGGCTTATACGACAGAGCTCTCCAAACTTGAAGATCAAATTCGTCATTATAAGCTGTTGTAATTCGAGAACATATATTTTTTGTAGCTTTGTTTGAATGCTTTTGATGAATATAATGAACTCTTTGCTCATTAAAATTTTATTGTGATTACTCATTCCTGTTTAGAATAAATAACCATAATATCTATAGGATTTTTGGCAAACCCTCAGCCCTCAACGGGTTTGATGTGCCTCTACCGACTACCGTTTGAGTCGGGCTAGTATGTGAATTATCTAAATCCGTTTCACATATAACATTAGGCTAAAAGAATTAAACTCTCTTAGACTTTGAACTATAATATTGAATATGTAGGCTACATGTGTTAGATGTAGGCTTATCTCTAATAAGGGATAGAGATAACATCCCCCATGCGCGAACGGCATGGATTTTGAAATGTAAGTAGGTTACATTTCCTAGGTAGGAAAATGAACCCAAGATTAGAAAGAAGGAATTTGATATTCTATCTCTCAATCTCTTGTTTGTTGGTAGAAATGAACCCGAAATCAGAAAGGAAGAATTTTATATTCTATCTCCTGGTCTCTTATTTGTTGGTAGAGATGAACCCAAAATCAAAGAGGAGGAATTTTATATTCTATCTCCTGGTCTCTTGTTTGTTGGTAGAGATGAACCCAAAATCAGAGAGGAAGAATTTTATATTCTATCTCCTGATGCAAAAGAAACTCAAAGTGGGATCTCCACTTAGAGAATCTGGACTGGTTTGAATAATCCTAACTGTCATAAGGTTTGATTATTCAACTCGAAAGTGGACCTCTCGTCCGTGGAATGAATCGAGAGGAGATTTTGGTTGTGGTCCTAACTGTAGTAAGGTTTGACCAAGTGAGGGTTGAGACAATTTTACCTTTAATAGGCTAAATTGTTCAAATGGAATTAAGGTCCTTTCGTTTATCGAAAAGGAATCTCAGTTTTAAAGATGAGCCTTTCGTTCATGAAAGGAATCGAGAGGTGATTTTTGCTTTGACCCTAACTGTAGGAAGGTCTGACCAAATAAGGAATGGGAGCGGGGTACAAATAACAATAGGACTATTGACTTGTACACATTACTTAGTGGGAATTTTTTATGTCAAACACAAGAATTCAACACGGAAGGATTCGGCGACTGATATGGACCGATAAATTGGAATTTTCTTTGATATATTGTATCATAATTTCAGCATCGGGAATGTCAAAAACTGGATACGAAGGTAGTTGTAGGCGTCAAAAAATGCTGAGAGATATCCAAACACAGCTCAAAAGGAAGTCATCCAAAATGTCAAAAAGAACACAAGTATAGATTGTCTCACACGCGAGACAGTCTTTACTGTCTCGCACGCGAGACAGACTTGACTGTCTCGCCGTGCGTGGGTGTAACTGCCCCTTTAGCCGCGGCAGTGTCGACTGCCGCACCCTTTGGCCGCGACATTGTCGACTGTCGCGCCCTTTAGCCGCGACAGCATCAGCTGCCGCGCCTAAAGAGACAGTTATTGACCGGCTATTTCTTCAGTTATCGTCTAAGGAGGCTATAAATACCCCCCTATGGCCATCATTGACAGGGGCTGAGCATTTCCAGAGCAAATTAGAGCAGAGGGCCTGGAGTTTTGGTGAATTAGAGCAAAAGAGAGAGTCTTCCTTCTTCACAAACATCTTCAAGAAGCTTTTGGCGATTCCTAGAGATCTAAGCTCTGACTTGATCTTTAGAAGAGTGAACATCTTACATCGATAAGATATTCGCTTCAAATTCTTACTTCGATAAACGAAGGAAGAATCATTAAACCCCTCACGGTTCAATCAGAATCTGTGATTTGGTGGTCCACGAGTCAAAGCGCTCCCGGCACAGGCAAAGATCCCACGCAAGCAGCGATCCAAACAACGATCCTGCGTTTGTTTCTCAAGAGTTGTAATTTTCATTTTGTTGTGTAAAAGAAGTCTTATAAAAAGGCTATTTCTTTTGAATTTGTTGTAATCGACCGAAGATATAATGAATTCCATAACAAAACCAACTTTTGACGCAAACAAGCTGGCGACCACAGTGGGAGCCAACGGTTTCGCTGCCGAGACCGTCGTCATGTCGCAGCCGATCAAGATTCCAGTTGAATCCATGGTCGAATACGAATTCGACCAAACCAAGTTTGAGGAATATCTCTCATCATCCTCTTCAAGATCTTCATTGTCTCGCAAGTACAAGAGGATCTCACAATTGAGGAAGACTTACATGCTAAAGAAGGCATAAAATGAAGACTCTCGCCTGATTGTTGCTGAGGATTTTACTCGCAACACCTCTGCTCACAATGGCTCTTGTTGAAGTTGTCAAACACTACAGATGAAGACTCTCGCTTAATTGTTGCTGAGGATTCTACTCGCAACCTCTCTGCTCATAATGACTCTTATCTAGTTAAAGAGTCATCGAATCAAAGCCCGCCGGCATTGACGAAAAGAGCTCGTCAGAGACAACGCCAACGCCGTGCTCGCCAAATGGCTAAGGCCTTGGAACAAACCGATGGAGTTCGTTATCATGCGGACTTAGAGTCGAGGAGGCATCGAGTGATTCAGTTGTCTCAACGACCAATCATTCATGTCTCTGCTAAGCTCACGACGGAGGAATGGACTATTGTCAAAAGGACTCGTTCGACCCTCAAAGAACGTATACAAAAACATCGTGCAAACGCTGCTCAGGCCCGTGCTCTCTTACAACAAAGACGAGAAAAGAAGAAGGAAACGGTGACCAAAGAACCACCGAAACTCCACCAAGTTTGGATTCCAAAGTCTGGACTTATGCAAAATCAGCGTTCGGAGCCCGTTAAGACTCCATACCCGCAAGGGGGTGGTTTTAGACGTGTGACTCCCGACATAACCTTGGATCGCTCAAAGACAAAAATAAATTGTCCTGAGAATGCCAACAAGGTTTTACACCCCCAGAAGAAGACGCATTCACCAAATGATATCGTCATACCTGGGAGGTTATGCCAACAGACGATACGATTTTTTGGCAATCATACCGATGAATCGTATTATCAAGTTGGGGTTGTGAATAATTTTCGAAAGAGAGTTATTCGAGAAATAAACTCTCATTATTCCTGTGCGCGACTCGTTAAAGCAGCATTATCAGAATGTGACTGTTTCAAACGAGAAGTCATCCCACGAAAAATCTCTGTATTATCGAAGCCTAAGCCGAGACATTTCCCCAAAAGAAAATCAGCTGCCCAAGATGATGAATTCCCTGAAGTCACCATCAACGTGGCTGATAGAAGAAAGTCTAAACGGCATTCAAATGACTCAAATCCCGACTTTTCCCCTAGAGGAAAAGTCAATCCAAGAATTGCTCAAAGGATGTCTCGACTCCAATTAGGAGCCATCAGACGCAGAGATTACAAAAGAATGCAAGAAGGAATATCCTCGGAGGATGAATTCTCGGACACTTGTTCTGCAATTGCTTCTGATGATACAATGTCTAGAATGGGACAAACCAGAGAAGTACTCACGATTACTTCTGATCAATTTGCTCAAATACTTTAAGAAGCTCTAACGAAGCAACGTGAAGAAATTAGAGCTGGGATGAAGACAGAGATGGAGTTAGCTATCCAACAAATGAGAGAATTGCTAACTCAACGGTCTCAACCTCCTGAGTCCAGTCAGCATGCTGAATCCAGCCGCCACACTCAGAATATTATGGATGACAGTGATCCAGAAGTGGATGAAGTCATTATGGCTGATACACCTCCCAATAGCAATAACGCTGGAGGTGGTCTAACGGATTCTCCCAATAACGAGATTGGGGGTGGTTCAATAGCACCTCTCACAGGGGGTGGTCTAACTCATTCTCCTCAACGTCCTTCGAATAAAGACATAGACGATAAAGGGAAAATGAAAGAGCTTGAAAACAAAATCAACGCTTTGATGATGGCTCAAGAAGTTAAGAAGACGGGTATTCCATGTCCCTATCCAAGGGAATGGGATTCAATACCGTACCCGGCGAAGTTCAATCTGATTAACTTCACACCGTTTGAGGGGAAGAGTTCGCCGATTCAGCACTTGATTTATTTCAAGTCTTATTTGGGCATGATCTCTGGAATCGAGGCTTTAATGGTGCGGTCATTCGTTGGCACCCTTCGTGGGCCCACCTTCGATTGGTACCGACGACTCAAGCCAGGGAGCATCAATTGCTGGGATGACATAGAAAGTTTGTTCCTCAGCAACTTCTTCGATGATGATACCGAAGTGTCAGTCGGAACCCTTTTAGATGAGAAGCAAAAAGACGGAGAGTCAGTCGATGATTTTGTCAAGCGCTTCCGTGGCAAAGCAATGAATTGCAGAGATCCTATTATAGAGGAGTTCATCCTGCAAACATGCCACAATAACCTCTCCATCGATGTCCTGGAAGCTCTGGGGGTCGTACCATCCACCACTTGGAAAGAGTTAAAACTTCGTGGTGAACAAGCTGAACACTTTCTTAAAAGAAAGAAAGTTGAGAGAGGTCAACCAACGACATCCACAATTCCTGTGAACGCGACTCTCGATCCGAGGTTCCAAAAGGAGTATTCTTTCGAAGATGACTAAGCTCTAGCCATATTGGAATACCTCATCGCCAATGATAAAATCGAGCTACCGCCTATTAAAGATCAGGAGGGTGCTAAGATGATTACAGATCCAAACTACTGTGCATATCACAGAAGGATTCTTCATCCCACCAATATTTGCTTTGGACTCAAAAATAAGATCCAAGCCCTAATTGACTCCGGCGTCATAACGGTGAAACAAGCCGAGTAAAGATGACTCATACTCCATTGGATACACGAGTATAAACTGTTTTCCTTGACTCCGATGAGTATACGAGTATAAATTACGAATACTCTTTTGCTGAGGTGAGATTCGATCACTTCGTTGGATCAATCTTCCCTCATAAAATTCTCTCATGGTCAAACCTTTAAACAGTTAGGACCAAAGTCAAAATCCCCTCTCGATTCCTTCCATGAACGAGAGGTCCACAAATCGAATGATCAAACCTTTAAATAGTCAGGATCGCCTCAAAACTCCCACTTGGTCAAACCACAACCAAAATCCCCTCTCGATTCCTTCCATGAACGAGAGATCCACTTTTAGTTGAATAATCAAACCTTGTGACATTTAAGATTATTCAAACCAATCCAGATTCCCTAAGTGGAGATCCCACTTCGAGTTTCCTTTGCACCAGGAGATAGAATATAAAATTCTTCCTCTCCATCATCGGGTTCATCTCTACCAACAAACAAGAGACCAGGAGATAGAATATAAAATTCTTCCTCTCCATCATCGGGTTCATCTCTACCAACAAACAATAGACCAGGAGATAGAATATAAAATTCTTCCTCTCCAGGAGTGGGTTCATCTCTACCAACAAAAGAGAGACCATATTACTCCAATGGGTACACGAGTCTAAACTGTTTCCCTACCATCAACAGGAAGTTTCTGGAGAATATCACTCAAAATATTCTTAAGAATAACCTGACTACCTCTCAACGGGTATACGAGGTTAAACTATTTCCCGAGAACTCCAAAAAAAATACATGAGTATAAACTGTATTCCTATGAAGACTGATACAGTGATTAACAATGCGATATCAATTTGATGACAAAAGCTGAATTCACAAGTACAAATTCCAGCGTCAATTCAAGATCTCAACGACGGTCATGCGATGAACGCCATGCCGAAAGGATATTAGCTATTCTACAAAGCACTGAATAGACTAAGAGACAAAGAGATCAAGTGTTGAAGCCATCTACAGGATCTTCTATACGATCTACCCAACCAAGCATGGAAAGGATCATAAGTAAGACCTATCTTATCCAAAGCATCCCAGAACTCCTCTATAAAAGATTGAGTCTGGAATACTTTGGAGGGGGTATCTGTAGGCGTCAAAAAATGCTGAGAGATATCCAAACACAGCTCAAAAGGAAGTCATCCAAAATGTCAAAAAGAACACAGTCTTTACTGTCTCGCCGTACGAGACAGTGTTTGCTGTCTCTCCGTGCGAGACAGTGTTTGCTGTCTCTCCGTGCGAGACAGTGTTTGCTGTCTCTCCGTGCGAGACAGTGTTTGCTGTCTCTCCGCGCGAGACAGCGTTTGCTGTCTCTCCGTGCGAGACAGCGTTTAATGTCTCTCCGCGCGAGACAGAGTTTGCTGTCTCTCCGCGCGAGACAGCGTTTGCTGTCTCTCCGCGCGAGACAGCTTTTGCTGTCTCTCCGCGCGAGACAGCGCAACTGTTCATAGGGTCTATAAATACCCCCCCGAAGGCCATTTTTGAGGGGGGCTGGTCATTTTTGAGCACTTCAGAGCATAGAGAGCAGAGAGCGAGCAGAGTTCTTGAGCTTCTGGCGATTCCTTGAGATTCGAGCTTTGACTTGATCTTAAGAAGAACGACTATCTTACTTTGATAAGATATCGTTTCAAATTCTCACTTCGATAAACGAAGTCAGAATCAGTAAACCCCTCACGATTCAATCAGAATCTGTGATTTGTTGGTCCACGAGTCAAAGCGCTCCCGGCACAGGCAAAGATCCCACGCAAGCAGCGATCCAAACAACGATCCTGTGTTTGTTTCTCAAGAGTTGTAATTTTCATTTTGTTGTGTAAAAGGAGTCTTATAAAAAGGCTATTTCTTTTTTTTTTGAATTTATTGTAATCGACCGAAGATATAATAAATTCCACAACAGAACCAACTTTTGACCCAAACAGTAGTTTGAAGGATTTTAGTCCATGACGGATTTTGGTGGACCCATCGTCGATTAATTCGATCGGCGAGGGATTTTACAGTGTGGGGTTATGAATCATCGAATCCCCCACAATTATACTGTGGTTGTTTCATGAGGACAGACCAACTGCATTTTGTCATTGAATCACATCTCAACAAAAAGCTTGGAAAGTCACAATGGAAGGTTCTTAATTACTTTGGAAACAATTAGATAACTACAGTAAAAGAATCTTAATCATTTTCATAATAATTAAGAATGAATTATTTAAATGATTAGCTTCTATTTGGAACAATCAACTGATCTCGGGTTATCCTAAAAATATCTTACATAGGATTCTCTAGGAACTTCCCGTTTTACATTGGTTATCCTGAACATACTACGGAAAGTACTTCTTCAGGAACTTCCCATTTATTGGCATCATTAATTTGTTGCCCTCCTGGGTGATCAGGCGATACACACCGTTTGAATAGACTGTTTCTATTACAAACGGTCCTTCCCATTTGGGTTGGAATTTTCCTTTCTTCTTGGAATTGAGAATCATGGGTCTCCGAACAGTAAGAACCAGATCTCCTTCCTTAAAGCTTCGTCGTCGGACCTTTTTATCGAAAGCCCGAGAAATTCTAGCCTGATAAAACTCGATTTGTTGCTGAGCTTCCAAGTGTTTTTCATCTAACATCTCCAATTCCTCGAGACGTTTCTGGTGATGTTCTTCCGTCGTCATTCCCGTTGCGAGAGTGATGCGGAGAGAGGGAATTTGTATTTCTAAAGGAAGGATAGCTTCGCATCCATATGTTAAGGAATACGGGGTTGCTCCGGTTGGCGTACGGACAGTTGTACGATAAGCCCACAAAGCTTCACCAAGTTTGTCATCCCAATCTCGTTTATTAAATTTCACAAGTTTTGCCAAAATCTTAATAATGGTCTTGTTCAAAGCTTCAGCTAATCCGTTAGCTGTGGGATTATAATCAGTCGATGAAACATCCTTAATTCCGAATTTGTCGCAGAATTTGATAAATGCATTACTGACGAACTAAGGACCATTGTCATGTACTATTCGCCTCGGGACACCATACCGATATATGATGTGGTGTTTAATGAATTTGATAACATCACTCGTCTTTACTTCTTAAAGTGGAACTGCTTCTGCCTATTTTGAAAAGTAATCGGTGATTGCCAGAATGAAAAGGTCACCTTTAACCGAAGGCGGGAAAATATGACCCACAATATCCATTCCCTAAGTTTCAAATGGCCACGACGTCGCTGACGGGTGCAAATGCTCCGGAGAATGGTGCATATAATTTGCATGTATTTGACACACCTGGCATCGTCGGGCATAATCTACCGCGTCTTTTACCATGGTAGGTCAATAGTATCCCATTCTTCTAAGTCGATCGCAGAGTTTAGGGCCGGGCTGATGTGCGCCACATGTACCGTCGTGCACTTCTTTGAGTGCTTCTTTCGCTTCTCTATTAGATAGACAACGGAGTAATAAACCGTCATATGATCGTCGATACAATATTTGTGTCATAGCGTTGTAATAAAATCTTGGTTCTCTGTGCCGAACCGAATTCCTTTCTTTTACATCTTCAGGTAAAATACCTTGTAAGGCATAATCAATAATAGGAAAATACCAATCTCGAACTTCGGGTTCAACTCTCGTTGAGTGTGCTTCTTTGGCAATCGAATCATAGATTAGAACAATAAGCTAGTGAGTTTTCACTGTAATTAATTGTTCTGTTTCGGGAGGCTGTGCCAAAGATACTGAAAATGCCGCCAATGTGTCTGCATATGCATTTTGGAGACGTGGAACGTACTCGATAAAAAATTCTTCAAACGAGCTCGCTGTTTCGATGGCTGCCTGATGGTATGGGATCAGATCTTGATTTCTGACTTCATACTCTCCTCGTATCTGATTAACTACTAATTTAGAATCACCAAAAGCTTCAAGGTATTTGACCCCCAGCTCTTTAGTAATTCTAATTATTAATGCGTTATACTCAGCCACGTTATTAGAGCATGGCTCGGTCAACGAGTATGCTCTAGGCAAAACATGCTTTTCCAGGGAAACTAAAACGACCCCCACTCCTGAGGAAATTTTAGAACATCCGGGTGCGCTCGCCACGTTGGTTGCTCGGGAAGCCCCATCGAAGTATAATTACCACACTTGTTGATGTGATGTGGTGTTAATCTCGTGAGTTTTATCCGACAGATCGTCATACAACTTGGCTATATCTTTTGTAAGGTTTACCACCAAAAGATCACAAATAGCTTGTCCCTTAACTGATTTTTGCTGCTTTAAATGCAGATCTTATTGGGATAAGAGTAAGGCCCACCTGGCTAAACGCCAATTCATAGAGGCCGGTTGGGTCATGAATACCTGAATCGGGTTTACGTTGAAAATGACATAAATCGTCTGTCCAACTAAATAATGTCTCATTTTTTGGATTGCGAATACTAGGGCGAGACATTCTTTCTCGATCATCGGATAGCGGGATTCGGCTCCTATCAATGTGCGACTTAGATAATAGACAGCTTGCTCATGACCGTTATCGTCGTCTTGCGCAAGCAATGCACTTAGCGAATGACTCGTCGCTTTGACATATATCAAAAATGGTCTGTCCTATTTTGGTGCAACAAGAGTAGACGGATTCGCTAGATATGTTTTGATATCCTCGAACACCTTTTGACATGCTTCATCCCAAATGAACGACATGCCTTTCTTCGTGAGTTTAGAGAACGACTGACATTTTTTGGAAAGGTTCGATATGAATCAACGGATCTACACCAATCGACCTTGCAGCCCTCTGAGTTCTTTAAGATTTCTCAGGGGTTGCAATTCATGTATCACATTCACCTTATCAGGATCGATATGAATAACTTTTGTAGTGATGACGAATCCAAGAAATTTATCGCTGGACATTCCAAGGAAGGATTTAGTCGGGTTCATCTTCAACTGATGAGTCCTCATAAGGTCGAACATCGTCTTCAAATCGTTAATGTGGTTGTTTTTATCATGGCTTTTAACAACCAGGTCGTCAACATAGCATTCAACGGTCTTCCGAAGGTGCTCGTGAAAGATCTTCATCATTGCTCGTTGGTATGTGGCGCCGGCGTTCTTCAAACAGAAAGGCATGACAGTATAACAGAAGACTCCAAGGGGTGCCCTGAACGTAGTATGCTTTTCATCGTCCGGGTGCATCTTGATTTGATTATATCCCGAAAATCCATCCATAAATGACATTCTCTCGAATCCGCATGTGTTGTCGATAATGACGTCTGTAATTGGTAGGGGAAAGTCGTCTTTAGGACAGGCGGTATTCAGATCTCTAAAGTTGATACAGATTCTGATTTTCCCATTCTTTTTAAGGACTAGAACGATATTGGACAACCAATCAGGATGTTGTTCTTCTCCGACGAAGCCTGAATCAATCAATTTCTTAACTTCAGCTTCTATCGCCTCCATAATTTGTGGACGAAACCGTCTTTGTTGTTGTTTGACAAGTTTGACATCCGGTTTAATGTTAAGACTGTGCATTGCTACATTTGGGTCAAGTCCTGGCATATCTTCGTAATTCCAAGCGAAAATGTCGATATACTTTCTAACGAGGGTGATTAGTTCCTCTTTCTCATCTGACGGAAGATCGTCGCTAATAAATATAGGCTTCGGATTAATTTCGTCACCCATATTAATCTGGACTACCTTATCCTCAGTAGGAGGTTCCCTTTGTTCGAATTGATCGCCATATTGGACATTCATGTAATATATCCAGGGGTCTTCCCAAGTGGTTAACTGATCATCTTCTTTTGTTGTGGAAGGATCGACCGTTGCCATGTTCGACATTAGGCTTTTGAACCTTTCCCCAATGCTTACATCAGAATCCCAGGTCGAAGAATCAGACGAATACCCATTTTTTGTCGTTAATTGATTGATAATTTGCCAACAATATTCATCATCAGACGATGACACATAACCCAAACCTCTTCTATGGCTGTAGTAATTGTCCGGCTTTCCTTTTGGTACATAGGTAGGACGGGGTGGAACCCTGGCACTTTGACCAAAACGAAGACCTTCACCAAGTGTAAGGTCATATCCTTGTTTCCTCATGTAGTCACTTGCTTATGAACTATACCGAGAGAAATGTCGTCCGGGTTCTTCATCATCCGAATTAGTGTCCATGAACAGATCGGGAGTTGGGGATGATTCCCCTTTTCCGAAAATTATTTCTTTTTCATCCTCTGTCTTTGCAGGTAGGATTACAGTCATTCCGAATGAGTCTGGGATGTATTTCATCGTCGTACAAGACGAACGAAGTGGCATGTGTAGATCAGGGCTATCATACAATTTTTGCATTATATTATCGAGACAACGCGAGTACTCTAAATCATCATTTATTATTTCATCGGTAAGTTGCCAGTTACAACTTTCATCCGACGATTCATCACCGTCAAGATCGATTACAAGAGGTTCAATGTCATTTAGTACAAGACCTTCACTATAATCGAGCCCAGCTTCGGTATCAGCTTCTTCTCTGCTGTCCGTACTATGGACCGATGGTTCAGTATCGGATTCAGCACCATAAAGAAGGGAGTCAGTAAAATAATTTTCTAACCCCTTAAATGGTTGCTTATCCACGACCACCGTCTTGACCTCATTGTTAGTGTCAATATATTTTAGACACTGATGGAGAGTTGAGGGAACTATAAGGTTACTGTGGATCCATGGGCGACCCAATAGTAAGTTATAGGAAGTCTCCGCATTGATCACATAGCAAGTGACTTCTGACTTCAATTCTCCGAGTTAACACTTCACTCGAATTTTCCCCAATGGCCTTGACCCACTAGTATTGAATCCGTAGATAACGGTTCCTGTAAAGGCTAGCTTGTTAGCGGGAATTCCGAGGTGGTACATCAACCGAAGTGGCATGATGCTAACAGCGAAACCCGGATCAACTTGAATCCGGTTGACAACGCTTGAGCTGATATATCCAGTGAAATGTAAAGGCCTATCATGCTTCGAATTATTGACTTGCATATCTCCTTTGGTGAAGGCAATGCACGGGAATTTTGTGGCTGCTAGATTGCAATGTTGAACCGATGACTCTGGCTCTTCAGGGGTTGGCTTAATCTGAGTGAGAAATACCTCAGAATCAACTAATGCTTCTTGCAAAGCTTCTATGGTATCCTTTGAAAGGCGCAGTAACTCGTACAGCGTGATCCTTGCTTGGATATTAGCTAACTGAGCCATGACGTTGGAACGATATGGAGCGTTCGAGCTTTCCGGTTTATCTCATCCAATCGGTCGATTGAAACGAGACTGCCTCAGAACTTGAACCTCTTTTTGTTGAGGTTCTTTCTCCTTTTGCTTGGCAGCTTTCTGAGGCTTCTCGGTTGCTATGGGTGGACTTGTGACCACCCCCAACTCTGTCAAAGTCTTAGAAGGTACAGCTTTTACGACCCCCTGCTCAGCTAATTGTTCAGATGCGCTTGGGTAATTAAATCGGTATTCATTTCCACTCCTAGTAGCGAAAGATTCTTGCTCCCCCTCGGAAAGTGGTAGAGCTGGGATTTCTTCATCATTCTTCTTAGGAATTGCCGAGGCTCCGTAACACGACTTCTCTTTTCCCTTACTTTTCAATTTCTTCTTAGACGCGGATGTCGTCCATTGTTCATCTTCAAGCAGATCAGGATGAACCCAGAGGATTTTTCCATTTAGAGTTGTATGTGACACAAGTACTTTTTGGCGCTGTCCGTGAGGATCATCATTGATTGTTTGTATTTTAACCTTTGATACCAGTTCGGCTTGGAACCAGGATAAAGGAACTGAACCAAAGCTAATAGATACCGCATTTGCACCTACTTTCTTCTCTTTTGGTTTTGGCGACACGATACCAACGTTGATCAAAGTTTGTATTTTGTCTTTTAAGACGTAACACGCCTTGGTAGGATGGTGGACCCTTCTGTGGTATGCACAATATTTTGTGTCGTTAGTCTTCTTCGCTTCTTCTTGGTTCGTGACTGGTGGAAGTTTGATCTTATTGTTATCCAATAGATATTTGAAGATGACCAGAACCTCATCGTCTTTGAAATAATACTTTTTTGGGAATCTGGGCTCCGAAGCCTTAGGCTGCCTCGGTGGCTGCTGATTCTGATGTGGTGCTAACTAGAAAGACGATTGTTGCAGTTGTTGTTGTTGTGGTTGTTGTGACGTCTGGTGAGCATCAACAGCAGCTGCGGACCCTCTCCCTCTGCCTCGAGGGTTAAAATTTTGTTTTTGGGGATTCGTCGATGGTTGACCCCTCTCCAATTTCGTTCTCTTGAGAAAGCGCTCGGCTTGTTCACCTCTCACCTTTAACTCTTTCCATGTTTTAGAGGGCACGACCCCCATAACTTCTAGTACATCTAGAGATAAGTTATTATGACATGTCTGGAGAATGAACTCTTCCGTGAGTGGATCTCGATAGTTCACTGCTTTATTCCAGAATCGCTTGACAAAAACGTCAACTGACTCTCCATCTTTCTGCTTCTCGTCCAGCAAGGTGCCAACGAAGACCTCAGTGTCGTCGTCAAAGAAATTAGTGAGGAAAAATCTTTCCATATCATCACAGCTGTTGATACTCCCCGGTTTGAGACGGCGGTACCAATCGAAGGCAGGCTCACGAAGGGTCCCTACGAATGACCGAACCATCAAAGCTTCGTTTTCGGATATTGCGCCAACATGAGACTTGAAATAAATCAAGTGTTGAGTAGGTGAACCCCTGTTTTCTTCACTTCCTGGGTTGTCATCAGGGCATTGACTTTACTCTCAAGATCTTGCATCTTCTTATCCTCTTCCTCACTCTTCTTTAAATAGATTTGAGAAGGTTGAGTAGATGACTTAACTGGACCGCTTCCTGAATTATCTTTATTAGGAAGAGGATCAGTAAAGATAGTTTCATCCACTTCTGGGTCACTGTCAACCTCAGTTATACGTACAGGTAAGGTATCATGCCTGCTGGATTCAACCTTTTGACTTGATTCTGGTTGTGTTTGATGCTGTTGAGCCTGCAAATCCCTCATATGTTGCATTGTCAACTCCATCTCAGTCTTGATCTCAGCCCTGATTTCTTCTCATTGCTTAGCTAATGCTTCCTGCAATATCTAGGCTAGTTGATCCTGTGTAATCGCAAATGATTTTCTGACTTGTCCAACACTGGATATAGTATCATCCGAGGCAACTGCAGAACAAGTGACTGATAGTTCTTCGTCTGAAGATAACCCTTCATGCAATTTCCTATAATCTCGACGTCGGTTGGCCCTTCGTTGTAGCCGTGACATCCTTTGGGAAAGACCCTGTTCAACTCTCCCTGCTGGAGAGAAATCAGGATCCGGGTTAACCGAATGTTGCTTTCCTCTACTGGTATTATTAATAGTGACCTTTGAAAGTTCATCTTCTTGCACAACGGGTTTCTTTTTCTTAAAACGTCTCATCTTGGGTTTTGACGTTTCAGTGGAAAGTCTCTGAAATATGGAAACTCTTGGTGGTTCAGCTTTGGAACAACCGCATTCTGTCAATACAGCCTTAATGAGCCTCTCGCACGCGCAATGAGACTCCGTTCCTCGAGCGACCCTTTTTCGTGATTTGTTAGTTTGATAGTACAGCTCATCATTACCATGATTTGAGCAACCTATCTTTTGTCTTTGAACCTTGTTAACATTCACAGGATGACTTGTTGTCACCTCTGAGCGATCCAATGTTGTATGTTTAAATTCATCCTTTTGTGGGGATGAAGTGTTTACAGGCCCTAAACGGGAATGAATTGATATCTTCCCTTCTTGGGCTTGTTTTGTTCTGACAAGAGGATATTTACGACCCCCAGTGTAAGAAACTACTAAGCGTTTATTCGTTAGATCCGAGTATTCTTTGATCGAGGTTTTGCCTCGATCATTAGACAAAGGACCGAGGCGATCCGCCATTGTGACTTTAAATTTCGACAGATCAGGACTGACCCAAGGCTTCACTGGTGACACAGCAGACATAGTTGTAGTGGACGGACCAGGAGCGGACGTTGATGGAGTCGAAGGGATGATCTTACGAACGTCCTTATGGCCGTGGTAAAAATTAGTGTCATGGTTGGATGAAGCGATGCAGCGGTTATGACTGTCGCGGTCAAAAGTCTTGTCGCGGAAGGAATCGCCACGGCAGTATGGGCTGCCGCGGTTAAAGGCTGAATCTCCCTGATCTAATTATTGAGCACATCTGGTTTTGGGAATCTAGACTTTGCAATTCTTCGGTGATTTTTCAGGCACCATTTCTTTCTTCCCTTCTCGCGTTTGTTGACGAAAGGGCACGATTACAAGCGGCGTTTATACGACGCTTTTGCATGCGTTCTTTGAGAGTCGAATGAGCCCTTTAGACGAGAGTCCATTCCTCCGTTGTAAGTTGTGTAGAAATGTGAGTGTTTTGCCGTTGGGGCAATTGGTTCGCTCGTTGTTTCCTCGACTCTAGGTCCGCATAGTAGCAAACCCCGTCGGTTTGTTCTAAGGCCTTAGCCAATTGACGAGCACGGCGCTGACGTTGTCTCTGACGAGCCCTCTTTATCAGCACCGGTGAGTTTTGATTCAATGACGCCTTAACTGGTGAAGGGTCATTTGGAGCAGATATATTACAAGTAGAGTCCTTAGCAACAATTGGGCAAGAGTCTTCACATGTGGACTTCACCGAAGTTGAAGACTGGACAAGTAGAGTCCTTAGCAACAATTGGGCAAGAGTCTTCACATGTGGACTTCACCGAAGTTGAAGACTGGAAAACCTTCCTAGAAGACGAAACCTTCTTGCACTTACGAGGCGAGGAAGGTTTTGAGGATGAGGATGACAGCTACTCCTCAAATTTTGCCTGATCAAACTCATATTCGATCTCTTCGTTGATCACAATCTTAATCGGCTGCAACACTACAGCCTTGGCAGCGAGACCGTTAGCTCTCACTATGGTCGCCAGTTTGTTTTCGTCAAAAGTTAATGCTATTGTGGAATTTATTATATCTTCGATCGATTACAACGAATTCAAAAGAAAATAGACTTTTTATAAGACTTCTTTTGCACAATAAAAGGAAAATTACAACTCTCTAGAAAATAACACAGAAATTGTTTATCGATTCCTGTTTTGTGGGACTTTGCATGTGCCGAGAGTGCTTTGGCTCGTGGACCACCAAATCACAGATTGTGAAGGGGTTTAGGGATTCTTTCTTCGTTTATCGAAGTAAGAATTTGAAGCTAATATCTTATCGATGTAAGATGTTCACTCTTCCAAAGATCAAGTCAGAGCTTAGATCTCTAGGAATCACTAAGAGCTTTAGAACCAGCTATGAGGAATGAAGACTCTCTCTCTTACTCCAGTTCACCAAAAAGCTTAAGCTTCTTTGCTCCAATCTGTTCTATGTCCTTGATTTCATGTGTAAAGAGGTATTTATAGGGATAGGGGTGTTCGTGGGAAAAATCTTGTCTTTCTTCATTGATGTCATTGCACACTCCTTGATAATAGTTAATCGGTTACAAAGATCCGGTCTTTTTATAAGATCCGGTTACAACGAAATCAAAGAAAAAGGAAAAAGATTACAACTTTCCTTCCGAACGAATCGCGAGCTCCTGTTTTGCGGTCACTCGCTTTTGTGGGTTCTTCGCCTGCACCGGGGTTTATCCGTGGACCACCGCGCGATCTAGATCCGGTCGGATCTACGCAGTATGACGGGTATTATTTCGCGAAGGAAATAATAGCCGGGGGGATTAATTCACCAAGGAAATAATCGCCCTAATTCTCGGGATCAAAGGCCAAGCTTTGATCCGGAGGATGACTACGTAGATCTGAGATCCGGTTCCTCTCGAACTCTTGCCTTATTTGGCGTTGACGATCGCCGAGCACCGGATCTGGATGAGCAAGTCCTCAAAGTCCCAAAGCTTCAATCTTTTTTAGTTCTGAGCCTTGAATCCAGCAGAGCTTCGCCTCCAAAATTTCCAACCTTTTACAAATGAGCCATGCCCCTCTATTTATAGGCACTCAGAACTGTGCCCGGGCACAGATCTGGCCGGCCACCCATAGGTGGCTCGGCCACCGAGCCACCTAGAGGTGGCTCGGTTTTGGCCGAGTCCCCTTGGTGTTTGGGTTTTTGCTGTTTTTTCCGGTCTCGTGGTTGATTTGGACTCTGATTTGTTGATCTGAATCCTGATTTGGCAGTAAACCCGCTTCGTTGTTGATCCGGACTCTGATTTGACAGTCCGAATCCTAATATGGTAGTAAATCCGCCTCGGTGTTTGAGTTCAAATCCGTTCTATGGTTGGATGACTCGTTGACTCACCGAACTATTATCTTGATGCGAATGGATGTATTCCATTGTTTGCGTGTGGTTCGTTAGCCTCGTTGCCTCGTTAATCCGCTTCGTTGCGTGTCACTTGGCTTCGGCGTTGTGGACTGACGCTCGTGTTTGGATATGTCGCCCGATGGTTCGTCGGTTTGTACCGAGCTGTGCTAAGGGTCCTATAAGTAATTTTATACGCCTACAGATACCCCCTCCAAAGTATTTCAGTCTCGTTCTTTTATAGAAGAGTCTGGAATACTTTGGATATGATTGTCCCAACCTTCAGTCGGTGTAACGGGACTTTGGAATGGCTTCTGTTCTTGATTCCTTCAATCCTTCAGGCTATTCGGTGTTTGTCGAATGTCTGTAAGGGTTTCGGCGCTGCATTTATTGTCTGACCATTGTCGGAATCTTGAACTTGAAGTCAATTCCTGATTTTCTGATTTTTAGCTCGTGTTTGTTGGTTTAACATGGAACTGACCATCGATTGTTGGCGTTGAGTTCTCATTTGCAACGCGTTGTCCGGCGTGGTTTTGTTGAGTTATCCTTAAGAATATTTTTAGGAAAAATATTCTCCAGGAACTTCTCAACCAAAAATATAGGGAATAGTTTATACTCGTATACCTTATTGGAGTATTAAGAAGCAGTTTATACTCGTATACTTTTCGGAGTATTGATTTTTTTCATTGCAACGCATTGATCTCGGAGTATTAAGAAGCAGTTTATACTCGTATACTTTTCGGAGTATTAAGAAGCAGTTTATACTCGTATACTTTTCGGAGTATTAAGAAGCAGTTTATACTCGTATACTTTTCGGAGTATTAAGAAGCAGTTTATACTCGTATACTTTTCAGAGTATTAAGAAGCAGTTTATACTCGTATACTTTTCGGAGTATTAAGAAGCAGTTTATACTCGTATACTTTTCGGAGTATTAAGAAGCAGTTTATACTCGTATACTTTTCGGAGTATTAAGAAGCAGTTTATACTCGTATACTTTTCGGAGTATTAAGAAGCAGTTTATACTCGTATACTTTTCGGAGTATTAAGAAGCAGTTTATACTCGTATACTTTTCGGAGTATTAAGAAGCAGTTTATACTCGTATACTTTTCAGAGTATTAAGAAGCAGTTTATACTCGTATACTTTTCAGAGTATTAAGAAGCAGTTTATACTCGTATACTTTTCGGAGTATTAAGAAGCAGTTTATACTCGTATACTTTTCGGAGTATTAAGAAGCAGTTTATACTCGTATACTCTTCAACGGATTTGATTAGCCTTTACCGATTACCGTTTGAATCGGGCTAGCATGCGGATTGTCTAAATCCGTTCCGCATGTGACGTTGTGCTAACGGAATAAACTCCCTTAGACTCTTTGCTACGACTTTGAATACGTAGACTTCGCCATTGTTACGGGAATAGGCTACCCGGCGACACGTGTTAGGTGTTGACTTTAGGATTTTTGGCTAACCCCCAGCCTTCAACGGATTTGATTAGCCTTTACCGACTACCGTTTGAATCGGGCTAGCATGCGGATTGTCTAAATCCGTTCCGCATGTAACGTTGTGCTGAGAGAGTGAATTCTCTTAGAACTTGATGCTACGACTTCGAATACGTAGACTTCGCCATTGTTACGGGAACAGGCTACCCGGCAACGCGTGTTAGACGCTGACTTATCCCTACTTAGGCTTCGGGATAGAATACCCCAGAATCGAACTCTGGTGTCTTTTTCCACGAAGAAAGACTAAACTGGCGACGCGTGTTAGGCGTCGGCATTTCCTTTCTTAGGATTCAGGATGAAATTCCCCATGCGTGTAAGGCATGGATTATGGTTATTAATAACAACCTGCCACAATGTTGAATATGCGGACGGGTGTTCTTTTTAACGGTTAAGAACTAACCGGCAGCGCGGGTTAGGCGCAGACTTATCCCTGCTTAGGTTTCAGGATAGAATACCCCAGAATGGTTAAGAACTAACCGGCAGCGCGGGTTAGGCGCAGACTTATCCCTGCTTAGGTTTCAGGATAGGATACCCCAGAATCGAACTCTGGTGTCTTTTTCTACGGAGAAAGACTAAACCGGCAGCGCGTGTTAGGCGCAGACTTATCCCTGCTTAGGATTCAGGATAAACTTCCTAGGATGAATCCTAAATTGACAAAGTTTAGAAAAGATCGGTGCAGGAAAGGAAGAATTTTATATTCTATTTCCCGGTCTTCTTTTAGGGTGAAGGCAAACCCGAAAACAAGGAAGGAAGAATTTTATATTCTATTCCTTGATTCTGGAAAGAAAGAATTTTATATTCTATTTCCAGTGCAAAAGAAACTAGGAGTGGGATCTTCACTCCGAGAATCTGGAAAAAATCTAGATAAACTTGCCTTTTATAGGATTGGTTATCTAAACTGAAAAATGAGTTCTTCGTTTATCGAAGTGAAACTTCAACTTCGGTTATAGCCATGAGAGGGCTTAACCAAAGAGAAGACGAAGGGAGTTCTTTCGTTTATCGAAAGGGGACTCCGAAAAGAAATTGGACCTCTTGTTCATGGAGAGAGTCAAGAGGGCCAGAAAGACATTTTTAGTGGACCCACTGTCAATTGAAATTGATCAGTGAGGGATTTTGGTGGTGAAAAAGATTTTGGGTTATCCTCTAGAATATTAAGTGTAATATTCTTCAAGGAACTTCCCGGTAAATAAGTTATCCCGAATGTACTAGGGATAGTACTTTTTCAGGAACTTCCCATTTATTGGCATTAATTGCCTGGCGCCCTCTTGAGTAATCAGGCGATATGCGCCGTTTGAATAGACTGTGTCTATTACAAACGGTCCTTCCCATTTGGGTTCGAATTTACCTTTCTTCTTGGAGGTGAGAATTATTGGTCGGCGAGCAGCGAGGACCAGATCTCCTTCCTTGAAGCTTCTCTGTCGGACTCTCTTGTTAAAAGCCCTAGATATTCTGGCTTGATAAAACTCGATGTGTTGTTGAGCTTCCAAGCGCTTTTCATCCAACCTTTCGAGTTCTTCGAGATGTTTTCGATGTTGTTCTTCTGTCGTCATCTCGGTTGCGTGGGCGATCCGAAGGGATGGGATTTGGATCTCCAATGGTAGCACAGCTTCACATCCGTATACCAACGAATATGGGGTAGCTCCCGTAGGTGTGCGTATGGTGGTGCGATAGGCCCAGAGTGCTTCACCGAGTTTATCGTCACAGTCTCGTTTATTGGTCTTCACGAGCTTTGACAGGATCTTAATGATCGTTTTGTTGAACGCCTCAGCTAATCCATTCACAGCGGGATAATAAGCTGTTGACGACACATCCTCAATTTTGAACTTGTCACAAAACCTGATGAAGGCGTTGCTTATGAACTGTGGACCGTTGTCATGAATGATCCGTCTTGGCACGCCGTGTCGGTATATGACATGATGCTTGATGAAATTGATGACATTATTCGTCTTCACTTCTCTAAGCGGAATTGCTTCAGCCCACTTTGAAAAGTAATCCGTGATTGCAAGAACTTCTCTAAGCGGAATTGCTTCAGCCCACTTTGAAAAGTAATCCGTGATTGCAAGAATGAATCGATCATCTTTGACTGAAGGGGGGAAAATAGGACCAACAATGTCCATACCCCATGTCTCGAATGGCCAAGACGTGATTGACGTGTGCAACTGCTCTGGCGGTTGATGCATATAATTTGCATGTATTTGACAAGCATGACACTCTCGGGTGTATTCGATTGCGTCACGAGCCATTGTTGGCCAAAAATATCCCATTCTCCTGATGCGATCATACAGTTTGGGACCAGGCTGATGCACACCACATTCTCCTTCGTGTGCTTCCTTAAGAACTTCTTCTGCTTCTTTGTTCGAAAGACATCGGAGTAATAAACCATCGTACCCTCTACGGTATAACGTATGGGTCTTGGTATTATAGAAGAATATTGGTGCTCTTCGGCGGATTGATTCTCTTTCTTTTACATCCTCTAGCAAAATACCATACTGGACGTAGTCAATGATGGGAAAACGCCAATCTCGGGAATCAGACCCAATTTGAGTTGAATTCACTTCCTTGGCGTTTATGTCTCTATCATCTTCCTCTTCAATATCCATATCGTATATGGGCATGCAGAGCTGATGCGTCCTCACTGTGACTAACAGCTCAGTTTCGGGAGGCTGTGCAAGTGATACCGCTAGTGTTGCTAGTGCATCTGCATAAGCATTCTGGAGACGAGGGATGTATTCAATAAAGAATTCTTCAAAAGATTCTGCTATTTTGATGGCCTCCTGGTGGTACGGGATCAGGTCTTGGTTCCTGACTTCATACTCTCCACGGACTTGGTTGACTATCAATTGAGAGTCCCCAAAAGCTTCGAGATATTCGACCCCCAGCTCCTTAGCGAAACTGAGTCCAATGAGAAGCGCGTTGTACTCGGCTACGTTATTGGAGCACGGACTAGTCAATGAATAAGCTCGAGGCATCACATGCTTCCCCGGGGAGATTAGGACAACCCCAACCCCGGCGGAAACTGTAGAACCTCCCGGGGTTATTACCCTATTAACTGCCCTCAAAGCACCATCGAAATATAATCGCCATATTTGCTGGTGCGACGTAGTGTTAACCTCGTGGGTTTCATCCGGCAAGTCATCATATACTTCTGCCGTATCCGTTGTCGGGTTTGCTACCAAAAGATCGCAAATCGCTTGTCCTTTGATCGACTTCTGTTGCTTGAAGTGCAAATCAAATTGGGACAAAAGAAGGGCCCACTTCGCTAACCGCCAATTCATAGAGGCCGGTTGCGTCATAAATACCCGCACTGGATTAACGTTGAAAATGACATAGATCGTCTGTCCAACTAAATAATGCCGCATCTTTTGCATCGCGAATACCAATGCGAGGCATTCTTTCTCAATCATCGGATATCGAGACTCGGCGCCTATCAAGGTCCGACTTAGGTAATAAACTGCCTGTTCGTGACCATTATCATCGTCTTGTGCTAGTAAGGCACTTATCGAGTGGTTCATCGCCTTGAGATAAATCAAGAACGGTCTACCTGATTTTGGTGCAACGAGAACAGGAGGGTTCGTCAGATAAGTTTTGATATCTTCGAATGCTTTTTGGCAGGCGTCGTCCCAAATAAACGACACTCCTTTCTTATTTAATTTAGAGAACGGTTGGCACTTCCCAGAAAGATTTGAGATGAACCGCCAGATGTAAGCTAATCGCCCTTGCAGTCCTCTGAGCTCTCTCAGATTTCTAGGGGGTTGCAGCTCATGTATCGCCTTCACCTTGTCAGGATCGATATGTATTCCTTTAGTGGTGACGACGAATCCAAGGAATTTTCCGCTGGACATTCCAAGGAAGGATTTAGTAGGGTTCATCTTCAATTGATGACTCCGCATGCCTGAGATGCTCTTGGAAAATCTTAGTCATTGCTCGCTGGTACGTGGCGCCTGCATTCTTTAGACCGAAAGGCATCACCGTGTAGAAAAAGACACCAAGAGGCGTTCTGAACGCTGTATGCTTCTCGTCATCTGGGTGCATTTTGATTTGGTTATATCCTGAGAAATCATCCATAAAAGACATTCTCTCAAATCCGCATGTATTGTCTATAATGACATCCGTGATTGGGAGAGGAAAGTCGTCTTTTGGACATGCCGTATTCAGGTCTCTGAAGTCAATGCAAATCCTGATTTTACCGTTCTTCTTCATGACTGGAACGATATTGTCTAGCCAATCTGGATGTTGCTCCTCTCGGATAAATCCTGATTCGATCAATTTCTTAACCTCTGCCTCAATGGCTTCCATAATCTGCGGACGAAACCGTCTTTGCTGTTGCTTGACAGGTTTGGCATCCGGCTTGATATCGAGGCGGTGCATTGCCACATTGGGGTCGAGCCCTGGCATATCTTCATAGTTCTAAGCGAAGACGTCAATATACTCCCTGATGAGAGCAATTAACTCCTCCTTCTCATTTGGGGGAAGGCTGTCACTGATGAATATGGGCTTTTGATTGGCCTCGTCACCCATGTTAACCTGGACTATTTTATCTTCAGTGGGTGGTTCTCTTTGTTCGAACCTATCGTCGTACTTAACTTGGACTATTTTATCTTCAGTGGGTGGTTCTCTTTGTTCGAACCTATCGCCGTACTGCATGTTTAGGTGATGAACCCATGGATCTTCCCACGTTGGCATTTGATCGTCATCTTCTATCGTCACAGGATCGACCGTGGTCATATGCGACATCAGTTTCTTGAACCCCTCCCCCAAACTTGCGTCGGAATCCCCAGCTGAAGAATCAGAAGAGTATCCGTTCTTAGTTTTGTTAGTAATTTGATCGATAATTTGCCAACCACATTCATCATCAGACGAGGAAACATAGCCTAAGCCTCTTTTGTGACGGTAATAATCCTCGGATTTCCCTTTTGGTACATATACCGCTTTGGCTGGAGTACGAGGACCTCGATCGAAGTATAGACCTTCTCCGAGTGTGAAATCATACCCCTGTTTTTCCATGAGTTT
>NC_033800.1:59434629-59439476 GCF_001876935.1 Asparagus officinalis | reverse complement strand
ACTTGGATTCGGTTGACTTTGCTGGAGCCAATGTACCCAATGAAATATAGGGGTCGATCATGGTTTGAATTCTTCGTCTGCATATCCTCTTTGGTGAAGGTGATGCAGGGAAGGTTCTTAGCCGCTATGTTGCAATGTTGCATTGCCAGTTCTAGTTCTTCAGGTGCCGGTTTGACCCGAGTGAGGAATGCTTCAGAATCAGCCAAGGCTTCTCGTAAGGCTTCCCTAGTCTCCTTAGACAACCGCAGCAACTCATACAACGTTATCCGCGCTGGAATATTGGCTAATTGAGCCATGATATCGAAGACGCGCGGATTTTTCGAATTCTCCGGTTTATCCCTTCCAATCGGACGACTGAAACGAGACTGCTTCGGATTCTGTATTTCCTGGGGTTTTTGTTTATCCGCCGGCTGTCGTCGAGTATCTTCAATCGGTTTAGGAACCGTAATCACCCCCAGCTCTGTGAGAGTTTTGGCTGGTCTCTGTTTAGTCACCCCCTGCTCAGCTAACTGATCACTAGGTGACGGATAGTTGAAGTGGTACTGGTTTCCGCTTCTAGTGGCAAAAACTTCTTGTTCTTCTTCAGAAAGCGGGAAAACAGGAGCTTCATCGCCATCTTCTTCGAAAATTGCGGAAGTACCATTGCAGGACTTGCCTTTACCCTTTCTTTTCGAGGAGGTCGCCCACTACTCATCTCTAATCAGGTCGGGGTGAACCCAGAGGATTTCGCCGTTCGGGGCTGTGTGTGGCACAAGTCCCTTTTGGCGCAGTCCATGTGGGTCATCATTCACCGTCTTCATTCCCACCTTGGGGACGCGTTTCGGCTCGAACCATGTTGGGGACATTCTTGGACGGCTTCGGGGTTATGACGCCTACATCAATTAGCGCCTGGATCTTGTCCTTGAGGTGGTAGCATGATTTGGTAGGGTGATGGACCACTCTGTGGTATGCGTAATACTTCGGATCCGTCACTTTGCTAGCCCCCTCTTGATCCACGATCGCCGGCAGTTGGATTTTGTTGTTCTCCAATAGGTACTTGAAGATGCCGGGCACCTCGTCATCTTTGAAGGAGTACACCTTAGGAAATCTTGGCTCCGCTCTTTGCTTCTGAGACCGTTGTTGCCATTGCGGCTGCGATTGTTGTAGCGCTCTTTGCTGCTGCTATTGCTGACCACCAGCAGCTGCAGGTGCCTTGCCCTTACCACGAGAGGCGAAGTTTGAGTTCAGCGGATTAACCGTCGGTTGGTTCCTCTCGGCCTTCTTCCTTCTAAGGAATCGCTCAGCCTGCTCCCCTCGGACCTTCCGATCCTTCCATGTTTTGGACGGTGCTGTCCCCATTGCTTCCAACACGTCCAAGGACAGATTATTATGGTAGGTCTGGAGAATGAATTCCTCGGTGATCGGGTCCCGACAGTTCATCACCTTGTTCCGGAATCTTTTGACGAAGGTGTCGACTAACTCCCCGTCCTTCTGCTTCTCATCGAGCAATGAATCAGCCAAGGCTTCTCGTAAGGCTTCCCTAGTCTCCTTAGATAACCGCAGCAACTCATACAACGTTATTCGCGCTGGAATATTGGCTAATTGAGCCATGATATCGAAGACGCGCGGAGTTTTTAAACTCTCCGGTTTATCCCTTCCAATCGGACGACTGAAACGAGACTGCTTCGGATTCTGTATTTCCTGGCGAGCAATGATCCGATAGATATATCGGTGTCGTCGTCGAAGAAATTGGTGAGGAACATGGTCTCCATATCGTCCCAGTTGTTCACGCTACTTAGCTTGAGGCGGCGATACCAATCGAAGGCGGCCCCGCGAAGAGTACCGACGAATGACCGCACCATCAGAGGCTCATTGCCGGAGATTAACCCCAGGTGTGATTTGAAATAAATCACATGCTGAGTGGGTGAACCCTTCCCATCAAACGGCGTGAAGTTGATTAAGTTGAACTTTGCCGGATATGGGATTGATTCCCATTCTCCTGTTTTCTTCACCTCTTGAGCAGAAATCAACGTATTGATCTTGTTCTCGAGGTTTTTGATCTTCAGATTTTCGCCTGTGTTTTCGTTAGCACGATTCTGAGGCGGAAGTGTGGCATTACGACTAGCATCCTCATTACCACTCCCTGCATTGATGGGAGGATTATTGGCATTGTGAGCTTCATTCGTATCCGTGTGCTCCTCTTCCTGAACGACCTGGTTATGACGGCTTGGTTCGCCTTGCTGGTTCGTCAGTGCCTGAATTTGTTGCTCATGCATTTCTCTCATGTTCTGCATGGCCATCTGCATTTCGAACCTGAAGGCATCCTGTTGTTTAGCCATGGCCTCTTCAAGCATCTTGGCCACTTGTTCTGCACTTATCATAAGTGCCTCGCGGGGTTGCCCCTCGTTGGATACCGTATTATCCGATGCAACTGCGGAGCCAGCATCAGATTCTTCATCTTCTGAAGGTACCCTTGTCTGAACCCTACCGTAAGTTTTTCGTTTGATGGCTCCAGATTGCAAACGGGTTATACGCTGGGATGCTTTCAGAATTGACTCGAGATTATCCCGTGCCGATGTCCCTCTGCTGGTCATATTGGTGGTGACCCTCGGAAATTCTCCATCTTCAACCACCGTTCTTCTTTGCCGTCGGTGTCGAGCCTTTCGAACACTGAAATTCTCTCGGGGACTGCCTTGATGCAGTTGCACTCAGACAGTACCGCCCGAATGAGCTTTGAACAAGGGCACTGAGTTTCTAGCCTTCGAGGACTCCTCTTTCTGGCTTTGCTCATACCCCCAGCACGATAGTACAGCTCTTTCGTTTGAAAGTCGGAGCAACCTATCGTGTGTTGGTACGATTTCTCAGGTATAACGTAATCATCATCAGACGATAACGTTTCCTTCTGAGAGTGAATTACCTTCTTTGGACTTTCGAGAGTCACGTGCCTCGAAACGCGCCTTTGTGGGCGTGAATTCTCGACGGGCTCCTGAACTTCGATGCGCAAAGTAGTGCGCTTGGGCGCCATGATTTCTCTGTCACGTTGAGGGTTGCGGCGACCCCCAGCGTGTTGATTCATTCGGGGTTTTCTTAGTGGGCCCAAACGTCCTTGGATTAGAGCTTTGCTTCGCTCCTCGGGAAGTGGACCGAGGCGCTCCAAGACTGACTTCCTTTTTTGGGATGGTCCTGCGGGATCTCCCGGAGCAGTTGTGGAAATCATCGGTGGTCTGGATTGATTCGCCGGAGGTTGAACTTTCGGAGGCTGCAGTTGTTGCTCCTTAGTCTGAATCGCCGCTTCAGACTTTGGTTTCCAAGCTTTGTGGGTTGATGGTGGCTTCTTGGCCACCTCTTTCTGCAGCTTTCTACGTGCTTCTTCGGCTTGAGCCCGCGCCTGCGCTGATAGTGCACGGCGTTTGCGGATACGTTCTTCCAGTGTCGAACAATTCCGTTTGACACGGACCCATTCCATTGTTGGCGGCTTGGAAGAGGCGTCGTTCATCTGTTGTTGAGGCTGTTTGCCTCTCTTGTTCTTCAGATCCGCGTTGTAGCGGATCCCGTCAACTGACTCCATGGCCTTTGCGAATTGTTTCACAAGGCGTTGACGTTGCCTTTGGCGGGGTCTCTTCGAGGGAGGCACCACGCCCCCTGCGGCAGAAGGGTTGGCCAGAGCAGATCCGACCTGGTTGGGAATTGGAGGAATCTCACCCGATGCGACTTTGGCATCAAACGGGGCGAGATCTTCGTTGGTGTTTTCAACGTCTTCATACCAACGAGTTTTTCTCCTGGAGGATAACTTTTTGGACTTGCGGGGGGAGGTTGATCCGGACGAGGACGACAAGTATTCCTCGAACTTCTGTTGGTCGAAATCGTATTCGACCTCCTCCATGACCGGGATTGAGATCCGCGGCTGCGACGCTCCGATCTCGGTAGCGAGATCGGCGGCTCCCACTGTGGTCGCCAGATTGTTCGTGGGAAAAATCGTGTCTTTCTTCATTGATGTCATTGCACACTCCTTGATAACAGTTAATCGGTTACAAAGATCCGGTCTTTTTATAAGATCCGGTTACAACGAAATCAAAGAAAAAGAAAAAAGATTACAACTTTCCTTCCGAACGAATCGCGAGCTCCTGTTTTGCGGTCACTCCCTTTTGTGGGTTCTTCACCTGCGCCGGGGTTTATCTGTGGACCACCGCGCGATCTAGATCTGGTCGGATCTACACAGTATGACGGGTATTATTTCGCGAAGGAAATAATAGCCGGGGGGGATTAATTCACTAAGGAAATAATCGCCCTAATTCTCGGGATCAAAGGCCAAGCTTTGATCCGGAGGATAACTACGTAGATCTGAGATCCGGTTCCTCTCGAACTCTTGCCTTATTTGGCGTTGACGATCGCCGAGCACCGGATCTGGAAGAGCAAGTCCTCAAAGTCCCAAAGCTTCAATCTTTTTAAGTTCTGAGCCTTAAATCCAGCAGAGCTTCGCCTCCAAATTTTCCAACCTCTCAAAAATGAGCACTCAAGGGCCTATTTATAGGCTCTCAGATCTGTGCCCGGGCACAGATCTGGCCGGCCACCTAGCCACCTATAGGTGGCTAGGCTTTGGCCGAGCCCCCTTAGGCGTTGTTTTCCGTCGTTTTCCATTTTCGGTTTTGTCCGTGATCCGGTTCTGTGGTTGATTTATCCGAACTTGACTCGTTGACCTAATTTGGCAGTAAACTGGATCATGATTAGGCAGTAAATCCGCTTTTGAGTTCGAGTCCGAAACTGATCTTGATTCGATCGTGATTCATCCAAGTCCGTCCTTGGTTGGATGACTCGTTGACTCTTCGAACCCTTGGCTTGATTCCACACGCGAATGGATGTATTCCGTT
>NC_033800.1:59419375-59433976 GCF_001876935.1 Asparagus officinalis | reverse complement strand
GACTCCATGGCCTTTGTGAATTGTTTCGCAAGGCGTTGACGTTGCCTTTGGCGGGCTCTCTTTGAGAGAGTCACCACGCCCTCTGCGGCAGAAGGGTTGGCCAGAGCAGATCTGCCCTGGTTGGGAATTGGAGGAATCTCACCCGATGCGACTTTGGCATCAAACGGGGCGAGATCTTCGTTGGTGTTTTCAACGTCTTCATACCAACGAGTTTTTCTCCTGGAGGATAACTTTTTGGACTTGCGGGGGGAGGTTGATCCGGACGAGGACGACAAGTATTCCTCGAACTTCTGTTGGTCGAACTCGTATTCGACCTCCTCCACGACCGGGATTGAGATCCGCGGCTGCGACGCTCCGATCTCGGCAGCGAGATCGGCGGCTCCCACTGTGGTCACCAGATTGTTCGCGGGGAAAATCGTAGCTTTCTTCATTGAAGTCATTAATTCACTTTGTTAACAGTTTTTTGGTTACAAAGATCCGGTCTTTTTATAAGATCCGGTTACAACGAAATCAAAGAAAAAATAAAAAAGATTACAACTTTCCTTATTTGTCGAACAAATCACGAGCTCCTGTTTTGCGGTCGCTCGCTTGCGTGGGTTCTTCGCCTGCGCCGGGGTTTATGCGTAGCTCCTGTTTTGCGGTCACTCGCTTTTGTGGGTTCTTTGCCAACGCCGGGGTTAATCCGTGGACCACCGCGCGATCTAGATCTGGTCGGATCTACACAGTATGACGGGTATTATTTCGCGAAGGAAATAATAGCCGGGGGGGATTAATTCACTAAGGAAATAATCGCCCTAATTCTCGGGATCAAAGGCCAAGCTTTGATCTGGAGGATAACTACGTAGATCTGAGATCCGGTTCCTCTCGAACTCTTGCCTTATTTGGCGTTGACGATCGCCGAGCACCGGATCTGGATGAGCAAGTTCTCAAAGTCCCAAAGCTTCAATCTTTTTTAGTTCTGAGCCTTGAATCCAGCAGAGCTTCGCCTCCAAAATTTCCAACCTTTTAACAAATGAGCAAATGCCTATTTATAGGCTCTCAGATCTGTGCCTTGGCACAGATCTGGCAACCTTTGAAAATGAACCAAGGAGGGGCCTATTTATAGGCAACGGCTTTGGCCGAGCCACCTAGAGGTGGCTCGGTTTTGGCCGAGTCCCCTTGGTGTTTGGGTTTTTACCGTTTTTTCCGGTCTCGTGGTTGATTTGGACTCTGATTTGTTGATCTGAATCCTGATTTGGTAGTAAACCCGCTTCGTTGTTGATCCGGACTCTGATTTGACAGTCCGAATCCCAATATGGCAGTAAATCCGCCTCGGTGTTTGAGTTCAAATCCGTTCTATGGTTGGATGACTCGTTGACTCACCGAACTGTTATCTTGATGCGAATGGATGTATTCCATTGTTTGCGTGCGGTTCGTTAGCCTCGTTGCCTCGTTAATCCGCTTCGTTGTGTGTCACTTGGCTTCGGCGTTGTGGACTGACACTTGTGTTTGGATATGTCGCCCGATGGTTCGTCGGTTTGTACCGAGCTGTGCTAAGGGTCCTATAAGCAATTTTATACGCCTACAAGGGGTGCATAACAGTGGAAACAGACGTGAAATAACTGACCAAGTGTATATTCTTTGGGCGCGTCAGTCTTCGCTGCCACGGCTATTAGCGCGTCAGTGTAGGCTGGCGTGGCTAAAGGGACAGTTCCAGCCATGTTCCATCATGTTCTTAACTGTTCTCCCACGTCTTTAGGCCCACGAAACACTACTTTTCTCGGTCTATAACCACCCCCACGTTAGCACACATTCTCTTTCTGATATGCCGCCATGTGGACCCTCAGAATGATGTTAAAACTGTTAGCAAATCACATAGGAGACTACTATTTGTGCGTCACCATCCTCTGTCACGTTTAAGCACGTCATGACACGTTGCCGCGCTATAGCACGTCACGACATATTGCCGCGCTTTAGCGCGTCACCCTGTACTCTCGTGCCAATGCGCGTCAGTCGTTGGCTGCTTTGTCAACATGTGTTAGTCTATGTTATTCCATCTGTTCCTTTGCTTGGATAATCCCCTTTGACTTAGAAAATAACACGCATCACTAGTCTATGTTATTCCATCTGTTCCTTTGCTTGGATAATCCCCTTTGACTTAGAAAATAACACGCATCACTCTCTCTTTGTCTTGATCGGTATTTGGATGTCCATAAGCATTTTTTGACCCCTACAACAATAAAATCAAAATGCATCCTGAAGACAAGAAACACACCTCATTCAGAACTCCGGTAGGAGTATACTGTTATACAATCATGTCTTTCAAACTCAAGAATGCCGACGCCACTTATCAACGTGCCATGAGTACCATTTTTCAAGACCATCTATGGAAGACAGTCGAATGCTACGTGGATGATCTGGTCGTGAAGAGTCGTGACAAAGATGATCACCTCCAAGACCTGAGAGTCACGTTTGACCTCATGCGGTCCTATCAACTTAAGATGAACCCCACGAAGTCATTCTGAGGCATGGCGAGTGGCAAGTTCCTCGGATTCGTCGTCATGACGAAGGGGATCCACATCGACTCCGACAAGATGCGAGCTATCCAAGAGTTCCAACCACCCAGGAATCTCAAGGAATTGAGAGGACTACAAGGATGTCTGGCCTACATCTGGAGGTTCATCACAAATCTTTCGGGCAAGTGCCAACCCTTCTCCAAGCTAATGAAGAAAGGTGTTTCCTTTGTATGGGACGGGCCTTACCAACAAGCTTTCGATGAGATCAAGAATTATCTCTTGAATCCACCTATATTAGCGGCCCCCGTCTCGGGGAGACCCTTCTTGATCTATATTAGAGAAATGGAGCATTCTATCGGTGCCCTCCTTGCTTAGAACGACGATGCCGGCCATGAGCAGGGCATCTACTACCTGAGTAGGACTTTGTAGGGAGCCAAGCAGTGGTACCCTATGGTCGAGAAGGAATGTTTGTCCCTAGTGTTCGTAATCCAGAAAACACGACACTACTTGGTCGGTCAAACCATTCACGTCATCTCCCGGATGAATCCCATTCGAGTTTTCATGACACAGCCCGGGTCCTTGAACTTGCGCCTAGTGCAATGGGCACTCTTGATGTCCTAGTACGACATCCACTTCATGCCGCGGAAGTCTATCAAAGGATAAGTAATTTGCGATCTCATGGCCAGTCACCCGCTCGAGTCGAAGACTGACTTGTTTGAAGACATACCAGATGAAACCCATGAGGTCCATGCAACCTCACAGGAAGAAGCATGGCGATTATATTTTGATGAGTAGCGGATCTATTGTCGCAGGTGTGGGGGTGGTCTTGGTTTCTCTACAAAACCATATATTACCCTGAGCTTTCTCATTGAAAGTGCCATGTACCAACAATGTAGCTGAGTACAACGCGCGGCTCATCGGACTCGATTTCGCCAAGGAGTTAGGGGGTGAAGCACCTCAAATCCTACGGTGACTCTCAGATCATCGTCAGACAGATGACGAGAGAATATGAAGTCAAAAATGATGACTTGATCCCATGTCACCAAGCGGCTAGCAAATTAGCCGAATCATTTGACAGCTTTCGTATTGAACATGTGCTTCACTCTAAGAACACCCATGCAGATGCATTAGCGTCATTAGCAGCTAACCTAGCACAACCGTTAAGGACAAGCCAATGAGTCACCATCGCGAGCCGACAACTCTACCAACCAGAGTATGCTCTGGAAGTGAGTGCAACTTAATAGGCCGCCGACCAGCTCGAACTGAGAGATTGATGCTTTCTAATCATCGACTACGTCTTGTATGGTAACCTACCTAAAGACGTTAAGGAGAAAGACTCTATTCATAGACGTGCCCCAAGGTTCTACTACGACACAACTACAAAGGTACTATTTCATAATTCGTACGATGGCATGCTACTCTGATGTCTCTATGACAGAGGCACAGGAAGCCCTCCAAGAATCAGCTACTATTGACTCAATATGGTCAACAACGCTGTTGCTTACGCCAAGAGTTGCCACGCGTGTCAGATCCATGCCAACTACATGCATAAACCACCCAAAGACCTGCACCCGACAGCAACTTCGTGGCTGTTTGAAATGTGGGGGATGGATATCGTCGGACCAATATCTCCTCCATCAGTCAAAGGTCATCGCTTCATCCTTATGATAACCGACTACTTCTCTAAGTGGGCCGATGTCGTGGTCTTGAGAGAAGTCAAAGCCAGCGATGTGATCAAGTTTATCAAACATCACGTCATCTATTGATACGGCATCCCGAGGCACATCATTCATGACAATGGATCATAATTCACGAGTCATGCCTTCACTCGATTCTGTGACAAATTTAGAATACAGAACCTGTTGTCCACGGCTTACAATCCATTGGCAAACGGATTAGTTGAGGCCTTCAACAAGACAATCATCAAGATCTTAACCAAGCTGACCTCCAATAGCAAGTATGACTAGAATGAGAAGCTCGGTGAAAGCTTATGGGCGTATCGGACCACAGTCCGTACACCGATCGGCGCCAAGCCCTACTCTTTTGTATACGGCTACGAAGTCGTGTTGCTACTCGAAATTCAGATTCTATCCCTACGCATCGCACTTACAACAGGGATGACGACTGAAGAAAGTCATCAACGGTGACTCGAAGAACTCGAGGCTCTAGATGAAAGGCGACTTGAAGCTCAGCAGCACATTGAGTTCTACCAAGCTCGAATCTCCAAGACTTTCGACAAGAAAGTCAAACACAGATCCTTCAAGGAGGGAGAGCTGGTCCTCACAGTTTGGCGACCCATGATGCTCAACTCTAAGAAGAAAGGTAAATTCTAACCCAAATGGGAAGGGTCATTCGTGATAGAGATGGTCTATTCGAATGGACCTTACCGCCTCGTCAAACCGAATGGCGATAAGATCTTGATGCTTATCAACGGAAAATTCCTAAAGAAGTACTACTCTTAGTCTTCACCCAACTTAATTTTATACACTCCAACCAATGCACGAGTCTAAACTGCTCCTCATACACTCCAACTGGTACACGAGTATAAACTATTCCCTACCTTTGGCGAGAAGTCTCTAGGGAATGCTACACATAATATTCTTAGAAATAACCCGAACCTCCTACTTGGTCAAACCTTCATACAGTTAGGACCATAGCCGAAACTCCTTCTCGATTCATTCCATGAACGAGAGGTCCACCAAATTAAATGATCAAACTTTCTCACAGTTAGGATCGTCCCAAACTCCCACTTGGTCAAAACTCTATGTAATTAATGTTAGGAATCTTGACCCTAAGATTAGCTTGTTTTGATGATAATAAATATTATATATTGTGTGTATTATGTACTAACATTTGTTTTACAGTATCAGGGCTATATCAACAATTATATTCAAATAGATACTCAAGACATAGATGAGTTCAAGGCAAAATGAAGCAAAGAAGAAGATATACTTTATTATCAAAATATAATTTTATATTTTTTTTGCTTAGAAATTTGTACAAGTCTTGATCACTCACACACATACACACATATAGTGTTAGAACACACTAACACATGCTTAGTGTATTGGTTAACAATAGAAATCCCCTATGTTAGCCATTAGAGTTTATAAATATTGAGTGAGTCTTAAAATATTTTATTTATACCCCTTAACAATTAGAATCTGGAAAACCTCAAACCAAAGTTGTAGGTCTCTTCAATAGGTTTCTAACAAATCTAAAATCACCTCATTCCAATGTCGGATGAGAAAGTTATAGCCAAAATACTAAAAATAGAATTCCAGAATTGTGAGTTTATACTGTAGTCGACTACTATGCCTTGTAGTCGACTACTAAGCAATTTTCTGACTTCACAGAGTCTGTTTAGACTCAGTGTAGTCAACTACTATGACTTATAGTCGACTACACATGTAGTTTTTCTATATTTTAGGTTTTGAATAAGTGACTATTTATAGCCGTTTTGTGGACGTTAATTGGGTTTAAAATTATGTCACTTCAGAGGCTATAAATAGGTTTAAACATCAGAAAACAAGCACCAAGTTTTGCACTTGTAAGATTCACATATTGTGCAAATTAACTCTCTAAACTTTTAGTTTTTTGATCTGTTTTTCCATAAAAAAGAGTTTCTGATATTGCCTTTGTTCCTATCATTCTTAGAGCTTATTTAGGTAATATTCAGAGAGTTAAAAAGATTGATAAGCTACTGTTACACGTTCACATCCACATCAAGGCTTATAGGATTAGAATTGTATATTAATTCAATGAAGGTTCTCTCAGGTTTGAGAGGGTTGATCTCTTGGTCTAAAGATCGGTGTGACGATTGGCATGGTCTTGTCAATTGGGTTACAATTTGCATGGTCTTGCAAATTGGTCAGGTTTGCTTTTGATTTTGTAAGGTTTCAAAATCATAGTGAAAACTCTCAAGTGTGATTTGCTTAGGGACTAGATGTACACCAGGGAGGTGGAACCAGTATACATGCTTGTGTTTGTGATGTTCACTCTCTGAGATTGCCATTCTTTCTTTGTAATTTATAATCTACTTTACAAACTCATCCTCTAGTGTTTAAGTGTAAAGCTTCCACAGATTTTCATAAGAGCACGCTCTATTCTTAAGGGTCACAATCCTACACTTGGTATACATAAGCAAAAATAGGATCCTACATTTAGTATCAGAGCAAGGTTGAAGAAATGGCATCAACATCGGATTCTACTTTAAAATTTAAGGAAGGACATTCTACAAATCGTCCACCAATGTTCGATGGACTAAACTATAACTATTGGAAGTGTCGGATGAGGATTTATCTCCAATCAATTGGCTACGAACTTTGGAACGTTGTTGAAACAAAATATAAGAAGCCAACCACTCCTTTCACGGAATGGACTTCATCTCAAAGGAACAATGCAAACTTGGATTCTAAAGCAATGAATGCCTTATTTTGTGCTCTTGACATGAATGAGTTCAATAGGGTGTCAACGGCCACATCCTCATATGATATTTGGCACATACTCGAGATAACTCATGAAGGTACAAGTAAGGTTAAAGAATCTAAAATTTTTGTTCTTGTACACAGATTCGAATTATTCAGAATAAAGGAAAACAAGACCATTGGGGAGATGTTTACAAGATTCACCAATATCACAAATTCTCTCATCGGTCTTGGAAAAGAATTTACTCAAGTGGAAATGGTGTGAAAGATCCTCCGGTCTCTTACTCCACAATGGAAAAAGAAAGTTACCGCAATAAAAGAAGCAAATGACTTGTCAACTCTTACAGTAAAAAATCTCATTGGAAATCTCATGGCCTATGAAGTCCAATTTGAAGATAGAAAGAATGAGGATGAAACAAAGAACAAGAAAGTGCTTGCATTTAATACTACTTCGGATAAAGAAGATTCGGATGATGGTGAAAAAATGAGCATGTTTGCACGTAAATTTAGAAAATTCATAAAACAAGGTAAGTTTAAATCAAAGAATTTAAATTCAAATAACTTACTTTGTTTCAAGTGTAACAAACCAGGACAAAGGTAAGTTTAAATCAAAGAATTTAAATTCAAATAACTTACTTTGTTTCAAGTGTAACAAACCAGGACATATGAAGAAAGAATCAAAGAATTTAAATTCAAATAACTTACTTTGTTTCAAGTGTAACAAACCAGGACATATGAAGAAAGATGGTCCATTATTGAAAAATAAGCAAAAAATTAAATTATTTCAACAACTTCAATAATATTTAAAGCAACAAGAAAAGGAAGACTTTGGCGGCTACATGGGATGATAGTGATGATTCGTCTTCGGATGAAGAAATCGAATAAAAGGAAAGCACCCATATGTGTTATATGACACAAGATGAAGTAAGTGACAATGAGGAGCTTTTAAATGCTTTCAATGAATTATATAAAATATTTTTGAGATTAAAAGCTTCACATAATTTTCTTAAATGTGAAAATAAAAGATTACTTAAAAAATTTTCTGATTTTAATTCTTCTACTATTTCTAATTCTCAAGTAATTGAATTAAAAGGGGAAAATAAATCCTTGCGTAAAGAAAATCGTACTTTGACTAATGAGAATGTTTATCTAAAATCAGAATGTAAAGATTTAAAAATTCACATTAATGTTTTAGATAAAGATATTTTTTTCTATTAAATTAAAATATGATGATATATGTTTGAATGTTAGTAAATTCAATAAAGGTAAAGAGAATTTGAATAATTTGCTCTCATTTCAAAAATCTTCAAACATTCAGTTTGGCATTGGATTTGTTCCTAAGTATTTTACAAAGAATGATTATGTTTTGAAGAATAATAATAAGAATATTCATGCTAAACAAAATAAGTATATATGGATTCCTAAGAATTTGAATATTCATGATAGGAACGATTATATTTCATCTTATATGTATGAAGTTTGCAATTCAAAGAATTATACTTATTTTAATAAATGGAAACCAAATTCCAAGTGGATTTGGATTCCTAAGGGCTAATCCTAATGATATAATATAAAAGGTTACCAAAGTGCTTAATATTTTTATTAAGGTACCTGGGAAAAGAAAATTTTAACTAGAATTATGTTTATTTCTTTTTGCTAATGACAAAGGGGGAGTTATATAGAAAATTTTAAATTTTTTACTATGCTTTGATACAGGGGGATAAAAGATTTTATTTAATGATTTCATGTAGGGGGATTAAAAATTTTATATCTTAATAATATATATTTGTCATCATCAAAAAGGGGGAGAATGTTAGGAATCTTGACCCTAAGATTAGTTTGTTTTGATGATAACAAATATTATATGTTGTGTGTATTATGTGCTAACCTTTGTTTTGCAGTATCAAAGCTATATCAACAATTATATTCAAAGAGATACTCAAGACATAAATGAGTTTAAGGCAAAATGAAGCAAAGAAGAAGATATACTTTATTGTCAAAATATAATTTTATATTTTCTTTGCTTAGAAATTTGTACAAGCCTTGATCAATCACACACATACACACACATAGTATTAGAACACACTAATACATGCTTAGTGTGTTAGTTAACAAAGAAATCCCCTATGTTAGCCATTATAGTTTATAGATATTGAGTAAGTCTTAAAACATTTTATTTATACCCCTTAGAAATTAGAATATGGAAAAATGCAAAAGACTAAAGTTGTAGGTTTCTTCAACAGCTTTCCAACAAATCTTAAATCACCTTATTCCAATGTTAGATGCGAAAGTTACAGCCAAGATACTAAAACCAGAATCTGTGAGTTTATAGTGTAGTCGACTACTATGTCTTGTAGTCGACTACTATGTCTTGTAGTCGACTACTAAGTAATTTTCTGACTTCACAGAGTCTGTTTAGACCCAGTGTAGTCGACTACTAAACCATTTTCTGACTTAGCAATCTCCTCCTCGGTAATGCCAATCTCCCGTTGGCGCTTCGACAAAGTAGAGAGGTCAGGAGCGAAAAGGGGCATCTTTAGACACGCAACGATGGAGCCCCTGACCTGCTTCAGGTGTGCCCTAGCCTGGGTCAGCTCCTCGGTCACCTCGGCCTCTTGAGTGAGCTCGAACTGAGAAGGGTCATATGAAGTATGGAACTCCGCCCCCGTGAAAAATCGCCCAATCCCTCGTAGAGCCCCTTAAAAGCCTCTGCTCCATCAATATGAGCCTCGTCAGACTCCTCAGCTGATTGACGACCTCATGGCCCCCGCGTGAAAGGAACCAATCTCGATCGACGTCTCTGCACCGCCAGGCATGACTCGTGAGGATTAAACCCCTCTGGATTCGTACTTGCGCTCGGGTACCACTTGCAGTATGTAAGTGTGTGACGGAGCATGCGACTTCTGAGTGGTAACTCGAATCGTACACTAGTGCAGTCAGCGTAGGTCCAAAACCATCCCCATGCGCCATCTACCATCCCCCCTTCGTAGTGCAATAGAGGGTTGATATTCTCTATGTAAAGCTGATCGTACCCGAATTGATGGGCAAATCTACAGGGGAGGTAGGGCTCCACATAGCAGGTTGAGCTCGTCCTAAAGATGTGGTAGTCGGGTTAGATATTGACCAACCATCAAAAACCACCCAAGGTTAGGGTGGTGTGCCTGTCTGTAGTCGACGCATCTCGAAGAGACTCGTCGTATCCTCCACCGGAAAAGTAAGAAAAGTCCCAGTAAAAGTTATAATTGCCAAAGAAGGACAGCGCCCTCCTCATTTCGGGGATGTCCTTAAAATTCCATGAACACTTTTCCAAACGCTAAACAAATGGAATAAACCTCCCTTCCGGACGCGTCGCCGGCGTGCCCATCAGACACTCGCAATGGTAAATGAACCACGCCATCAGGTAGGTGTAGGGCAAGCCGACACGAGGATTGGGAGTTCGGGCCACTTCCTCTCCTCCTTCTTCCTCAACAAATGACACCCGACAAAATTGAGTCGTTAGGGTGTGAAACCTCCTCTGTATGCACGTTACCATCGTTGGCACTGGTGCATATGGATGTCTGTACCCCAAACGGACCGTGGGGTACACAACCCCCACTGGGATTGCTTCGAAGGAGTGTAGGGGCACTACACACCTTTTTAACCACAACATCAAGAATCCCGCGAGCAAGGCCTTGACGGATATTGGGGACTTAGCTTGATGATAAAACGATTCGAGGACCGTCCCAGCCTTGAATCCTCCCTCATCATACTCAAGAGTCTCGGGGCACCCACTCTCGGCCATCCTTTTCTACACCTCCTCCATATCGCATCCACCCAACGGTAAGACGAGAATCTTCTTGTCGTCGTTATGGGGAAATAAATAATCAGACCAATTCTTATGGCTGATTACGGGAGTCCTTTTCTTCTTGTCCTTATGATCCACTACCCCGATGGTGTTCAGGCATATATGGTAGTGGCAGAGCAACTCCCAGAAGGTCTCTACCATGTGAGGTGACGTGTCCAAGAGGTAATCTATCTCTCGCTGCCCAGGAACATACTCCTCATATGGGAATTCTCCCATCTGCAGCCCTCGACACTTCGTACATTTCATGAAGTGCCATTCCCAACTTTTCGTTAGGAGTGAAGAATGTGCCGCTATCCGAGCAGTAAATCTCCAAGATACTCAGGAACTGAGGAGCACTAATCTTAAGGCCATATTAGGTGGCCCTAATGGCTGCGTACAACTCCGACCCCTGTAGGTTAGAGTTCTCCTCCAGCACATATTCGGTAATCCGAGACCACCAAGGGACGTTACCAGCGAAAGAGCAGATCCACCCTGGAGACCTAAAATCTTTTGGGGGAAATTACCTCCCAGCTCTGAAGAAGCGTGGTGGAAAGTCTCCACCACCACTGCGGTCTCCCCCATCAGCAGTTCGCTTTACAACAGACCAGGATGCAGAGCAGTCAGACATCAGCTGGAGTTGTCGACGTCGTAGCTAACTTTGGAACCAGTGAAGATTCCACAGGTTACGCGGTCTTGGGTGGGGGTTAGATCTCAGCTCATCACTCTCGGGACTAAGAGTGAACACAGCTCAACAATTAAAAAAACCCCTTGTCATACTGGGGATAAAGTAGTGGACCCTGTCTACAATTCGGATCCATCAGCTCTCTCCAAGCAGTAGAGACGAAGGGTCGGCTATGGCATCATCAAAAAGAAATTAAGGCTTCTTCATCTCCATCCTCGTCAGATCCATCAGCGCACACAGTGTCAAGTAATGTCCATCAGCCACTCTGCGTACCAGTTCCGCGGATTTGTTGATGGCAAATACTAGTATGGGGTCAAGGAGAGGAAATCTCGGAGGGGTTGCAAAGCCCGTGCCACCGGCAAGGCCAATGGTGCTGACCCGCGGAAGAGCCTCATCAGTGAACGCAGCTGCAAAAAAAAAATAATGGAAGTTAAAAATTTTAACTCAAAAGTTGAAAATTTTCCTAAGTCTTTCAAATAGGCGGGCAGAAAAGCTAATAAAACTCGCCTGACACCAAGTTTGCTTGATAAGCAGAGCTCACCTGGCACCAAGCTCGCCTGACGATCTGAACTGGCCAGATCAAGCAGAGCTCGCCTGACAAGCTGAGCTCACCAAACAAAGTAGAGCTCGCCAGACAAGGCAGAGCTCGACTGACAGACGAGATCGCCTGAATAGTAGAGCTTCGCCTAAGTAGGCGAAGCTCACCAGAGGATGAATGACCCCTATTCATCTTCTCAACTGGTCCAAGGGTCCTCAAACTTATCATATTAGGTTTTGGGGCATGTCAGGGGTGGCAGTGATGGCAACGTCAAAGGCGACGAAAGAGGAGGGTCTCCCCTTCCCCTTTGAAGCAAGTGACTTGAACTTCGAAACCATTTCAAGATCAAGAGGAACAAAGAAGGCTCTAGTTTTCTTTGAAAATTAGAGCAAAAATTTTCAAGGAGCAGTAATCTTCCAACGTGGGAGATGAAGGCTTTATATAGGAAAAGCTTCAGCGGTTGAGATTTGTTGTCTCAACCGAAGCGAACGATCGAGATTCGTCAAAACGGTTTGAATTCAACAATTCGAATCGAACGACCACAACCGAATTTCGGATCGAACGGCTCAGATTCGATTTCCTAACTGCGAGACACTTGGAATTCAAGCGAACAGCTAAGATTCATCGAATTGACGGTTGAGATCAAAGGCGCCGCCAAATCTATGGCTTAGATCGAGCGCGGTAAAACAAAACCATCCCGTCAGATCACATTTATTGTGATCTGATGTGCCCACACCACCTTAGCTAGCAAGCGCAGGACGCTGCTCGTGGACACGTGGCATGTCTGTCGATACTTGGACCTCGCCGGTCGTGACATAACCTCGCCTGCAAGCACAAAGCTCGCCTGGAGACATCTAGAGCTCGCCTGCACAACTTGAGCTCGCCTGCGGACTTAGGCTTGCATGTGTTCCACGAGGCTCGCCTGAATGGCTCAACTCAACCGGGGGAGTCGAGTTCGCTTGAACCTATGAGCAAGGATCACTTTCATTCAAAGTGTTCCAAACCATATTTTTAACTTGATTTAGGTTTGAAAACTTTGAAGAGGGTCTTATAGACCGCAAAAGTTACCTAAGTGACAAAACCCCACCTGCTTGACTCACAAGCACAAGTCAAGCTCGCTTGATTATTGAGCTCGCCAGCACGAACTCACCCCCACATATTTGCTTGACTCGCTAGCACGAGTCAAGATCGCCTGATTGTTGAGCTTGCCAGCACGAACTCAACCCCACCTATTTGCTTGACTCGCCAGCACGAGTCAGGCTCGCCTGGTTATTGAGCTCGCCAGCACGAGCTCAACCCTGCCTGTTTGCTTGACTTGGCTACGCCTGGTTATTGAGCTCGCCAGCACGAGCTCAACCCTGCCTGTTTGCTTGACTTGGCTACATGAGTCAGGCTCGCCTGATTGTTAAGCACGCCAGCACGAACTCAATCCCGCCTGTTTGCTTGACTCAGCTCGCCTGATTGTTGACCTCGCCAACACAAGTGCAGCCTCGCCTGAACAGTGCAGGCGGCGGCTTGATTATGAGTGGGCCTACCCACTGCCCCACGTCCTAGGTGATGATGAGGCATAGCTGTCATCACCCATATAGTGGTCACATCCCACAGCTAGGGAAGGGCATGGAGCTCCTCACCCATAGGTGGTCACATCCCACAAATGAAGGGATGACTCATGCTATCCCTTGCCTATTTATAAGCTCCCTTTGCCAATGTAAAGAGGTGCTTGGCATATTTGATTTTCAGGACTCTTTGAAAAGAGACTTGGAAAAGCTAGCTAGCTGGTTAAAGGAGCTCTCCAAACAAAGGCTTTTACTGGGCTTATTTGCTTGTGGAAACATTCTTAGCACTTTACTTGGATTGTTGAAGTAGACTCATCTGAATTCTCAGATTAGAGGCTCTTAAGCTCTTTACAATTCTGGCATCGTAGCTCATTCTAAGCATTCGACCTTGATAATATTTCAAGCTCGGGTAAGCTTGAACTCGATCACACTAAGGGCTTCTATTGCGCACTGAAGCTCTAACCGCAACTTCGATCGGATCGTCCAAGGGAAGTAAACTCGGTACGAGCACCGAGGGAGGCGTCCTACCGCTGCCGAAGAACCCGCGTTCAAAAAGAAGGGCATTCCCTTCTCTTCTGTTGTAATTTTTGATTTTCTTTTGATTTGTAATACACAATTCGATTAATACAAATTTTCTTTTAGAACTGAATTTTACACCCCGACATTAATCGAAGTTCTTTCTTTAATGAATACCTCGATGTCCCTCTCTCACCGCCACATGCAACGAATCAAACCCCGACCCATTCCTCCTCGCCAAGCTCTCTCTATCCGTGTACCTCAACAACTCCACCACAATATCCTCTTCGCCGCAATGAACAACGCCAATGCCCCCCATCTCATTCAACTCATTCGCCAACACCAACCTGATGGCCGCCACCTCTGCGTCAAACTCAACCCCGGTCCCCGTCATCTGAGCATCAACCTCCCACAAAATTACCTAACAGCATCGAGATCCCCCTTTGCGCCGCCAAATGGAGCTCCGTGTCGTTGTGCCGATCGGTGACCTGCTTCACGTACTTTTATGATGCTGAATTAAAACCCTAAAGCGAATGCAATCAGCGTTAGGGTTTCGAAACCTAG
>NC_033800.1:59411868-59413901 GCF_001876935.1 Asparagus officinalis | reverse complement strand
TGACGGTTGAGATCAAAGGCGCCGCCAAATCTATGGCTTAGATCGAGCGCGGTAAAACAAAACCATCCCGTCAGATCACATTTATTGTGATCTGATGTGCCCACACCACCTTAGCTAGCAAGCGCAGGACGCTGCTCGTGGACACGTGGCATGTCTGTCGATACTTGGACCTCGCCGGTCGTGACATAACCTCGCCTGCAAGCACAAAGCTCGCCTGGAGACATCTAGAGCTCGCCTGCACAACTTGAGCTCGCCTGCGGACTTAGGCTTGCATGTGTTCCACGAGGCTCGCCTGAATGGCTCAACTCAACCGGGGGAGTCGAGTTCGCTTGAACCTATGAGCAAGGATCACTTTCATTCAAAGTGTTCCAAACCATATTTTTAACTTGATTTAGGTTTGAAAACTTTGAAGAGGGTCTTATAGACCGCAAAAGTTACCTAAGTGACAAAACCCCACCTGCTTGACTCACAAGCACAAGTCAAGCTCGCTTGATTATTGAGCTCGCCAGCACGAACTCACCCCCACATATTTGCTTGACTCGCTAGCACGAGTCAAGATCGCCTGATTGTTGAGCTTGCCAGCACGAACTCAACCCCACCTATTTGCTTGACTCGCCAGCACGAGTCAGGCTCGCCTGGTTATTGAGCTCGCCAGCACGAGCTCAACCCTGCCTGTTTGCTTGACTTGGCTACATGAGTCAGGCTCGCCTGATTGTTAAGCACGCCAGCACGAACTCAATCCCGCCTGTTTGCTTGACTCGCCAGCACTGGTCAAGCTCGCCTGATTGTTGAGCTCGCCAGCACGAACTCAACCCCGCCTATTTGCTTGACTCGCCAGCACGAGTCAAGCTCGCCTGATTGTTGACCTCGCCAACACAAGTGCAGCCTCGCCTGAACAGTGCAGGCGGCGGCTTGATTATGAGTGGGCCTACCCACTGCCCCACGTCCTAGGTGATGATGAGGCATAGCTGTCATCACCCATATAGTGGTCACATCCCACAGCTAGGGAAGGGCATGGAGCTCCTCACCCATAGGTGGTCACATCCCACAAATGAAGGGATGACTCATGCTATCCCTTGCCTATTTATAAGCTCCCTTTGCCAATGTAAAGAGGTGCTTGGCATATTTGATTTTCAGGACTCTTTGAAAAGAGACTTGGAAAAGCTAGCTAGCTGGTTAAAGGAGCTCTCCAAACAAAGGCTTTTACTGGGCTTATTTGCTTGTGGAAACATTCTTAGCACTTTACTTGGATTGTTGAAGTAGACTCATCTGAATTCTCAGATTAGAGGCTCTTAAGCTCTTTACAATTCTGGCATCGTAGCTCATTCTAAGCATTCGACCTTGATAATATTTCAAGCTCGGGTAAGCTTGAACTCGATCACACTAAGGGCTTCTATTGCGCACTGAAGCTCTAACCGCAACTTCGATCGGATCGTCCAAGGGAAGTAAACTCGGTACGAGCACCGAGGGAGGCGTCCTACCGCTGCCGAAGAACCCGCGTTCAAAAAGAAGGGCATTCCCTTCTCTTCTGTTGTAATTTTTGATTTTCTTTTGATTTGTAATACACAATTCGATTAATACAAATTTTCTTTTAGAACTGAATTTTACACCCCGACATTAATCGAAGTTCTTTCTTTAATGAATACCTCGATGTCCCTCTCTCACCGCCACATGCAACGAATCAAACCCCGACCCATTCCTCCTCGCCAAGCTCTCTCTATCCGTGTACCTCAACAACTCCACCACAATATCCTCTTCGCCGCAATGAACAACGCCAATGCCCCCCATCTCATTCAACTCATTCGCCAACACCAACCTGATGGCCGCCACCTCTGCGTCAAACTCAACCCCGGTCCCCGTCATCTGAGCATCAACCTCCCACAAAATTACCTAACAGCATCGAGATCCCCCTTTGCGCCGCCAAATGGAGCTCCGTGTCGTTGTGCCGATCGGTGACCTGCTTCACGTACTTTTATGATGCTGAATTAAAACCCTAAAGCGAATGCAATCAGCGTTAGGGTTTCGAAACCTAG
>NC_033800.1:59339894-59411858 GCF_001876935.1 Asparagus officinalis | reverse complement strand
GAGGGTGGGAAGAGGACATGTTGGGGGCGTAGAGGAAGGAGGAAGGAAGGAGACAGAGGAAGAAGAGGAGGAAGAAGAAGTTGGGTTTTTGGGGAGATGACAATGATTTTGGGGAGGGGTAAAATTGGGTTTTGCGGTAAAAACATAAAAAATTGAGATAATCATAAGCTGTCATGAGCTAGAGGAGTTTGGGCATATTTTTTTTAAAATTTTGAGGGCTACAGCATATTTTAAAAAGTATGAAGGGTTAGAACACATTGTCTTTTGGGTTTTGTGGCCCTGAAGTAATTTTTCCAAATTTATAAACAAATTTAGTCCTCGTACTCTCCCGTCACCAATCTAGATTCAAGTCTAAAGACGGAACGGTTTCCCTAGTTTTTAAAGTTGGGGGGTTTGATGAAATTTTCGCCGAAGTCAGGGTGTTTGTGTTCAACCTACCCTTTATTTTTGGACGGTCCAGATCTAAATAAGGGGTCCAAATCCGGCCATTCTTTCGCCGCCTGTTAGGTCTCCACTCTCCTCTCCTCTTCTTGAAATCGATCGAAATCAAAATCGAGATCAGTCTATTGGGCGTGAGCATTAATCAATGGTGGCGCCGGCAGTTAGGCTGAGGGGAGCGGCGGCGGTGGAGGCTCGCAAGCGGACCTTCGAGTTCTTCAAGACCGCGTGCCGGGCACTTCCGTCGGTGATGGATATCTACAATCTCCACGATGTCGTCACGATTTCCGAGCTCCGATCGTCGATCTCGTCCCAGATCCGAAAGAACGCCCACGTCACTAACCCTAAGGTAAAATTTCCCCCCTTTTGGTGTTGTTTTTTATTTTAACCCATCATTGTCTTCTGAACCTAGTTATCATACTTTTTTAGCGTATGAACGCAGCTTGGGTATTGTGGGCGTATGAATGAACGGGTTTTAAATTATATGTTAAGGGGGAGAAAACCTTTTTTTGGAATTAAAGAATGGATATTTTGGCGGAAATTTTCATTTGATCATGGCGATATTTGCCCAAACGATCTATAAGTTATATATGCCTAATGAATTGTATGTGTAACTTCTCGGTGGTCGAACTCGTCTTACGGGACTCGCTTCACTTTCTCAAGGGAATAAATGCATGTTTTCCCCCTTGTCGTCTACAATAGCTGGATATGAACTTTGTCGATTTCGGTTGATTTCTGCTTGCACACGAACATTTGGTTCCCAGTATGCATTTTATCTTCATGTTTAAATGTGACAACTGTCCAGTTAGAATTGTGACCTAAAAAAGCTGTGCAAAAATACCAAATATTGACAGTGCACTGCAAATGCATATCACAGTTGTTACTGATTTCGTGGGTGATTAGACCTTTGGATAGTTGAGGTCTTTCATACTTGTATGTATGACAGTTGGGTGAAATGGGTTTCATTGGAGTTTCTTGTCTTGGGATTGTATAACTATTGACTTCTTAATCTGAGACATATGGAGAACAAGTATGATTTCAGTTCCTCTATGCTAAGGACTGTAATGCAAGATCTCCATATTTACATGCTATTTCCTGACCCTTAAAATCAAATATATTATTATTATTATTATGGCTGTAGATTGTTTTCTTGGGATGGGCTGCCAATTTTTTATGTCTGTTCAAAGGAAGAGTTCAAGTGTTCAACCTTATCCATTGAATTCTCTTGAAAGAGTATGGGGCATTTGTCTGGGTAAGGTTGTGATCTGTATTTTAAGGAGGCAAAAAACTTGTTTTCTGGAGGAGTCAGTAATCGACGAGTTAGGTTATTCTCTAACATCCAAGGTACCATAAGTGTGAGCATGGCAGTTTATCCTATTCCTGAGGAACTCATTAAGTTACTGTGCATTAGGTTGTATTAAATTTTGGTACTTTTAGTTTTAGCTATGCATTAAAATTCACTGGAAGTATTTTTTGTACTTAATAACTCTCGAGGCTTATATCAGTCACTTTGAGGTCAAGTGTTGATAAGGAAATAATTCTTCTGCAATATCTAGATTGATTAATGAGTAACTACTAAATGAGACCCGCTTTTTGGTCGTCAAGTTTTTGTGGTAATTCTTCTGTGTTATTTCCCCTTGATTATTGTATACATGTACATGTATATCTTGTCATATCTGTGACATGGTGAATTAGTACCAATCATCCTGGTCTTGCATGTGAGTTTGAATAGGTGTATGCATATCAAACACAACAACACAGATATACTTGGATATACATGACTATGTTTTGGATTATGCATGGGTCATATCCCAAATATTTCCGGAAAACATTGATCTGTTTTGTGGGTTTAGTTTGTGACCAAAATCCAACATTGCGTCAGACCTAGTCATACAAAAGTCTATGTTTCTGGGTTGGTTTCAAGGGTTCAAAAACATATATGATTGACTCAGTAACTTAAGTTAGACCTTATCCCCTCCCACCATCTTGTGTGTGCATGCGCGCACTGATGCCCTTTGTCTCTATTCTTTAATGATGCTTGCTGAATTCAGTGAGGGGGTACATATACTGACATCGGCTCTGAAATCAGAGTATCTATAGTGATCTTTTCGTCTAATTAGTTGACAGGCCTGATCTGATTTCTGAACTGACTAATAAGTGAAACAAAATTATGTTTGTTTTTCGTTTGGGGGGGGGGGTATCTTGAACTGACTAATAAGTGAAACAAAATTATGTTTGTTTTTCGTTTGGGGGGGGGGGTATCTTGTAAGCTACAATCATTGGATTGTGTACACCATAATCTTTTTGAAATAGGGAGGGAGGAACAAGTTCCCATCATCTTGACCTTGATCTCCTTTACCACTACATGAAGGAGAAAAACTGAGAGCAATAACCAGAGAGATGAAACTGTTTAAGTCTAGTTAAATAGACTCGTTATCGACATATTGAAGCTTGAAAGAATATGATTAACAATGTAACATGGAGTACCAGCTTTTTTGTTTATGCTCCACGGCAGATCTTCACCGTGATCTTCTTTTCCCACTGTCATTACGTGAAGTAAAACTTAGCAAAATAATGAGAGAGGTGATATTTTCTGGACCAAGTTAATGGATTTATATGTACATGCTTTAACACTGTAAAACTGTGATCAACATCTGGCGCCTTCAACTCTGTTTATGCCCTTCCATTTTAGAGTTTCTTTGAACTATTGCAATTATGCAGCATCTCTTCAGAACCTCTTTGAATTATTGCAATTATGCCCCTCCGCTTCAGAATTTATCTTTTTCCTCTTGGCCTCAGAATGCCTTTAACGTTTTGATCATCAATAACTATACTCGCATCTATATATAGTTAAATTTTATAAATTTTAGTTGTCATAGTCATGGGGTTTCGATGAATTGGTGTGTGCGCAGCATATCATGTATTCATATCCCATTCCCATACTAGTGCAACCTGGAATCATTCTTTCCCAATTATATATTCTGCTCATCAGAATTTCCAACTTAAAGATGTAGAGAAGTCTTAGAATCTAAATGATTTAAAATTAGCAGTGTAGTATATGGAATATATGATTAGTAATATTTTACGAGGAAATTATCATGCAGTGGAGGCAGATGAACCAAAGGTATCTAAGGTGTCATTTGGCTACTTCACTTCAATTGTTAATGATGATGTGATGGTTCAATCCAGAAAGGGTATGGCTTGTAGAACCAAAGATGGGTGGGTTAAGTTTCAAGTGTCTATGCGCAGCATACAAAAACAAGGTTTATGCGGATGAGTACTCCTCATACTCGGATGCGGGCTTAGAACAATGTTATTTGATGAGAATCTTCCAATTATTTGATCAACCCGCATAATCGGGCGATTTTGCACTAAAAGCCCCCACATAAAACATTTGCCTTTGGGTGAAACCCGTTTTGTAACTAAACCCAACCCATTTACTATGTAGATTAAAAACAGCCCTTACCCTACAATTCCCTTAAATCGCAACCACCCTTGTAGTCTCGTACCTCTCCGCTTTACGATAATTTCTCTCACCAATGCTCATTGATGTTTGCCGAAGTTCCCTAATACTCGTTGAAGTTCACTTATGCCCGAGGATCTCTCGCTACTTGATGGCAGTGAGTCGTCACTTGTGAAAGTACCCTAGAGGAGGGGTTGAATATGGTATTTGCTAATTTAATCCGATATTAATGCCAAATTAAAACTAATTAACTAATATTCTAGCAATATGATGTATAATGAGATATATGCAAGGATTAACAATATAACACAATAAGCGATATAAACATGCACAAGATATAATAATGATAATAGTGCGTCAAGACAATCCCAAACACAGAAAATGATAACGGAGTTCGGTCAACCCTCGACCTACGTCTCCGCTTCTCGCCTCTAGGAGATTCTCCACTATCAACACAACAACTACACAATCGGTTTTTCAAGTTCATCGAAAACTTTTACAATTACCACACGTTGACAATCACACAATACACTTCTCTAAGTGTTGTCCGACCCGTCACCTTCCTCAAGTGCTTGGAATTACTACATCTCCTTAGGCTTTTACAACCAATCAACTCCTCTTGGAATTGATCCTGTTCTTCTCCCAACCACTCCTCTTAGTGTCCTTGTGTATTACAACGTATTCTCAACAATAAGCTTAAGTAAATGATTTTGTTCTCTAATACAAATGAGAACGAAAATGAAAGCTCACTCAATGATCACACCCACAACCCAATAATACTATATATGAAATACTTAGGCTCAATGGTTATGTGTGAAACAATAAGTAAAACAAATTAAATTTGAATTAATCTAGCATAAATATATGAGATATAAAATAATAAAAAGCTAGATGAAGAGTTTAGAAAACTTTTCCAAACAAGAGATGAAGATATTGAGGATGAAAGCCTTAAACTTGAAATTGAATTCCTTCTCTTGTGAAAACCTCTTCACATAAACGAAATTTTAATCTTCAAAAACTTGAAACAAATAACCCAAAACCTCAATGGAAACCCTTGAAAAACTAGGCTCAAAAAAATGAGCATTGAGGGGTATTTATAACCTCTTAAAGAAAATATCCCAAAACTAGCCGTTACAGCCAAAATCGATTATCGGTTGACTGATGATCCGACCATTAGCAAAATCCAGAACAATATCGATCGACTGATAGGCTATACGGTCGATTGATAAAGATCAGTCAACTGAGCAGAAACAAAACTTGAAATTATAGAGCAGTTTATCGATCGACTGATATGAACAGTCAGTCGATCGAAAACGTGCACAACCCTTATATAAACATTAAAATTGATTTTTAAAGTGTGTTTAAAAATAGTAAATAAATTCCAAAAATTGTAAAACTTGGGGAAATGATTATTCTGATGAAAATAAACATGTTAGAAAAGAAATTTTTTAAATATCATTTCTCGTTTGTGAAAACTCATCATTTTGTAAAATCGGTCAAAATATGAAATCTCAAAACACTTGATTTTTGATGAAATTTTCTCAAACAAGCTTGTGTATTCTTGAGATTTTGCAAAATGGATTAATAGACTTTTAGAAAGGATATAAAATAATATAATCAAGTCTTTAATCCGTAAACACATTAGTTTCCCAAATAAAGATGATAAATATGAAACTAGTATGTATGTATATATATAACTATTAGTTTCATATTTATATGAATAAACTTGAAGGCTATAAAACGAAAATGTGTATGTGTGTAATATTTGAGCTTTTAAATATGACACATAAAGTAAATTTCCTAAACTACTATACCCAAGCAAATGATCTTCGTTAAGCTCGATCTTGGTAAAACATGGATGAAGCGCAATAGAATCTTTGACTTGAATTGCGACGGCTTCATTCCAATTTTCGCCTACCTCCATTTGGATGACATCGTTAAGTTCAATTCCATCCAACCTCCAACCAAGGATCTTTGTGCAGGATTCCTAACAAGTAAATACAAACACTCGATAAACAATGTTAGGAATTATTTGTTAATCATCAAAACTAGATTAGATAGTAGGCTCATAAACATGAGACCTAACAATTTGCTCCTGCCGCATACTATTCTTCTGCTCTTTCTAGAAAGAAATTCTAGAGAAGAGTCTCCTCTCTTTCTGCCTTAAAAAGATTTTTTTCTTACTTCGATAAGGGGTTAGCGTGGATGATTTGGAGCCATGAATTTGAGGGGGGAATTAAAAGGCTAAGAGATGGGCAACCATGAATGTGCTAATGACAGTTGGGTCTATATTAGATCCCATGTACCCCTATAGAGATGTCGAGAGTGCCTTTTGTTTTATTGTTTATTTTCTGCTTGAAACTGGTGGAAAAGAAAGAGAAATTGAGAACCATTTTCCTATGTTTTGATAATTTTCAATAAAATCATGATTAAATAACAAATAGAGCTATTACTGTTACATCTCAATATATTTTCTATTATTTTCATGCAGCATCATAGTATATATATATATATATTATATAATATATATATATATATATATATATATATATATATATATATATATATATAGGAGAGAGAGAGAGAGAGAGAGAGAGAGAGAGAGAAATTCTTATGTCAACTTAAGTGGACTCATCTACCTACTTTCTTACCCATTGATGTTGCTTATATATATATATATAATATATATATATATATATATATATATATATATATATATATATATATATATATAATATATATATATATATATATGTGTGTGTGTGTGTGTGTGTGTGTGTGTGTGTGTGTGTGTGTGTGTGCTGTGTGGATAAAAATTTTGGTGGACAAGGCTTGCATCCACTTAAGTTGACATAAGCTCATCTCTCTCTCTCTTTAATATATATATATATATATATATATATATATTATATATATATATATATATATATATATATTATATATATATGAGATTAATGGGTATCTTTGTCATAGGAGGAGATTTTCCTCCTTGTTGCTTATGTGGCACAATCCCACCATCCTCATAAAGTAGGCACAAATCCCCACCAACTCACACTTCTGTCCTACTTTATAAGGATGGTGGGGGATTGTGCCACATAGGCGTCAAGGAGGAAATCCCTCCCTATGACAATGATACCCATCTAAATCTATATATTATATATATATAGTATATATATATATGTGTGTGTGTGTGTGTGTGTGTGTGTGTGTGTTTGTTTGTTTGTTTGTTTGTTATAATTTTAAATCCACGTAACTCTGCATAACCCGATTAATCAGCGCATAATCCCATTAATCGTTACTCACTCTCGGGCGGCACGCATAATAGAACCGTTTTAGAATCTTGTTTGTGTGGTTATTTGTTATTATTGAATAGCTGTGAAGTTAAAGGAAAAAATCATGAGACGTTTGTAAAACCAACAATTCTGATGTATGAGAATATAGGCAAAAAACATGTTCAGAAATGGGTACAACAAAAATGAAAGAATGAGATACTTAAGTGGCAACATGATATGAGATACGATAAAATATGATCGAGAAGAATTTGACATTGAATTTGGGGTTAAATTGGGAGAGATTTAAGAGACCCAATTGACATGGTGGGCATGTATAGCAGAGGCCGGTAAATATGCTAGCTAGAAGGGATAGTGTTGTAACTAGTGGAGCTTAAATGAATGTGAGTGGAGGTATCTCCAAGGTTTGACTTAACATGAGAGATGACCCTCCAGAAAGCTGAATGAAAGAGGATAGATGTGGTTGACCTCGAAATCTACTGAAAATGCCACTGCTGTTTGTTAGCTATGCCAAAACTCCAACTCTCCATGTATGGGATATCTCATATAAAAATCATCATGATCGTTTGTTTGTATGAGAAGCCGTGAAATCCAACAATGTAAAGCCACTTTCCATATCCTCGTACTTAAAAACTCCCACAATTGTTTTTGAAAGTTCCGTTTGATTTTAGTGGAACCAATTTAAGATCATTTTCTGCATGTGACAATAGTTTGATGTGTTTCTTCTGAAGATGGCTTACAAAGCTGTGATAATTGTACTTTTGTGTTGGATATTTTCTTTCCTAAGAGATGTTTTATATTTAGTCAAAACTACATGCTTGGTATTTTCCAGCTCTTATGTTTTCTTTTCATCTGCGCTTTTTTGTGTGGGTACGTGAGAGTTCCTTTCATATTGACACGTAATCTACTCAAATTATCCATTACTACATGAATAACAGGATAAAAGGTTTTCTCCTTGAGATGCTATCATTATGCCATTAGTCTCCTTAAGGGGAAAAAACGTTCTTGCTTGCCTTGTGATATCTTCAGGCGTTCTGGAAAAATCACTTGGTGCTTGGCTGATATTTTTTCCCTGATAGGTTATTGACATGCTTCTCTTCAAAGGAATGGAGGAACTTACTAACATTGTAGATCATGCAAAGCAGAGGCACCACATCATAGGTCAATATGTCGTTGGACGCGAGGGACTTGTCAAGGACATGGACAAAAAAGACCAAGGGAGCTCAGATTTCCTGAAGAAGTTTTATGAAAGCAACTACTTCTGATTCAACATGGAATATTTCTTCGGTTTGGCTTGTTGTAGATCTCTCCTTTCCCTAATTCTGCAATTAAAACTGTGACAATAAGATGGTTCATGGTTGTTGATACTATGCTTGACCTCATGTATCCTTTGTTTTGAGAGAACTGTGTCCTGTTATTACACTGATATAATTGCTTTCTGTGAAATTTACATGGAAAGAAAAAAATTAGGTAAGGTTGTATTGATATTTGGAGTAATTGGAGGTTATGCAGGTTGCAGGGAATGAATTTGTATAATGCATTTCACCTGATACACTTTGCTCTATCGGTTGGCGGGAAGAAATCATAATGTTGATGGTTCAAATGAGATTGTTCTCTTCAGCTTTTCCGGAGATGGTTCTTGTCTTTTAATCCTTCTCAAGTTCTTTGATGCAAGCTATGTACGTAATAAAATTTTTTTTTTAACATCATAATAATAAATATTAAATATGAATAATTATTTAGAAAAATATTGCCAAAAATGATATAAAGTATATTGCTTTTAGAAAACAGGGGGAGTGAGGGACTTATCAAGTGAGCAGTGGTAAGGATGTCTTTAGATCTTTTCAATTTGGGAAAATTGCTTCTAGCCTCCAAAAGAGCAAGATTTATTCCTCCCACTAAGACTTTTTCAAGGCTTCTAAGACCCCCTAAATTAAAACCCGAATCCGTTTAGCCCCCCCTCCAGCTGAAATTGAACCTATTATGTGTATTTTTCAAACATGTGAAGACCAAAATACTCTCTCTCTCTCTCTCTCTCTCTCGTTACCAGGGGTGCGAAGGGGAAATCCAGTCATTGGAGATGTCTCACTGTAAGCATTAATGATGATTAGAAAGGAGTTTTGGAGGGGAAAACGCTAGTTCCCTCCCACTTCTAACCATCTTCTACCTCTCTCACTCTTTCACATGGTCGCTAAATTCTCTCCATAAATCCTCTTTGCTTCTTTAACTACTCTCTCCCGGCCATTTAATTTTCCTCAATAAATCTTCTTTTCTTCTTCAACTATTTTTTTATCTATAATGACGGAATGATCCCTCCTTTGTATGGTTATAAACACAAAAAGCAACAAAAAGGGTGAGAATATTTTCGTAGTTATCAATAACTCTACAGAAATCATTAGCTTGAAGTATCAAGTGCCTCAATTGCTTAAACTCTCATTACAATCTTTTTCACTGAAATTCATATTCGAAAAGGAAAAAACAATTTTAGTTTGCAATTGAAAATGATGACGAATTGAGCTTGATGTTCGAGTATTGTCGTTGTAATAGATTTACAGACATAAACTTATATGCTACATCAACTGCGGATTCCCACCTAAAATTCTCTAGAAAATATGTAAACATTTTTAGCACTTTTTTCCCCTAAAGCATCTTCATCACTTTTTTGTGAAATTAGGTAGGATTTGAAGGTTAGTAGTTGGTTGTTAACCTTATTGGTTAGTTGTTAAGGTTTTAGTCGTTTGTTAACATTACGAGATAGTTGTGTATATTATAGTTTAGTTTGCTAATCATAATGATTTGTTGTTAAGGTTGAGTTGGTTGTTAACATTGTGTGTTGATTGTTAACCTTAGTAGATAGTTGTGAGTTCGTTGTTAACCTTGACCATTGGTTGTTAAGATTATGAGTTGGTTGTTAACCTTATGAGATTGTTATGAGTTGATTGTTAATCTTATGAGTTGGTTGTTAACATTTGTAGATGATTGCTAGAAGCAATTAGTTGTCGAGTTGGTTGTTAACGTTAGTAGGTAGTTGTGAGTATGTTGTTAACCTTAACTATTAGTTGTTAAGGTTATGAATTAGTTGTTAACCTTATGAGTTAGTTGTTAACCTTAATAAATATTTATGTGTTGGTTGTTAACCTTATGAGTTGGTTGTTAATCTTTGTAAATGATTGCTAGAAGCAATTAGTTGTTAATGTTATGAGTTGGTTGTTAATCTTATGAGGTCGTTGACTAACTTAGTAGTTAGTTGCTAATGTTTATAGTTAATTGTTACGTATTCAAGTATTTTCTCACTATTGCAGGACGATCTCGACGGAAAATTCCCGATGCACAGCTATTACACTTAGCCAACCATATAAGGATGAGCGTATTCCTAAAGACAATCTTGCTGGCGTCTCTATCATGATGATGTGAGACATGGTTAACAACCAAAGCAACATCCCAGCTGAGTAGCACACAATCATACATGCAGAGGGATAGAAATTTAATAGTGCTACTAAAATTAGATTAACACTTCAATGCTATTTAATTGCAAAAAGATTCGAGTATGATTTTTACCATAACAAACAAAAATATATAAGAGTGCATTGCCAATACAAGGACACAAAAAAATGCCCTAGGATGATGTTTGTATTCATACTCTGAAATTGCTCAATTATATCTATAAAGAAATTCCACGCTACTCACACTTGCGGTCAACATGGAGCTAATTCTAGTAAATCAAGAGCATCATGCAAATTTATTATAGGTAAAATATGATCTGTTATGAAGGGTACGCCGGATCTTCGACCAATTGATATTAAGAACGACTTACTCTCACAGTTCAGAATCAAGATTAATTACAGCAAAGCGTGGCAAAGCAAAGAGAGCACAATAAGACATGTTCTGTGACAATGATGATGCCTACGATTCACTAATATGGTAAAACTTATCTGATTAAATAAGTACTTATACCTTAGCTGCCATGTCTGTGTTAACCTTAGCTATTAGTTGTTAAGGTTATGAGTTGGTTGTTAAGGTAAGGTTATGAGTTAGTTATTAAGGTTATGAATTGGTTGTTAACCTTAGTAGATCGTTATGAGTTGGTTGTTAATGTTATAAGTTCATTGTTAACCTTATGAGTTAGTTGTTAAGTTTACTACTTAATTGTGAAGTATACAAATTTGTTGTTAAGGTTACGTCACAATCATTAAGCTTCAGCTTAGTTGTCAAGTGTACATGTTCATTGTTAATATTACAGTTTAATTGTTATGTTTTCACACTAGTTGTTAAATATACAATATACTTTATAATTTAGTTGTTAAGTATACCTCTTAGTTGTTAATGTTACAGCTTAGTTGTTAATGTTACAATTTAGATAGTAATATTAATGATTACTTGTTATATTTATACAAGTATGAAGCCATGGTTCTAGCCACTAATCTAGGAAGCCATATTGCCATTGATGATTATGATGGCATGTTTAGGCGTTTGCTCATAAGTTATAATACTTGTATTGAAGGGTTCATTGCTGGATGTAGGCTTCTGTTATTTTTGGATGAAACATTTCTTAAAGACCGCTACAAAGATATATTACTTAATAGCATAGGATATGACAAAAACTAAGGAATATTTCCTCTTGCTTATTGCATATGCGACTAGGAGAGTGAGGAAAATTAAAAATGGTTCTTACAAGGAGTGTGGTCCATACTATATGATAGGGGAAATCCTTACAATACTCTACATTAACTGGTCATGATTTCTGATGCTGACAAGGGTATTAGGTTAGCGGTTGAAGAATTCTTTCTAAATGCATTTCATTCTAGGTGTGTTCTTCATCTAGTCGAGAATTTTTAATAAAGATGAAGGGATTAGGTCATAAAACAAATATCACTCAATATTGGGTAACTTGTTATAAACCGCGGCTTATAAGTTCACAATTGCCTAATTGGATGATTACATGAAAGAATTAGCCTTGATTGATGCAAGAGCTTATATTATTGCAATGAATTACTCCCCCAGAGAGATGAGCAAACACTTATTTCCCTGGTATAAGGTATGATATTATTGTTTAATTTAGTTTGTTTCTAAGTTTTTCGTTAGTTGTTAATGTTAAATTTTTGTTGTTAACCATACGTGTTGGTTGTTAAATTTACAGGATAGTTGTTAAGTTTACAAAGTAGTTGTTACATTTACTCATCAGTTGTTAAGGTTATAATGTAATTGTTAAGGTTACAATGTAGTTGTTAAGGCTACATCATAGTTGTTAAGTTTACAGAGTAGTTGTCAAGGTTATAGATTGGTTGTTAAGGTTACAGATTAGTTGTTAAGATTACAACTTGGTTACTAAGGTTACAATTTAGTTGTCAATGTGACAGTTTAGTTGTTAAGGTTGCAGCTTTGTTGTTAATGTTATCGCTTTATTGTTAAGATTACAGTTTATTTATCAAACTTATGAGTTTTTTCATGTGATTTATAGGTATGATCATGTTACTTTAAACGTTGTTGAGTTCTTCAACAGTTGGATAAGAAAGGCACGAACGTTACGAATCTTACCTTTGGTGGAGATGATACGAAAACAAGTCATGGAGCATATGCATGATAGAAGGCTTATGGAAGTAAAATGGACTAGATATTTATGTTCAGAAGCTGAGATAATATTGAGTGATAACATTCATCATAAAAGTTGCTTACATGTTAAAAATTCGACAGAAGATATTGCAGAGGTTGAATCTAATAAAACTTAACATGTAGATTTAATGAATCAGACATGTTTATGCAGGTCTTGGGATATGACATCCATTCATTGTAAGTGTTGAAACTACTTAGATGGGATAAGATATTTATCATTATTGTAATCGGTTAATGACCATTGAAGCATTCAGAAGAAGTTATGTACTAATAATCTTTCCTACTTTAAATTACGAGAATCACATTATACCACCAGAAGACCATTTGATAAAGCCTCCCCTTACAAAAAAAAGACAGGGAAGACCATGTACTAGACGACCGAACAACTGGTCGCTGAATACCCATCCTGTTAAGTGCTCCCAATGCGACATAAAAGGTCACAATTGACAAACATGCAACAAGCATATCTAGTTGCTAACCGTATGCATTAAATGCTAACCTTTTGTATTAGCAGCTAACAATATGTATTGAATGCTATCCTTTTGGATTGGTTGTTAATGCTGTGCATAATTCTGACAAAAAAATGAATTAATATTATGCATTAAACATAAGTTGTGAAATTTAGTGCTAAGTTGTTAAGATTACAGTTTATTTATTAATTTTATGGCTTAGTTGTTAAGGTTACAAAACTTACCTATAAACTTAATAACTTAGCCGTAACCTTAACAATTAAGCCGTAACCTTAATAACTAAAATGTAACTTTAACGACTAAGCTATAACTTTAACAGTTGTACTTAACAGCTACGCTGTAACTTTATAAAGAAAGCTATAATCTTAAATAAGATGTAAACATAACAACCAATAGCTAATTTTAACAACAAACCTTAACAACTTAATAGTAACACTTCACCAACCTACACTTAACCATTAAAAAACTAACCATAAACTTACTTAAGTTAGGCTATAAAAAGTAAATATTTACAAGCATAATATTTACAATAACTAATAATGCTTTGAGAACCATTTAAAATTGTTTCGCCAGCCAATCCTATAACCTAGAGCTTCTTTATATTATGGATCCGTTCTTTCAAGATCATCATCATCAAGTTCATTGAGAAGTTTTTTCTTTATTCTCCCCTTAATTAGTAAATAAGCGGCTAGCTTCGCTCGTATGAACCATGTAGATTGATCTTTAGGAATGATGTGCAGGATATTTCTTCCTTCAAGAATAGTTTTTATATACAGGTACATGTAAATCTCGTAGTAAAACCTAGACATAAACATATAGAAATTATTAAAAGTCACTCCCCATATTAACAAAAACAAAAACCTTAACATCTAAACTGTAAATTTAACAACCAATTAATAACTAAATTGTAACCTTAACAACTAATCCTAATGTTAACAACCAATCTATAACCTTAACAACTAATTTGTAACCTTAACAAATTATCTGTAACATTAACAACAAATCTGTAATCTTAACAACCAATCTATAATCTTAACAATTAATCTGTAACCTTAGCAATAAATCTTCAAACTTAACAATTACGCTTTAATGAAAAAAGGTAAACTACAACCTAATCAAGTAAACTGCAAATTTAACCATACATCAAAAGATACAATTTTAGAAAAATTACGATCCCTTAGCCTTGAATATGAGGAATACATTATTCTTGTCAAAGTCAGCTTTCATGTAGTTGAAGAATTTAATCATGTTAAGTATAGGTTCCTAATGTCCAGATCGATCTTTCAAGGAGGTATAGTGTTTGGCAACATTATTTTGTAGATCAACCTCAAGGAGATGCCAATGATCATGTTGGATAATTGGAAGTATTAGAATACTAACTCTAACATCTATGAAACTTCTAATGAAAATATTATAAGCATCGTAGTAGTTGACTTTTCCTTCGTCACGTATTTTATGCTGCAATTAAGAATTAGACTGGCCAGACACGTTTAAAATTATATTAAAGCTAACCAACCTCCTTCTAATATAAATACCTACTAAAAAGAAAACATAGACCAACCCATATTTTTTACCTAATGATTCGTTCTGAAGTATGTCTGCCATTTATGTATTGTGTTAATTAGCGCTTCAGTTACCTAGAAGATGACAAACAAAAAATAAATAATAGAAGGGCAGAAGATGATAAAAAACAATTGAATAACTTTGAATATAGTTAATAAGAATAAATTTATGCCATAATATGAATCTTACAGAATCATCAAGTTGACAACCACGTAGGATGTTAAGAAGCTCAAATTATTCAATAGATGACCATTTGGATCTGTACACTTTATACATTCTGCAAAAATAATTAAACAATTAATAACTCTTAACAAGCAATAGCTAACCTTAACAACCAACCTGCAAGATTAACAACTAATTTTTAACATTAACAACTAAGGTGTAACCTTAACAACCAATTTGTAACCCTAACAACTAATTATTGACCTTAACAACTAGGAGATAACTTTAACAGTGAAGCAATACAATTGTAATATGAGCTAAATACTTAATTATTGCACCTAGAAATGTAGAAATGATTGAGAATTTTATTTTCCTCTTCGGATAGCTTGGCAGCAACATCTTCTGATATCTTAAAAATATGCAAAATTATGGTGTACTGATCATAAAATTTGATGATGAAACCTTTATAAAAGGGAATCCCAACGTTTAAATCATCCAAAAGCCTTTCTTCTTCCTTAAGCATAGGACAATACATAAAGGTCTTTCAAATTTGACGGGGATCACTATGTAGATCAATAGGCGACATATCCTCATTAGATCCCACTTACACTCTATCTTTTTCCTACACATTTTGCTTATCATTGACTGCGTTCTTCTTCCCTTCAGTGTAATTGGTAACAACACATTTTGGAGGCTTCAAGTTTCTTTTGATTCTTCTTCTTTTAAGGGGTGCGAACACCCTTGTAATCCTCTTTCTCTTATTTTGTTTTGTTTCCTCCATCCTAACACTGAGAGGGAGTTCATCATCTTCTATCATATTTCCTCCATCACCAACAACAAAATTAACCTCTAGTGGAGGGACTTCCTCTGGTGGAGGGACTTCCCTCTTAATCTCTATACCACTCATGTCACGCAAAGTGACTGTCTTGGATGGAGTGCCTAAGACCAAAAAACATAGTATAACTCAATTTTTTAAACTATAATTAATAAAAAAATCTTTAAACTAAATAACCAACCTCTAACCATAACAACAAATCCATATACTTAATAATAAAGCTGTAACATTAATAAAGAACCGTAAGCTTCACAACTAATATATAACATTAGCAATTAATCCATATACTTAACAATAAAGCTATAACCTTAACAAAAAACTATAAACGTCACAATCAATCTTTAACCTTAATAAAACCAGTCTGTAATATTAACAACCAATCTGTAATATTAATAATCAATTTGTAACTTAGCTAACAAAAATCTATATACTTAACAAAAAAAACTCTATTCTTCACAACCAATATGTAACATTAACAACCAATCCATATACTTAACAATAAACCTATAATCATGACAACTAATCTATAATCTTAACAACCAATCTGTAATATTAATAACCAATTTGTAACTTGGCTAAAAAACAATCTATATACTTAACAAAAAACTCTAATCTTCACAACCAATATGTAGCATTAACAACCAGTCCATATAGTTAACAACAAACCCACAATAATGACAATTAAACTATAAACTTCACAACCAATCTCTAAACTTAACAACAAAACTCTAACCTTAATAACTATTTTTTAAACTTAACAACAAAATGATATAATTCACAAGTTATAATAAACTTAGTTAACATGTACAAATTTGCTCCTTCATCAGTCTAGACACCTTCTCATTATTGGACATGGGCTTATTGTTAGACCCTGGGTGGGGGGGGTTGATTAGGGTCTTATGCTAATCTAATCTAATTTTATGCTAATTAAAACTTATTAATAAATTATTCTTGTAAGATAGATATACAATATGTTATGAGCAAGAATATACAATATGAACAAAGGGAAATATCCTAACAATGATATATACTATAAGATATATGCGAGAATATACAAACAACATAAGGGTAAAAAATCTAAACTAGATAGTGGGAAATATAAACAACAAGCAATATACAAAGGCGATATAAGATATNTTGTTAGACCCTGGGTGGGGGGGGTTGATTAGGGTCTTATGCTAATCTAATCTAATTTTATGCTAATTAAAACTTATTAATAAATTATTCTTGTAAGATAGATATACAATATGTTATGAGCAAGAATATACAATATGAACAAAGGGAAATATCCTAACAATGATATATACTATAAGATATATGCGAGAATATACAAACAACATAAGGGTAAAAAATCTAAACTAGATAGTGGGAAATATAAACAACAAGCAATATACAAAGACTAAATAAGATATAACCATAAAGATAGGTGCGTCAATGCAATCACAAACAAATGATATGATCACGGAGTTCGGTCCCCACGACCTACGTCTCCGCTCCTCACCTCGAGGAGATCTCCACTATCACAACCGGGTTTTTTACGCTCATCCGAATAACGTTTACACCTCACACTCGGTTTTCTAGTTTACCGAAAACTTTACAGTCTCACACTCTTGCAATCTCACTTTACACCCTCTCAAGTATTGGTCTTTAGTCCATGTCTCCCTCAAGTATTAGGAATTACAACCTTTCTCTAGCTATTGTTACCTACCCTACTCCTCTTGGGATGATCCCGTCTCTCACCACACTTCTCTCGATGTACAAGTGTATTACAAGATGATCTACATAATTAGGCACACAATACAACTTTGGTTATTCTCTACAATGGACGAGAACTCAATTTAGCTCACTCTCAATTGATACAACTCTCCACAACCTAATTATATAATGTATACAAATACAATAAGCTCAATGGTTGTGTGTGTAAGAAATGAAAAAATCAATCATAAACTCAATGTAAATCCTAGCGTGATAAAAATAATAAACAACAAATAATTAATATAAAGCTAGTATTGAGTTTAGAAATTCTTCTCTGAAGAAACAAGATGGAGAGATGGATTAAAATGAAGCTCAAACAATGTAGATGATCTCCTTCACTTGTGAAACAATCTTCACAAACCAAACCAGCTTTAAACCAAACTTAAACCCTTGTTAAAACTCATTTAAACTTGTTTTAAAACATTCCATTTGTTTTTTTTGTAGTGGGGGGTTTGAGGATTTATATAGGAAGAAAAAACAACAGCCAAAACCCTAAGCAAATCAGCAAAATCTCCCAAAAATCAAAAAACGAATTCTGTACAAAACTAGCCGTTTGACAGGCTGTCAGTCGACTGACGGGCGACGCCAGTCGACTGATAAGCTGAACATCATATTCAAATACAAGCTTATCAGTCGGCTAACATATATTTTCAGTCGACTGAAAATCTTCAGACGACTGGTCAGTCGACGGAAACAGAATAGAGACTAAATAAAGATCCCAGACACTTTCTTCAGTCGACACATCAGTTGACTGACTTCATCAGTCGACTGATAACAGGTTATCAGCCTGACATGGTTTTGAAAGTGAGTTTCAATACTTTGTTAAAAATAGTAAATAAATTCCAAAAAATGTAAAACTTTGGGAAATGATTATAGACATGATAATGAACATGCTACAAAGACTGGTTTTTAAAAATCTCTTCCTATTTATAAAATATTATCATTTTACAAAGTAGTCCAAAACATGTAAATGTAAAATACTTGTTTTTGACATTTGACATAAACAATGTTTTGAAACTTTATAAACTTGATTTTATAGACTTGAAGAAAGATATAAACTATTGTTATGAAGTCTATAAATAATAAATATAATATTTTAACAAAAGACACATATAATACACTAAAACATGATTTCATTGAATTAAATAGACTTGATATAGATGAAATCATATATAGGCATATAAACATGAAACAAGTATGAATTTTCCAATTATATTTATCTATTTCATATTTAAACTTGAAAACCAAAACAAAAACACTAAATATGAAAGATGTGATTTCATATTTATATAAACTTGAAAACCAATAACATGTATGTATATATATAACTATATATACATAGAAACCAAAACTTGTGTATATATATAACTATATTTATATAAAACTAAAATGTGTATGTGTATATATGATATTGAGCTTAAAGTACTAACACACATAATATAAAAACCTAAACTAAATTACCCAAGCTATCTAGATCTTCGATGAAGCTTAACTTGGTAAACTTGCGGATGAAGCTTGAACTTGAATCTTTAACTTGAATTGCAAAGCTTCAATCACTATTCCGACAACCTCCATTGGATATGATCGTGAATGCTTGATTCCATCCATCCTCTAACTCGTTGTTTATCTACAATAAATAGAAATATACAAATACTAGACAAACAACATTAGTGGTAAATTATTTATTAAAATCATCAAAACAAAGAGGCCAACACTTATATGCCAGATTCTTATTCTTATAAATAATCTAGCTTCTTGCTTGGGCATTCCTCAGCTCCTCTTTCAGCATAGTCGCTTTTGTAGACAGAGAAGTCACTTCTACAGATAGAGAAGCTATCTTTTCTTGGCCAGCAGCTCTCTGATTTTCAATTTTTTTCTCCATGTCACCATTTAATTTTTGATTCATCATCACGATCCTCTTCCAAACCATCATTTGATGAAGCAATTCTAGTTGGTCAATTGCCTCATCATTCTGCTCGACTGCTTCATCAATATTTTAGGAAATAGCCTATGCAATAGACATATTAGAATATTAGTAAAAAAATTAACAACTAAGAGATAACATTAACAATAAAATGATATAATTCATAATTAGTTAGTAACTACTATAATGCTTACACATCCTTTAAGAGCATTAACATCTTCTGATCCCCTTCTAATATTTATTTTGAGGATAGATTGTCTTGGGCTACGTGCCCTACCGATGTCAATCTTCTCCTTTTCTTCTTCTTCTCCCTCTCTTTCTCTTTCTTCTTCTCTTTCTCCTTATCCTGCTCCTCCCACAAACCTCTCCATGGTTCTTTAAAAATCTTCTCCACTCTTTAAACTTGGCCCTATAACTCTAGAAGGTTTATAGTAGCTTGCTGAGCTTTAGTTTTAACTATAGCCAATCGTAGGGAACCCCCAACTTCTCCCAGTCTCACCTAATTTGTGAGGGGATGCCTTAATGTAATTCCGCATGTTGGGTTCTGGGTGCTAATCAGTTCATAGTATCATAACTGTATATTAGAGAAATAGAAGATTATAAATCTTTCAAAATAGCAGTAATCTTAATAGCTAAGAAATAATTTTAACAACCAATCTGTAACTTTAGCAACCAACTTGTAACCTTAACAACAAATCTACAACCTTAACAACTAACATATAACATAAACAACCAATCTATAACTTTAACAACTAATCTGTAATATTAACAACCAATCTGTATACATAACAACTAACCTGTAGTCTTGAAAACTAATCCCTAACATTAACAACTAACTACTATACTTAAAAACTAATAAATAACATTCACAATCAAGAATAATCATAACATCTAATCACTACTCTAAAAAATAAATAGTATGAATACTTACAGACACAAGTTGGGTATACTTTTACAGATGTAAAAGCTTCTTTCATGTTTCTGTACCCCTTAATGCTGCTTCAATTGCTGCATTTGTCTCATTGAAAATATAGCTGCCTAAGCAGTGATTTTCACTTATTCAATATTTTCAACATACTTGAACAAGTGTCTTGGTATGACAAAAATATTGTTAAGATACCAAATCATGCTCAACTGATATAGGATGTGAAGTAGAAAAAATCCTTTACATCTTCAAGCTTACTTGATCGTGCGAGTTTCGTAGATCCTTAACATAGTGTCTGGTAGCTGCTGGGGAGCATTACTGCTGGCATCCTCATTTAAAAAAAATACATTTTCCTTCGATTGTTTTGATCTGGTTTGGGACCAACAAAAACCCCCTCATTGGTAAATCATGTATGGTTCATAACCCATTCAAGGTTAAATGAGCACTCAATGTCTTCTCCAGTTTTTGTATCTATGAAGATAAATTTCTTCTTCTTCTCATCCCACTGTCTCAACACATACTCAAAAGTGCGAAGATCAAGACTAGGGAAGCCAAAATGAATGTAATGTCTGAAGACTCTTCATAGGCATCTTAAAACCTATTGTCCATAAATTGCACTAAAGAATGCATGAAATCATAGTACGTCGTGAGCTGGATGTAGGCCAAAACATTTATACAACCTTATGTCTGCAAAGTAAAAAAAAGACATAATTAGTTTGTAAATAATATGTAACCTTAACAACTATGCTGTAAACTTGACAACGAAACTGTAATTTTAACAATATATACATAAACATAACAAGTAATCTGTAACTTCAACAACAAATTTATAACCTTAACAACTAAAGTATAACTTTAACAACTAACAAGTCATAAGTTAACAGTAATCTTCACTACTAATTCATAATCTAAACAACTAACGCTTAACATTAACAACTAACAAGTCACAAGTCATCATTAACCTTCACAACTAATTCATAATCTTACCAACTAAAACTTAAACTTAACAACTAACAAGTCACAAGTTCGTAGTAACCTTCACAACTAATTCATAACCTTAACAACTAACACATAATCTTAACAACTAATAAGTATTCACAATAATTTTAATTTAACAACTAATTCATAACCTTAACAACTAACGTATAACCTTAAAAACTAACAAGCCACAAGTTCAGAGTAACATTCATAACTAATTCATAACCTTAACAATTAACATATAACCTTAACAACTAACAAATCAAAAATTAATAGTAACATTCACAACTATTTCTTAACCTTAACAACTAACAAGTAACGCATAATCTTAACCGTGACCTTCACACCTAATTCATAACCTTAACAACTAACAAGTCACAAGTTAACAGTAACCTTCACTACTAATTTATAACCTTAATAATTGACGTTTAACCTTAACAACTAACAAGCCACAAGTTAATAATCACCTTCACAACTAACGCTTAACATTAACAACTAATAAGCCATAAGTTAATAGTAACATTCTCATAACATTAACAACTAATGCTTAAGCTTAACAACTAACAAGTCATATGTTAATAGTAATCTTCACAACTAATTCATAATCTTAACAAATAATGTTTAACCTTAACAACTAACAAAACACTGGTTAACAGTAGCCTACTCATAACCTTAGCAAGTAATGCATAACATTAACAACTAACAAGTCATAAGTTAACAGTAACTTTCTCATAACCTTAACAACTAACAAGTTACAAGTTAGCAGTAACATTCACAACTAATTCATAATCTTTATAAGTAATGCTTAACCTTAACAACTAATGAATATCCTTGATAACTAAAGTCTATCATCCACAACTTAATAGTAACATTCACAATTAACACATATCCTTTGAAATTAGATAAGTAACTTGGTAACAAATGTCTGTCAAACACCATGCAACATCATAAACAACTAAAGTATACAGTAAACTCACTTCTTGTTGGTTGACATACGCATGCCTTCCAAATTTCTCCTATTTGTTCCTTTCTTTAGATCTAGGAGTGCTTTCGAGGCATCGTCGAAGCTGCTCTCTAGATCCGTACGTTGAACTGGGCTTGTGGGAGAAGGATGACTAACTGCGAGGTCCTTTAGAATATCTGCTTTGTTGTGCTAGCATTAGTGGACTCCGTGCTCAAGCATCTTCTTGCGACGACATACTATGAGTCGTCATCATCTTTGAAGTCTTCTATTGGGGCGACTACTTTGGGCGTTGACTTGTCTGCCATGATTCCACTTTGGGGGTATAGGAAGGCAATAGAGAAGAAAATAACTTTGATTTTGCTCCGGGGTAGGCTGATTTAAGGTTAGGGTTTCGACTTAGGGACACTTGGTTTCATTCTTGAATGGATGAGAGAGCTAGACAAACTCACCGAGGAGAGCTAAAAAGGGAGTGGGAGACGGTTAAATCAAAGGGCACTTTTGGGATTTTTTTTAAATCAGGGTCACGTGGGAACGAGGTTTGGGGACTAAATGAATTCGGGTTTTGATTTAGGGGGTTTCTAGAACCTTAAAAAGTCTTTTTTTCTTTCTTTCTTTCTTTTTTTTTTTTTTTTTTTGGGGGGGGGGGGGGGGGGTTTTTTTAGGGTTGTTTTTCTCTCTCGAAGTTGATATCGCTTCCTCGGCGGTGTAGGCGTCTCCCGACCCCAACGGGTATTTTGGCATTCACGTGTTTGAAACTACACATGAGGTGTTCAATTCTAACTTTTGGGGGCTAAAGGAACTGCGGCTTTGGTCTTGGGGGCTTTGAGCTTTGAAATAATCATTGGGCGGGGGTGGGGGGAATAGTTTTTGTTATTTTGAGGGCTAGAAGTAATTTTCCCTTTCAATTTTGTTCTTCTAATTAGTTTAAATATATAATAAATTGTTCGAGGACATGTTAAACTTTTTTTAATCTTGACACACTTAAAGGGTAGAATAAAATATATGAATCCTCTTAAATAATAGCACTATACAATAATATAGTTGTTAGCTGTGCAGAGTTCATGTGCTATGTTTTTTAGTTCTTATAACCCAGATTTCAATCTCTGATGGCAGGATTTTTGCATTTCCATTATCAAAACTTGCAAACAATTAAAAATAGTGCAAAAATCACTTGGAAGATCAAACGATCATGCCCTTCTAACCTTTGCTGTTTGATATGCGGCAGTGACTATTACAAAGGAGAAGCAGTGAATGCAATATCGATGTGACACAGTAGCTCGTAACTCAAACAGTGACCTAAGCTTATGCTTGTCGAACAAAGGCTATAAACTACTTAAAATAATGTATTTTTGCAGTTAAAGCAAGTACCTGTTCATCCCTAACCTGTGACAACTTATTTCTGAAGATGATTGCAAATACATTGCAGGTAACGCCGTCAATTTTTACAGTACCACAGGAAATAAAAAGCACATAAGCTGCAAATAGTACCACATACAAATGCTGTAAAAATGGAGGTCCCAGTTCAATCAGACATGATAAGCTACAATATAATATTAGAAAGGTACAGAGAATTTTGAAAAAGAAGTAGAGAACCAACACAATAAATTAAACTGAAGTGACTTGGAAAAAAATCGCTGACATAACAGGTTCCTTTACAAAGACTACGCTAGTTGTGGCAAATGAAAAAGAAAAACCAACTTTCTATTGCCTCCTTCAGCGCATAATGCATACGGAAACTTCATCATGCACTACAATTATGTATCATTCAAAATTGAACTACCAATTTATAATAATCAGCATTAGACCTAAAATGATTACTCGAAAACATCATTTATGCGGAACGCATCAATCAAGCAACTCTAATATTGCCGTCTTCTTAAAATCGTCAACAGTCGCCAACTGCGCTGCCACTGCCTTATTTGGAAACATGTTATCAGCTTTCATCCTCTCTCTAAACCCATAAGCTGGAAACTCTGCATTTATATAGGCCTGAAGCAAAACCTGATACAATCTCATCCTCCCCATGTAACCATTTTGCCTCAACTTATTAAAAATATTCTCAGCATTATGAATATCGCCCCTTTTTGCGTAATTCTCTAGCAACATCATATAAGAGCAATACAGGGGCTTCATCTGATTCTGCTGGCTTGCCTTCTGAAGAAATGAATCAGCTTTCTCCACTTCCCCAGCCCCAACGTAGAGCTTCACAAGTGCATCCCAAGTCAATGGACCAATCTTTCGCCCTTTTTCTGCCATTCTCTTCACCAAATCCTTACCCTTTGAGAGAAGTTTGTGTTTTGCATAAACTTTAATCATACAATTGTAGTATCTAGAGGAAAGACTACTCCAATTCTTGGACATAAGTTCAAAGACTTCCTCAGCTTTCTCTACCTTCCCTAGCTCTCCCCATGCTTCAATTGCAGATAAACACTCCTCTAAATGAGGATCAGCCTCGCAAACCTTCCAAATTCTCTCAACGTCATCTGTTTTGCCGAGAGAAGCATAGAGAGGGAGAAGCTGTCTGCACGCTCTAAGGTTTTCCTTGATATCCCCTTCAATCTCCTTCAACACTGCTTCAGCTTTCTCGTTGAGGTTTGCATGGATGTAGTACTTTGCAACCATAGCACGAACTCCTATGGTTGGCACTATGCCTTCAGCCTTCATCGTCTCCACAAGCTCCTCCATGCCTGAGATATCATTTGCTCGACCTTTGGTGTCTATCAAAAGCCTGTACGTGAATATGTTTGGCTTGATATTTTCTTTCTCCATCAGTTTGAGGATGTCAGCTATTTTTTTGCGGTCATTTCTTTTGTAAAGAAGTAGTACTTGGTTGCAAGCAAAGATTGTAAGTGGAAAGTCGAGGTCCCTAATTCTGTTGAAAATTTCCTCTGATTTCTTGATATTGCCGGTGGAAACAGAGTTAGCTAGAAGAGTTCTGTAAACAATCTCGCCTTTAAAGGATTCAGGAATTCTGTCAATGAACTCTTCAGCCTTATGGAGACCATGTATTTTGGCAGTCAAATCAAGATGAGAAGCATAATCACGATCTGTGTAATTTAATTTGTTATTTGCTTCCACCCACTCAATAAACTGCAAAATAATCGAAAGCACTGTTTTAGCACATGACATACTAACTAAAAAAGATGTTTATAGTTATGATCACATGTACATATGTTCAAAACTTTGTACATGGAAGAAATTTTGAAGCAATTTGTTCTCTTATTCATGATTCGCTTTGATGTGTTAAACTAGACAAATGGTGTGGTCCATCCATGAGATGACCCATTGTTGTGTTCTCGCATAAGTTCTCAACATAGATTTCTCATTTGAAATTTTCTCAGTTATATGCAATATATATGAGATGATCCAAGAGTGGTCTAGAATCCTATTATCCCAACTCAAATGCACGATCTGCGCTCTTTGACCCTATAAAAATATAAATAGATGAAAACATTACCTGCTTTTAACCCATTTTTTCAAGTGGTTGTAAAAATAACAATTTTCAACAATATGATAAAAACATGGACAACCAAAGTCCAGACCACATGATTTTTCAATAGGCTTACATGGAGTTAACCAACTGTGTTATGCCCGAAGTTTTTTGTGCCAAACACTCTTGACATAAATATGACACTTGCAAAATTCATCTGTGACTCGAACTCTTCTGGTGTAACTGAAAAATAAGATAACATTGTATATAAAGAACAGAAATACTTAAAAGAAAATAAAAGTGATATATAGTGATATATATTAAGAGAGAAAGTGATTTATTACTTGTACAATATTACATATAAAACCATTCAAACTCCAGGCGAGCAGGGCAGGCATGCGTGAGTAGGTGTGGATGTGCCAGTGTTGGTGTGTGATCGTGCGGATGCATGCATGAAAGCATGCATGGATGTATGTATATATGTATGTATGCATGTATGTGTGCATGCCACATGGAATGCACACACGCATGCATTGTATATGACGAACATAAAGACTTGAAAAAAATAGAAGTTATATATAGTGACATATATCAAGAGAAAAAGTGGCATATTACTTATAAAAACATCCAAACCGCAGGCGGGCGTGTGAGTAGGCGGATGTGTCGGTGTATGAGAGATAGAGTGGATGCAGTGACACGCATTCATGCATGCATGGATGTATGTTTGTATGTATGTATGTGTGTACGTGTGCATGCCACATGGAATGCATGCATGCATGCATGTAATGTAACTAGTGTTTGTGAACGAATGCATGCATGTAGTGCACTCATAATCCACGCTTTTTACTCAATAGTGATTTCATAACATAATTTTAAATTGACGGTATTCTTTCAAGAGTTTTCTAAAAATACTTTCCTATATACTTTTAGCTTATTTGCTACAGGTATTTTAGGTTTCCCAAGCAACAAATTGACATCTCGTAAGTTTCCCATGCAAATTGAGCAAGAACCGAGAAATATGTAGAACAATTTCCTAATACTGTAAATAAGATTTTCTATTGCGTGACAGAATATCTCCAGATACAACATGATGTTGTATCAAGTATTGGTTTCCTCTGACATGAGTGTCCTCCATATATCGTGTCATTCAAATAAGGTCTTCGTGTGACTATGTAGAGAGTTTTTTTTTTTTTTTCCTTTGAAGCAAAGCTTGTGCCAAAGATAGGCAAAATAAAAAGAATGCTCGAACAAACTTGGCCCACAATAGAGACAAAACATGTTGTAGGCATGATGGATATTAAACTAGCATTAAACTGAAATAATGCATATAAGGCAGTACAACTTGTGATCTTCTTATGCATCTAATTCGTAAGCCTTATGTATATCACTTCTCTAGTGTAATGTAGTCTTACACTTGCTTTATTTTACTATTGACTATTATTCTCATTTTCATAATAATTTTAATTTAACAAGAAAATCACCATATCATCCTTTATAGTATAATATACAGTAAAGGATGATCCATCAAAATATTTTCCAAGTGTACAATATTAGATAGGCTTATAAGTCAAGAGTTACATTATAGAAGTGTCCAACATAAGTCTAAAGATTGTCAAGTATTATGAAAAAAGCGTCCAACACTGACATGACTTCTTGATGTTAGAGTTCTTACTTTGAAAGACATAGGGTAATACATTATGTATAATTTGAAAGACAATGGGTAATATACTATGTATAATTTACATATCACTCCACAAGTTGAAGGTCCACTCTTATTATAATGCAAACATTGAGGAGACTTGGATAGAACAAGCCATACAAGGTTGTTGAATAGACAACTTGAGGCTAGAAAGGCATAAGGCCATCTAGACAACACAAGTATATAGGCAAGTAGTATGCTAACAACGTAAGCAATTGTCAATTTCCTTAAGAATATATAGACAAGTAGTATGCTATAGAAAACACATGATTCACATTAGACTTTGATAGTAGGAATTTATTTTTCCCAGATTTTTATTTTTTGTTTTTTGTGGCCACAAATAGTTTGATAGTAGGAATTTAGGCAATAATTTATAAACAACAGAGAATTAAACCTTTCTCTTCATTATAGAAATTGCTTCAATTACGATAGAAAATAAGGTTTCCAAGGGAAGAGTAAGAGGGGTTCATAATCTCTAGGTGTATCCCAATTTCTCTTTCATGTCGATCATGCTTAATCCCTAAAACATCTATGCATTGTTACAACTTACAATAAAGAAAATAAGTGATGAGAACTTGAATAACAGTACAAGCAGACCTCAAATGCTAGAATTTTCTTTTCCATGTATTTCGTTCATGACATGGTATTACATCTTTCCTAATTCGGACTACTTATACACTTTCATTAGGTTGTAACATTTTTCTAAGACCTAAGGTAATTGTATATTCTCTTAATTTTTCATAAGTTTATTGGTATCTCTATGGGAATAATTATCCTATCAGAATAGCCAATATGTGAGTAAATGTTCTAATCCATACAAGGGTAAGTAGAATTCCCAAAATTTCCTTTTATTGGATCAGAACAGCTCTCTTCTGATAGGATTTGTACTCTCTTAAGGTGCCTTGACATAGACAACCTCTATTTAATATGGGGACCTTCTCAAGCACTATACACAATAAGGAGAAAGTATATGGATGTTAAAGGCTAAATTTTTTTGACACAAGCATTGCCCAGTGTTTTCAAAAACGCGCACCTCATTGCGCCGCATGCGCCTTGCGATGCAGGGTAGTGACGAAGCATCCCGCATCTGATGCAACAACGCCTTTGCGCCTCACAAGTATCCTGACTTTGCATAGGGTGCATGTAGTACATAACCTCGTATATTTCTATTCGTTAACATTTCAATAGTATTTATAATAGATACGTCCCCAAAAGCCAAATAAATCCATTAGGCCTTTTTAGTAATCTCCAATTGAGGACCCTAACTAATCCTCATTTACTATTTGATTTTTCTTGGATATTAGTCTTGATTTGACATTTGATTTGAAAAATTATAAACTTTGCTGCTATGTTGGATGTGTGAGCATTAGAACTTAAGACCTTATTGTGATCCGGCAATAAGATATTATTTATCCTGACATTTTTTATGTGAATTCCTAAACATGTTCTTTCGTGCTTGATTATCTATCTTGAAAAAATGTGTGCGGTGTGTGCCTCGCATCACTCGTGCGCGTACATCGCATTGTGCTTTGCGCATATGCGCGTAAAGGTACTTTGTGCCCCATGCGCCTTGCGCATTAACAACACTGCCATTGCCATTATATTAGGTCGACAATATGAATATTCAATCAAACAGTTGATTATAGGAATCTCATCTAATGAGCATAAATATGTATCACATCAAGAAAACATGTTCACAATTTGGCATCAGCTAGGTGTTGTACCAACAAAGTATTACAAGCAACTATAGCATGTAGAATGAAAGAAGACATGTGCAGGGCATGGGATGGGCAGAGTATGGGAAAAACTCGTGATTTGGTCGAAATGACCAAATAATCCAAAAATTTTCAAGAATTTTAGAGTATGCAAAAAATATTCTATGTAGGGCAACAACTTATGATTTGGTCAAAAACGGCTAAAATCAATGGTTATACTTCACTGATGTTTAGGATTTTTTTAGCACACAAAATACTCTATATGAGAAGGCAACTTGTGCTTTGATGGAAAATAGCGAAACTCATTAGTTATGTAGTCCAAAGAAATTCGGAAATTTTGGAGTAACATAATATAAAAACACTATGCATGATGACAATATTTGATTTGGGAAAAATAGCCAAAATTATTCGTTAAATTTGGTGTATGCATAAAAATTCAACATGGGTCAATGAGCACAATTACGTACCAACTTAGAAACTTTGAAGTATATATTAAATATTCTGTGTGGGACAGCCAATTAAGATTCAGGTGAATTTTGGGGTACAAATAATATAATCATGATTAAGGTCGTTTTCAACCAAATCACAAGTTATTTTCCAGCATAGAATGTTTTGTGTACTCAGAAATTCATGAAGTTCTATGGACTATGACACATGATTTTAGTCTTCGTCAACCAAATCACAAGTTGCCATACCAGACAGATTATTTCACGCGTACTCCAAAATTTTTGAGTTTTTGTGGACTAACCTATGATTTTGAATGTTTTCTACCCAAATCACAAATTATCATTACACAGAGTATTTTATGCATATTGCAATATTCCCAATTTCCTTTGGTCTATAGCCGTTGATTGTGTCCTTTTTCAACCAAATCACAAATTGTCGATCTATATAGAATATTTTGTGTAATTCAAAATTTTTAAATCTCTATGGACTATAAACCATTATTTTCTGTTTTCGCCCAAAATCACATGTTGCCATTAAGCGTAGAATATATTATGCATGCTCCAAAATTCATAAATTTTTATGAACAAGAGGTCATGGTTGTGGCTATTTTTGACCAAATAAAAACTTATTGCCTTGCACAGAATATTTTTGTCTCTTACAAAATTTCCAACTTTCTATGTACCATAAACCATGACCTTGGTTATTTTCAACCAAATCACAAGTTATCGTCTCGCATATAATATTTTATGTATACTTCAACATTCTTGACTTTTTGTAGGCTATAGCTCATGTTTTTAACCGTTCTTGTCCAAATCATAAGTTGTCATTCCGCAAAGAATATTTTTTGTGCTATGGAATTTCTGAATTTTCAAGGACTATAATCCTTGATTTTAATCATTTTCAATCAAATCACAAATTATCATCCCGTAGAGAATATTTTATCCATACAGCAAATTTTCCAATTTTTTGCACACTTAAACCAATGGTTAGTGCTATTTTTGATTGAATCCAAAGTTGCCATCACATAGAATATTTTATGCATACTCCAAATTTCCCAAATTTCATTTGACCATAGCCCATGATCTTGGTTGTTTTTCGACCAAATCCCAAAGTGACTTACCGCATAAAGTATTTTATGAGTATTCTGAAAATCTCGAATTTCATTTGAAGATAACCATGATTTTGGTTGTTTTTCACTAGATAACAAGTTGCCATCACACATAGTATTATATGCATACTCCAAAATTCCTAAATTCCTAAATTCCTATGAACTATAACCTATGATTGTGCCCATTTTTAACTAATACACAAATTATTGTCCTACATAAAAAATCATATACCTAATCCAAAATTTAAGATCCCCTATAGACTATAACTTATGAGTTTGGTCATTTTCTATCAGATCACAAGTTATCGTACCCCATAAGATATTATGCATACTAAAAAATTCCTGAGTTCCTTTAAGGCATAACTAGTGACTTTTTTGTACTTAAAAATTCCTAAATTTTTATGGACTATAATAATTAAATTTAGTTGTTTCTCATCCAAAGTAGAAGTTGTCGTCTTGTATGAAGTGTTTATGAGTACTCTGAAATGTTCGATCTTTTGTGGATTGTAATCCATGACTTCGGTCATTTCAACCAAATCACAAGTTATCATCTTAGATAGACTATTTTATACGTACTTTAAATTTCTAAATTTCTATGGACTATAACCCATGACTATGTCCATTCTCGACAAATTTACAGATTAATGTACCACATAATATGTTATATACTCCAAAATTTGCGATTCTCTATGGACTATTTCTCATGATTTGGTCATTTTTTACCAAATCACGAGTTGTCCAACATAGAATTTTTTGTGTACTTAGAAATTCTTGGATATCTAGAAACTATAATCCATAATTTTTGCCATTTTTTACCAAATCACAAGTTGTCATCCCGCAAACAATATCGTATGCGTACTTCAAAATTCACGAATTTAAATGGCTTCTACTACACGATTCTGGCCGTTTACAACCAATTCAAAAGCTAGTGTCTCGCATGAAATATGTTGTGCGTACTAAAACTTTCCTGAATTTTATGCATACTCAAACTTTATTTATTTTCGTCCAAATCACAGGTTCCCATCAAGCATTGAGTGTATTCAGAAATTTCAGAATTTTACATGGATTATATCACATGATTTTGTTTATTTTCGACCAAATATTCAATCGACGGTCGAGCATATTGTTTTATCGGTATTGGAGATTTCACACATTTCAATGGATTATAACAATTGAATTTAGTAGCTTCTCGACCAAATCACTAGTTGTCGCCCCACATTAAGTTTTGTGTTTCAAAATTTATGATCTTGTTAAGTATCATAAATCATGATTTTGGTTGCTTAAACAAAACCGAAAGTTGTTGTCAACCATAGCCTATTTTATACATACCTAAAACTATTGCATATTTTATGGACTATAACACATGATAGTATTTGTTATCGACATACACAAATTATCGTCTTGCATAAAATATATTATGCGTACTTCAAAATTTGTAATTCTTTGTGGACTATAATGTAGGATTTGATCGTTTTTGACCAAATCACGAGTTGTCATCTAGCATGAAATATTTTTTGCATGCTCTTATATCTTTGAATTTCTGAATTTCCATGGACTATAACTCATGATTTCAATTATTTTCGACCGAATCACAGGTAGTCATTTTGCATAGAGTACTTGTATGCATACTCCAAAATTCGCGAAATTTTATGGACTATACAGTATGATTTCAGCCATTTACAACTAAATCACAAGCTAATGTACCACATGGAATATTTTATGCATACTCCAACTTTCCTAAATTTCTATGCAAACATAACTCATAAGTTTTTGCAGTTTTTACCAAATCACAAGTTGCTGTTAGGCAAAAAATATATTATGCGTACTGGAGTGTTCAGGAGTTTTTGTGGACTAGAAATCATGATTGTGACTGTTTTGATCAAATTACAAATTGACTTCCGACAGAATATTTTATGCACACCACAAAATTTTTGAATTTTTGTGTACTATAAACCATGAGTTCGAACATTTTTAACAATATATAAAGTTGTCCTACTTAGGATACTTTATACATACTAAATTTTTGAAATTTTGGTGTACTACAGTCCATAATTTTGGCTATTTTCAACCAGATAATTAGGTGTTGTTTTGCATAGAATATCTAGATGAACTCTGAAATTCCCAAATTTTTATGGATTATAACTCATGATTTTGACCGTTCTCAACAAATCAGAGATAGTTGTCAAACATAGAATATTTTAGTTGTACTAAAAAAATTATGACTTTTTGTGAATTGTAGCCCATGATTTGACCCTCTTTTGTCTAAATCACAAGTTTCTACCCACATTAAATATTTTACATAATCTAAACTTTTTGAATTTTACGTCGACTATAACCAATAATTCTGGTACTAACCCTTGGCCAAGCAAAGATATTTTATGCGCACTCTTATTCTAGAATGTTTTTGGATTATATGTTATGAAGTTATGAGGCTATGAACATGTAGGCTATAAGGTTATAAGGTCTGCTAGATGGATGTGCTTGGCAAAAATAAATAAATGAATGGTTGGCAGACCTCAAGAAAGTCACGTACTTGCTCAAGTAGTTGGAGAGAGAGAGAGAGTGGTTCTTCTTTGTTGGGGAAAATGGCAGCGGGATTTGAAGATGGTGGAGAACCTTCGGCTCTGATACCAGTGTTCGACTACAGAGAAGAAGAGAAAGAACATCAGATTTCTTTGAGGGGGCTCCGGTAACAGGTAGAGGGTTTGATTTGTTTTTGTTGTTGTGTTTTCTCAAAGAGAAAACTTCTCCTTTTATAGGGGCCAAACCCATCATCTCCGGCCCCTCATAATTGCCCCTGAGAGATTTTCTCTCAACAACCTATTTCCCACGTTTTTCACAACATGAGAGCGGTTGATTTGGTCACACAAGAGCGAGTCAAGGTAACATTATCACCCATGGTTTTTGTCATTTTTTTATTAAATCACAAATTATAACATATAACATGTTATGCATAGTTCAAAATTTCATAATTTATATGGGTTATAACATATTATTTGGTTGTTATCTGACTAAATCACAAGTTGTTTTCCCACAAACTATTTAAAGAGTACTCCAAAAATTTTAAATATTTGTGGACTATAACATATGATATTGCATGTTTCGACCAAGTAACAATTTTTCGTCCCCCATAAACTATTTTATGTTTTCTCCAAAGTTCCCAATTTTACATACTTGTATCTATTTTAGGGCAATAAACTAATTATCATCCCACATAAGAGATTTTAATTGTACTCTAAAACTTACGATTCTCCATGGAATATAACCTATGATTTTGGTCAATTTTGATTAAACACAAATTGTCATCCAATATAGAAAATTTCATGCATACTCTAAAATTTCGAAATTTCTCTAAGGTATCCTACGCTTTTGCTCAATTTTATCAAATCACAAGTTGTCATCGCTTATAAAGTATTTTAGACATGCTCTCGATTTCCCAAATTTCTGAAGATTATAACCTATGATTTTGGCCTGTTTTCAACTAAACCACAAGTTGTCGTCCTCTATAAACATTTTATCCATACTTCAAATTAACCTATATATCTAGCTGTTTTTACCAATGACAAATTGTCACTGCGCATAGAATATACTATGCTTATTTCAAATACCCAACTTTCTGCAGACATGATAACTTATAACTTTAGTTATTTTCGACCAAATCACAAGTTAGTCATCTTGCATTCACAAATTTCTTTGAACCATAGCCAATGATTTTGTTCATTTTTGACCAAATCATAAGTTGTCATCCCGTATAGAATGTTCTACACATATAGAATGTTCTACGCGTACTCCAAATTTTCCAAATTTTTGTGGATTATAAACCGTGTTTTTGATTATTTCCAGCTAGATCACATACTATTATTCAACATAGAATATTTCATATGTATTTCGATCTTGAATTTTGTGGACTATATCATGTGATTTTGGTCTTTTTCGTCCAAATCAAAATTTGTTACCGTTCATTAAACCTTTTATTTGTATTTCAAAATTCCGAAATTTCTATGGACTATAACAGTTGAATTTAGTAGTTTCCCGACCAAATCACAAGTTGCCACCCTATATTAAGTGTTCGAGTGTTCCAATATTTTGGATATTTTGAGAGACATAACTAATGATTTTGGTTGTTCAAATGAAATCACAAGTTGTCGTTTAGCATATACTATTTTATGCATACTCTAAAACTCCTAAATTTCGATGGATTATAACACATGATTGTGTTTGTTAGTTTGTTATCGTCCAATACACAAATTATCGTCCTACATAAAATACGTCATGCATGCTTCAAAAATAGTTATTCTTTATGGACTATAACTTAGGATTTTGATCGTTTTTTACCAAACCACAAGTTGTCGTCTAGCATAAAACATTTTCTCCATGACTCCTAAATTTCTTAACTTCCATGGACTAGAATTCGTGGTTTTGGTTATTTTCGACCAAATCACAAGTAGCTGTCCTACATAGAATATTGTATGCATACTCCACAATTCGCAAATTTCAGTAGACTATGATATGATTTTGGCTATTTATGACCAAATCACAAGCTAGCGTCTCACATATAATGTTTTATGTATAGCACTTCAACTTTCCTAAATTTCTATTCCATATAACCCTTAACTTTTGGCAGTTTGATCAAATTAGAATTCGCCATCAATCATTAGATATATTATGTGTAATGGAGCATTCACGAATTTTTACAGATTGGGACCATTTTGAACAAATTACAAAATTGACTTCCTACAAAGAATATTATGCTACTATAAAGTTTCTGAATTTTTTTCAGACTATAAACCACTATATTGAACGTTTACAACAAGATAAAAAAGATGACATCCCGTACTTTAAAATTTCTAAATTTTTGTGAATTACAATCCATTGTTGGCTGTAAAATTTCTAACTTTTTATGAGCTACAGCCCATGATTTTAGCTTCACAAGTTCATATCCTGCATTGAATATTTTGTATTCTAAACTTTTTGTACTTACGTGACCCATAATAAATGATTTGGTCCTTTCAACCAAATCACTAATTCACGTGCGAGCAAAGAATATGTTATGCATACTTCAAAATTCAGTAATTTATGTAGATTATAACTTATAGATTTAGTTTTTTAACCAAATTTCAAGTTCATATCTTGCACAAAATATTTTAAGAATTCTCGAGTTTTCAAATTCCTGTGGACTATAACCCACAGAGCATTTTATGCTTTCTCCAAAATTCACAAAATTCTAAGGAATATCATCCTCAATTGTGCTAGTTTTATGCCAATAAACAAATTATCGCCCCACATATGTTAATTTTACTCCAAACTTAATAATTCTCAATAGAATATGAGCATGATTTTGGTCAATTTTGACTCACAAATTGTTGTCCAACATAGAATATTTTGTGTTTGAATTCCCAAATTTCTCCTAAATAACCTATGATTTTGCTCCATTTTCACCAAATCAAATGTTGTCGTACCCTATATAGTATTTTACACGTACTTCTAATTTCTTGAATTTCTAAACTATAACCCATAATTTGTCTTTTTTCAACCAAATCACAAGTTGTCGTACTCTTTAAATATTTTGTGTACTCCAAAACTAACCTATATGCTTGGCTATTTTTACCAATACACAAATTATCGTCATGGATAAAATACATTATGCTTACTCCAAATTTCCTGACTTGCTGTGGACACGATGATTGATAATTTTTAGCCATTTTCAACCAAATCACAAATTGTTATCTCGCTTTCACGAATTTCTATGGAGCATGGCTAATGATTGTCAATTTTTGTCCAAATCACTTAGTGTAGTCTCGTATAGAACGTTTACATATACTCCCAAATTTCCAATTTTTTGTGGACTATAACCTGAATTTGGTTACCTTTAACTAGATCACAAACTATTATCTAGCATAGAATATTTAATAGATACTCCAATCCTAAATTTTTATGGACTATATCCTATGATTTTGGTCTTTTTTAACTAAATAACTTCTTGTCATGCATGAAACCTTTCATTTGTACTTTAAAATTCTAGAGTTACTTTAACCTAAAACAATTGAATTAGAGGGTGCTTAGGAAGGCTTATATTTTTAAGCTTATAAGTTATGCTAGCTTTTAATAACTTTTGACTTTTTTGGATAAAAATACTATAAAGATTGTTTGAGTAGAATAGAAATTTGTTTAGTTAAACCTAACTTTTTAAAGTGAGCTTATAAGCTAGTTTTTCAAAAGCTAGGGTATGCCAGCTTTCTAAAATGGGACTTATAAGCAAACATATTTGATATTTTACCAAACAGGCAGAAATAAAAAAGCCAGCTTAAAGGCTAGTTTGACTAAAAAATAAGTCTCCCCAAACACCCTCTTAGTTTCTCGACAAAATCACAAGTTAATGTCCCGTATTATGTGTTTATGACTGTTCCAAAATTTCTGATCTTTTGAGGACACTAACCCCATGATTTTGGTTGTTCATACCAAATCACAAATTATCGTCCAACATAGTATTTTATACGTACTCAAAACTCCAAAAGAATAATAGTGTATGTAATCGACCAATAAATTATCATCAAACACAAAATATGTCATGTGTACTTTGAAATTAGAGATTCTTTTTAAACTATAACTCATGATTTTGATTGTTTTAGACCAAATCATAAGTTGTTGTGCAACATGAAATAGTTTTTACAATACTTTGAAATTTCTATTTTTGCAGACTATGAATCATGATTGTGGACGTTTTGATCAAATTACAAATTAACTTCCTTCAAAGCATATTTTAAGAATACTAAAATATTTCTAAACTTTTGTGGAACCTTATCAACAATATAAAAAGTTATCGTCCCACTTAGAATATTCTATACATAGTTCAAAATTTCTGAGTCTTTATGGGTTACAATCAATAATTTTGATTGTTTCTAACTCATAAATTTGGTTGTTTTCAACCAAATAAAAAACAGTCATCCAACTTAATATTTAGGTGTACTCCAAAATTTCTGACTTTAGGTGAATTACAGCCTAAGATTTTAGCTGTTTTTGTATAAGTCACAAGTTCCTATCCCGCATTGCATATTTGGTGGGCTCTTAAATTTTTAATTTGTATGTTCACTATAACCTATGGTTTTGTCCTTTTCAACCAAGTGGCTAATTGTCCATCAAGTAAAGTATATTTCATATGTAGTTCGCATAAAGTTACAGATGATTAAATTTTACGTCGACTATAACCAATGATTATGGAAATTTTTTGGTTTATAACCGATGGTTTTCATCATTTATTAATCAAATCACAAATTATTGCTCAAATAATATGTTATGCATACTTCAAACTTCCGTAATTTATGTGGATTATCACTTATAATTTTGGTCAAAAAATATTTCTGAATTTTTGTGGACTATAAACTATGACTTTGAACGTTATCAACAAGATAGAAAGTTACTGCCCCACTTAGAATATTTTATACATAAAAATTTCTAAGTTATTATGGGTTACAATTTATAATTTTGATTGTTTCCATGAACCACAACTCATAATTTTGGTTGTTTTCAACCAAATCAGAAATAGCCATCCAACTAAATATTTAGGTGTACTTTCTGACTTTAAGCGAATTTTTAAAGCTTATGATTTTAGTTGTTTTTGTATAAATCACAAGTTCCTGTCCCATATTAAATTTTCGGTGGACTCTTAAATTTTTAAATTTTATGTTCACTATAACCAATGGTTTTGGTCCTTTACAACCAAATCACTAATTGTCCATCAGGTAAAGTACGTTTGATGCATAATTCGCATAAAGTTACAAATGATTAAATTTTATTTTGACTATAACGAATGATTATGGAATTTTAATGACTATAACCAATGGTTTTCATCATTTTTAATTCAATCACAAATTATTGCTCATGGACTATGTTATGCATACTTCAAATTTCCGTAATTTATGTAGATTATAGCTTATAATTTTGGTCGTTTTTTGACCAAATCACAAGTTGTTTTCCCGCACAAAGTATACTAGGAATACTCAAAAAAATTCAAATTTATGTGGACTATAACCTATGATTTTGCATATTTTGACCAAATAACAATTTTTCGTCTCCCGTAGACTATTTTTTGTCGCCTCCAACCTTCCCAAATTTATAAGGAAATAAAGAATATCATACATCATTGTAACTATTTTAGGCCAATAAACTAATTATCGTCGTGCATAAAATATGTTCATTATACTTTAAAACTTACGATTCTCCATGGAATATAATCCATATCTTTGGTTATTTTCAACGAGATCACAAACCATTATCTAGCATAGATTACATACTTGAGTCCAAAATTTTTGTGTCATGGATTTTGGTCGTTTTTGACCAAATCACTTGTCGCCATGCATGAAAACCTTTATTTGTACTTTAAAATTCCAAAAATTCTGAGGACTATAACAATTGAATTTAGTAGTTTAACGGCCAAATCACAAGTTGGCGCCCTGCATTAAATGTTTATGAGTGTAAAAAATTCAAGATCTTTTGAGGACTATAACCTATGATTTTAGTTGTTCAAACCAAATCACAGGTTTCGTCCAGCATAAACTATCTTATACGTACTCCAAAACTCCTAAATTTTATAGACTATAACACATGATTGTCTCTTATTGACTAATATGCAAATTATCATCCAGTATAAATATGTCATGCACACTTTAAAATTTTCAATTCATTGTTGACCATAACTCATGATTTTGATCTTTTTTTACTAAATCACAAGGTATTGTGCAACATAAAAATTTTTGCATACTCCCAAATTTCTAAATTTATATGCGCTATAACCCTTAATTTTGGTCATTTTCAATCAAATAGCAAGTAGTCCTCCTACATAGAATATTGTACGCATACCTCAAAACTCGAGAATTCAATGGACTATATTATATGATTTTGGCCGTTTACGACCAGACCACAAACTAACATAGTTTTTGGCATATTATGCATACCGGAGAATTCACAAATTATTGTGGACTATAAGTCATGATTGTGGCCGCTTTAAGAAAATTACAAATTGACTTCCTACAAAGAATATTTTACGCGTACAACAAAATTTCTGAATTTTACTGGACTATAAACCATGAAATTGAGCATTTTCAACAAAATAAGTTGTCGTCTCACTTGGAATATTAAATATATACTTCAAATTTTATGAATTTTTGTTGGATAATCACTGGGTATTCACACACTTAGAATATCTACACGTACCCTGAAACTCTTGAATTTTTATGGAATATAACTCAAGACTTTGATCATTTTTAACCAAATCACAAATAATCATTTAGCATAGAATATTTTAGGTGTACTCCAAAATTCCCAACTTTTTATAAAGTGGAACCCATTATTTTAGCCATTTTCGTCTAAATCACAATTTCCTATCCTACATTGAATATTTTGTGTACTGGAATTTTTTTGAAATTTCCATTGAATAACCAATGATTTTGGTCCTTTTTGACCAAATCACCAATTGTCCGTCGAGTAAAGAATATTTTATGCGTACTATAAGATTCATGAATATGTTTTGATTATAACCCACAGATTTCATCATTTTTTATTAAATCACAAATAATCGCGCATAAAACATGTTATGCATACTTCAAAATTCCATAATTTTTGTGCGTTATACCTTATAATTTTGGTCCTTTTTTGACCAAATCACAAGTTCTTATCTCAAGAAAAATATTTTAAGAGTACTCCTAAAAATTTCAAATTCTTATAGTCTGTAACCCATTATTTTGAATATTTCGACCAAATAACAATTTATCATTCCTCATAGATTATTTCCTGTTTTCTCCAAAATTCCCCAATTTTCTATAAAGTATCATCCATGATTGTACCCGTTTTAGGTCAATAAATAAATTATAGTCTCGTATAAAAAATGTTAACTATAGACTAAAATTTACGATTCTCCCTGGAATATATTCCCATGATTTTGGTCAATTTTGACTAAATCACAAATTGTCGTCCAACATAAAATATTCTATGCGTACTCCATAATTCCCAAATTACTTCGAAGCAACGTACAATTTTGTTTATTTTTTATCAAATCACAAGTTGTCAACACATACAGTATTTTACACCTATTCCCAATTTCCCGAATATTTGCAAACTAAAACAACCTATGGTTTTGGCCTTTACTCAACAAAATCACAACTTGTCCTCTATAAATATTTTGTGTAATCCAAAATTAACTTATATATTTGGCTGTTTTCAATATACAAATTGTCATAGTACATAGAATATATCATACTTGCTCCGAATATCTAGACTCTCTGTGGAAACAATACCTGATAGTTTGTCATTTATGACCAAACTTCTTGACTTTCTATGGACACAACTGATAATTTTGACTGTTTTCGACCAAATCACAAGTTCTCATCCTGCATAAAATATTTTTTGCATACTTAAAACTCACAAACTTCTTAGGATGATAACTGATGGTTTTGTCCGTTTTCGACTGTATGCGTCAAAAATTGCATATAGGTTCCCACACGTAGTTCGAGACGAAACGAAGACGATAAACGTCATCATGAGATTATCCGATGCTAAGACGAAATGACGAAGCGCATAAAACGAGTCGGTGAAATGTACAAATCCGTGAAACGACGGAACAAGACCAAAACAAGACATAGTTGCTTGGAAATCGCATCAAAGCAACCCGCCAATGTGCGAGTTACATCAAAGTGACCCACACCCGTGCGGGTCACGTTGATGTGACCCGCACTCGTGCGGGTCATGTTAATATAACCCAAACTCATGAGGGTCACCTTAATGTGACCCGCACACCTGCTAGTCACATTGAACTGACTCGCACACCGCTTTCCGAAAACACGTATTTCGATGTTTTCTCGCGATTTGTTCGTTCCAGAGCCTCCGAACTACTTGGATATCATCTCTAAATATGGTTAGGCCGTTATTAACTGAAGATGAGGCCAAATCACTTGTTCTTATCCAAAAACACTGCAACTGAAGCCTATAAATACAAGTCTAGGGTCCTATATGCATCTGAAATTCTGAAAAGAGGACGAGGTGTTGTCGGTTTAGAGAGTGAATCCCACGAATTTCAGAGGTCTAGCAGATTTTGGCAAACTCCGACATAAAGAAGGAGCATTTCGAGAGATCTGATGCCCGTTTCGTCATTCATTGAGATCAGAATTTGTACTGATCTCGAGAAGTGTAGTAATCTCACTTTGTTGAGATTATTTACTTCTGCGATTGTTTTCTTTGTGAAGCAAAAGTATTGATCTTTTATTCCGATCAACCGGATCTGATCCGCGATGGTCCACGGATAAACCTCGACACAAAAAAAAATCTCACGCAAGCAGTGGGTGATAAACGTCCTCTGCGTGTGTTTCTAGAGAGTTGTATTTTTTTATTTTTATTATGTAAGAGTCTTATAAAAAGACTAAATTTACTTTAAATCTGTAATCGATAAACGTGTAATGGATTAAGCAATGAAAACAACTTTCGACGCAAACACGCTAGCGACCATAGTGGGAGCCAACAGCCTCTCTACCAATGCTGTAGTGTAGCAATCAAGGATCCTAATCCTGGTTGATACAGAGATCGAGTACGAGTTCGATCAACAGAAGTACGAGAAATACTTGTCTTCCTGCAGAACCTCCTTTTGCAAGTGCAGGAAGATCTCCACGAAGGTCCGCTGGTCTTCAGATCTGAAGACCCAGGGCGATGATCATCGTCCCATTGCTGCTGTAGTTGCGCCTTGCAACGCCCCTCCGACGTCCAATGAAACCGGATCTGTAGATTTAAACTCCTCAATCAAGAAGTTGAGTGCTGAAGGCGTGCCAATTCTGTCAAAAAAGGCTCGTCAAAGACAACGCCAACGCTTCGCACGTCAACAAGCCAAGGCCTTGAAGCCGATTGATGGGATTCGTTATAATACGGATCTAAAATTCAGGAAACGCCAAGCGCCTCAACAGCAAGCAAATGACTCTTCCTCCAAACTATCAACCAATGAATGGGTCCGCGTCAAAAGGACCTGTTCGACTCTTAAGGAGTGTATTCAAAAGCGTCGCGCACTACTCACGCACGCGCGGATTCTCGTGCAGTGACATAGAAATTGCAAAAGGAAGATATGACCAAAAAAACATCAAAACCACACCAAGTATGGAGGCCCAAGTTCAAAAAACCTCCACCGTCACCTCCACGTCCTCCCCCTTCCTTTGGCCTCCTACATCAACTACAAACACCTCCTCCATCATCACTTAATCACAAAAAAATCTGCCTAAACACTAGCCTAGCCGCTAAGCACCTAACACTTCCTGTAACATTAGTTCTGCGTAAGATTTACGGTTCTCAGTGGATTAACCCATGATTTTGGCTATTCTACTAAATCACATGTTGTCGTCCCACATAAATATTTTAAGCATACTCTAATATTCCTGAATTTCTCTAAAGTGTTGACTCATGATTTTGGTTGTTTTCAACCAAATCACAATTGTCGTGCATAGAATATTTTAGGCACACTTTAAATTTCCCGGATTTTTGTGAATTATAAATTATGATTTTGGGCATTTTTTGACCAAATCACAAGTTTTATATTGTATAGAATATTTTATGCGCACTCCAAACTTCCCAAATTTCTGTAGATTATAATCCATGATTTTGGATGTTTTGACCAAATTATAAATTGGATTCCTGCAAAAAAAATATTTTATACATATAAAAAATTTCTAAATCTTTATGGACTATAACCTATAATTTTGGTTATTTTTGACCGAATCACAAGGTGGCATCTCGCATTGAATAATTTATATGTACTCTGAAATCGTCGAATTTCTATGCACTACAACCCATGATTTTGACCGTCTTCGACCAAATCACATATTATCATCGGACACAGAAATCTATAGCATTTAGAGTGAAAGAAGACATGAGGGTATGGAGAAGATCACTATATAGCAATAAACTCATTTCTGTTAGATATTAAGAAACCGATAGTAGCTTTTAGAGATTGATTCTGACCTATAACTACTGAGATCCCAGATTGGCGACCATTAACCAAGGATTGGTTGAAGAAGCATGTGATAAAGCTGACGGGAAACTAGTAATATGTATTAGAACTATAGATAAAGTAAAGTCAGGGGTTAGACCTGCAGAATGAATTTTTTTAAGCAAAAAAACCTGCACACTGAGTAGTGTACATACATGAAGTATCAAAATCCATTTCTGCCATTTAGGGTAGAAATCAGAAATCCATTTAGGCTAGAAATCAGATTTAAGGAGTTTATTATTGTATAATTGAGTTCATTAGAGGGAGAATTTACATCTTTGTGAGACGCCAACAATGCTACTCCAAACTTAAACCTATGCTAACATTAATATCAGGTGGGATGAATAACATTATCGAATCATGGATCAGCATGTCAATCAGCAATCTACAATCATAGTGTGCTAATTAAAGTTATTGATTTCAAGAAGCAAGTGATAAGCTGGAAGACATGGCACATACATTGATGTACCATAACCTACAAAGATAGCTAAAACTTGGAGAGTATGCAACGCAAGCAGTTTATAATCTGGGTTAGGGGTGCTTATGGTGATAATTGCATAGTGAGGATAGAAGTAAAACTTACTTCTAAAAAAGTTGCTAAGGAGAACTATGTGATGGTCAAAATCAAATTAACCTTTTTATATATAAACATTACTCCGCATATTTTAGATCTTAGGAAAAGATAAGCACCTGCAAGGCCTTCCCCCAGAGCCGTCGCCTTCGAAGATTAAGCAGTGTCGCAGAGATTTCAGTTCTCCCAAAAGGTTTTCCTTCACTTGCCCACTTCTCAAGGGCACTATTAATAGACATCCGAGGAGTCTCTATCAAAATCTTCGAAAGTGCTTTCTTCTTGCCACTTGACTTCGTCTCATCCAACAACCCAAGTGCACCCTCGGCACTTTCATCCAACTCTTCCTCAGGAATGTCCATATCAACATCTTCCTTATCGATGACAACATCTTCGCTTTTGTCGATTTCATGAGGACCGTCTAAATCAGAAAACCCATCTTTAAGTTCATCCTCGACGTCGCCAGACTTGGTTCCAGCTTGAGAAGAGAGATTACGGGTCCACAGGAAGGACCGCAGAGGATAAGTCGGTTTATGGGAGTATGGCTTCGGCAGAAAATGCTCTTCAGCTACATGTTTCTCTCGCTCAATAGGACATCCATGTTCAGAATTTTCACCAAATATATCTCTTTCAGTGCAACGAGATGGAGCGACCACAATGCGACGACTTTGGCTCCTAAGAGTAAAGAATTTGGCATTAATTCTCATAATTGCTCAATCTGAAGCTAATTCCTGAGCATCCCCATGATCCCAAATGAAGAAACATCTAATTTTGGGTACAGAATTGCATTCTAAAATTCTAATTCCTGAGCGTCAGAAGTTAAATTACACAAAGGAAAAAGAGAGAGAGAGAGAGAGAGAGAGAGAGAGAGAGAGACAAAATTAAACAGGAGAAATTCGATAAAGGTAGCATTTTCTTCACCTGATAGGGTTTGCAGCTCTTCGAAGGGCCCACATGGCGATCTACTTCCTAATTTACACTTTTCCTCCAGTGGAGGAACCCTAAATTACAAAAACCCCTAAAACCCCAGAAAATGAATGAAGAAGAAAAGGGAGTGGGCTAAAACCCTAATGACGACCTAAAACCCTTAAAATGTTGGAAATAATTAGGTGCAGATATTTAGTGAGCAGTATGATGATAAACCCCTAGGCAACTGTAAATTCAGTAGCCGAAGCCCATGACCCATAAAGAGTTGGGCCTTAGCCCAACCCAACGTTGGAGTATAGAACAATTATTTTTGGGATTACTTGCACTTTGGCACCCACAGGTTACACCATTTTTAACTTTGGCACCCTATAACATTTTCTGACACTTTGATACCCCAAGTTTGCACCTTTTTTTTATTTTGATATTTTTTCAACACTTTGATAACCTAAAGGTCCGAAGTTTACACCTTTTTGAACTTTGATACCATAGAGTTTTGTTTGTTGGGTGTCAGTTAAAAAACGTGTAAATTTTAGGATATCAATGGTAATAACATGTAAATTCTGAGGTATAAAAGTGTAGGGGAAAGAATTTTGTTTATCAAAATAAAAAAAATGATCTCGGTTATTTAGTATAACTTTGGGGGCATCAAGTGCCAAATAAAAACTGTAGGGTCAAAGTTAAAAAAAGATGTAAACTTTAAAGTACCAAAGTGCAAAGAATAAGTTCAGACATTTCGCATAGAGAGCTTAATTTATAGGCTCTAAAAAATGATCTCGGTTATTTAGTATAACTTTAAAAGTATTTAACAGTATGCTGATTTTGAGCATTTGACATATTACATACTTTAAGCTAATAATTCCGATTTAAAATTTAATTTACACAGTAAGAGTAATTTCACAAAACTACTAATATTTATTAGGGCTTCTACTCAAAGAGTATCATAAACTATTTTTATTACAGATAAATATACTTCGAAATCTATGAGAATACCACAGATAAATATGTTTTTAGTGTAGAATGGAGGTGAACTGAGGTGGAGGATAGCCCATGAAAGAAGAGAGAAAATAGCAAAGGTTGGAAGTTTAGTAAAGAGAATAGAAGGGAATCATTTATTAGCTGTTAGATTCACATTATGATGGCCAAAATCTTTCACCTCTATTATTTACAACCCCAATTTGTGGGGGGGATCAAATCATATAGAATGAAGTGAATTTAGTTGATCTTATCATGATTTAGCCTCACCTCCCCTCTCCTCCATTCGCCTCCTAATGGATAGGTTTATCACTCTGTACATATCCAACCGTATAGACGCACGCCACCCGTTTCCTCATCTAGCTGACCAACAAAAAAGCTTATTTGAGTATTGACTACTTTAATGATGAGATCTAACAAAACAATCTAAGCTACACCGGTCAAATGATGATAACCTGTTGACCAGACCTAGGAAATACCTAATATATATAAATTGAAATCTAAGAATATTCTTGCAACTTTATCCTCTCCGTCTTTAAGCAAAGCTCTCTGCAAAAATCGAGCCTTTGATTTGAAAGGGGGGTCACCTTCTAATGATACCCTTCTCTTTTTTGCTTTTCTCCTTTTTCCATGAATGTGCAATCTTTGCTTAAGAATCTAGAGCGACCTATGATTTATCAAAAGGCAATGGAGAAATGATTGTGTTGGAACTTTCTTTCAACTCACAGTACTACAGTTCCCTTCACCTCAATTACACGTATGATCAGATTTTGTGATGCAATCTACAATATTGATATAATGTTAGCGCATACGGTCTAGAATTATATTAGCGTCTTGCATTCATTTAGTACCTGTGTTTGGTGCAGCAAAGCCGTTCAATGAGTTTTAGTCCCACATTAGAACAACAATTTGCTAGATATACTGTTAAATATGTTTAACCTCATAACTCAATTAAAGGGTTAATCCTTTTGGGTCAATTTGTGTCCACTATATTAGCCTATTCCATCTACGTGTTGGGGATTCGTCCTATCGACAACCTGTCAAATAAACCCTCTCGCGGAACGTGCCCTTCGGATTTTGTGTTGAAAGAAGGCAAGAAGAAATCACAGCAAATAAAAAAAAACTTTGCAATGAAAAAATAGAAGAGAGAACACCAAAATCTTAACGAGGTTCGACAACTTGCCTACGTCCTCGGGAGCCACAAAAAAATTCTTTGAATATTAAAGAAGATTACAAAGCTTGTAAGAGATGATCTCAAGCTCTTTGAGATCACTCAAAAAAGAACTCTCCTTTTATTTCTCAAGGCGCGAGATTTTTCTCTGAAAAATCGCCGCTCAAGGCGCTGCCAAAATCGCCGCTCAAGGCGCTGCCAAAATCGCCGCCAAAAAACGCTACAGGAATCGCTCTGCCAAAGTCGCGTTTAAGTGGCAGCCAGGGTTCCCCATTTATAGGGAAACCCTAGGTCAAAACAGATTAGGGATCTGTTTTCTACGAGTTCGCCTAATTGCGAAGCTCGCCTATATGACTTATGTTCGCCTGAACATAGTCAAGCTCGCCTGAATTGCTTCGTCTGCACTTGGAGTTCGCCTGAACCTCCAAAACTCGCCTGATCTTCCAAGTTCGTCTGAACTTCCAAAGCTCGCCTGTAGTGCAGGTTCGCTTGAACTCAGCTTCGAGCTTAACCTAAACTTCCAAGTTTGCATGATTTCTTAACTTAGAGAAATCTTTGCTTTGCATGCTTGTTCTAAGGTTTGGGTCTACACCCGAAATCAATAATCTCCCACTTGAAGACCAAACCTCCGTAAACAAGCTCTCTTCAACTTAGCAAGCACCTTCTCCTACCCAGAGAATCTCTTTCTTTAATTTAATATCTTTATTATAGTGTGGCTCTGTCATCATCTCCTATGCATGAATGCCAACTGAAGTTGCGCACAAGTCCAGTTTCTGAATGATCACTGCCTTTGTTAACATATCTGCAGGATTTTTGCTCCCCAAAATCTTCTCTAATTAAAACTTCACATCCTCTATCAGCGAGCGTATGAAATAGTAACGTACATCGATGTGCTTCGTTCTGGCATGATATACTGGGTTCTTGGCAATGTGTATAGTACTCTGACTATCACAATAAAGAACTCCGTTCTCCCGCTTTAGACCCAACTCTTCCATACATCCGGTTAACCAAATCATCTCCTTGTTAGCTTCAGTTACCTTGATATACTCTGCCTCAATCGTGGACAATGTTACTATCTTCTGCAAACATGAGACCCAGCTCACTGTTGTCAACCCTAAGGTATAAACATACCCGTTGTACTTTGCCTCGTATCATGATCACCGGTGAAATATGCATCCACGTATCCCTACAGTACCAACTCCTTTCTACCAAAACACAGTAGCATATCCGTAGTCTCTCTTAAGTAGCATAATATCCACTTCACGCCCTCCCAATGATGCTTCCCTGGGTTTCTTGCAAACATGCTCACAACTTCCATTGTATGGACGATATCTGGTCTCGTGCAAACCATTACGTACATAAGACTACCATTGTACCACTATCTTGGAGCATGTTTCAAACTATACAAGCTCTTCTTGAGCCTACACACTATCTCTTCTTTACCTTCCTCAGTGAAGTCATCAGGTTGCTTCATGTAGATTTTTTCATCCAAGTCATCATGAAGAAATACAGTTTTCACATCCAACTGCTCAAGGTAGATATTTTTAGCAGCTACTAAGTTTAACACCACTCTGATGGTTGTAAGCTTCACAACGGGGGAAATATCTCTGTATAATCCACTCCTTCTCGTTGTTGGAATCCTTTCACAACTAATTTGGCCTTGTATCTCTTGCTTCCATCACTTTTCTGCTTGACCCGGTAAACACACTTGTTATGTAAGGCTTTTTTCTATACAGATAGCTTGGCTAATGTAAAACCCCAAAAAATTATGTTAATATAATTAATATGAAATTAATTATGATTTATGGATATTTATTTTGATAAATATAGTTAAATGGGGTATGAGTATGATACCATGTGTTTTGAGAATAAACAAGTTCATTCATGAAAAAGAGAAGAGTCGAAACATGCACAATGGCCAAATATGTGTAACTGGAAAATTTTAGTCCAGTCGACCGCCGCGGTCGACCACAGTCCGGTCCACCACCACGGTCGACCGTGAAACCCGCAGAAGTCAGATTCCTATTTTGAGTTGGTTTTGGTTTTCTAAAGCCCATATTCGTTTTCCCTGGTTTATATATCAAACTTTCACAAATTTTCTAAGTTTTCTAAGAACCCTAACAGCCACCAAACTCCCACAAACCCTAATTTGATTCTTGGAGAATATTGGAGGCTTTCAAGTGGATTTTTCGGTTGATTTTGGCTTTTGGATTGGAGATCCGCTTTGGCTTGGCATCCTAGAACGTTTTTCTACAAGTTTCGGGTGAGTTCATCTCTGCTAATCCCCCTCCTAGTTTTAAAAATGTTTTTAAAGAACTTTTTTTTACATGTTTCATAGAGCAAAATTGACTAGTTTATGAAAAAGTCAATTCTTTTATATTATATGTATAAAGACTAGGTCTTTCCATGTTAAAAAGTTTGAGAACGAATTTATAGAAGTATGTAAGATCTGAAAATGATTTAAAACATGGTTTAATCTGAAGAAAGATGATTTGTTCTTCGTTTTGAGTTTTTATGCATGACTTAGGGTTTTGAATATAAATTTTATGCAAATAATCATGCTATATATGTTGAGTTTGTTTCCAGAAGTTTTTATCTTCTGTAGACATGCTCTCATGTAAGTTTTATATTGTTTTAATCATGTTTGAATCACCTAAACACGGCGTGAACACGACACACACAACCAGATTGAGAATCTGGAATATCAGCCCACGGTCGACCGCGCCATAGCGGCAGTCGACCGCGTGCAGGACAGAGGCCTGAGTAGGTTCTGGAACCCGTCGCGCTCAACCGCCGTTCTTGTGCGGTCGACCGCCACACAGTCTGTGACCATATGCATGTTTTGTTCGACTGTTGAGTTTTCGAGCTAGTCTCTCAACCTCGTAGTATTATGATAAACTGTTTATAAGCTGTTTAACATCTGAAATATTAGTAAACACCATATATGGACACGTACACCAAGATATGTACACGTATGTTTAAAATATAATGTGTTAACATGATAAATAAGAAAAATACACAAATATTATGTTTCCGGAATAGGGAGATGAAACCTATTTCCGCAGGGCAATTGAGTAAGAGTATTACAAAAGTATCATCATATTATGTTTCCGGAATAGAAAGATAAAACTTATTTCCCAGGGCGATTGAGTAAGAGTATTATAAAAGTATCGTCATATTATGTTTCCAGAATAGGGAGATGAAACCTATTTCTGCAGAGCGATTGAGTAAGAATATTACAAGAGTATCGCTAATGTATAAGAGATGCACATTTGTAAGTAATATAAATTATAATATGGTTTCAAATTTTTTTTTGAATACCCACGAGTAGGGTGATTTCTTTGAGACCGTGACTTACACAACATGGTTTTTGGTTGGCTTTGGTTTGATGAGTTCCTTTTATGTTAGATCCATCTACCCGAGTGTAGATCAGGATAAGATATTTGTTCTACAGGTTTGAGGTTTGGAGTATTATCTGTTTGTTTATTATTGTTCATTCATAAAGTTTGGAATTAGTATTTAGGGAGTCATAACTTGAGATATGGTATATACATGAGGGTTTGTTTGTTTGTTTGGATTATTTCGCTCGACGTACTAACTCTCATGTTGTGGATTCCTAAATACTAGTCTCCAGTTAGAATTTTATGAATAATTTCATATGTATATGTACTAACTCTATTTTCTATACACTCCAACCCCTTCCCCTAGAGAGAGGTGGAGATGTTCTTGCTATAGCAATTTGACGCTTGTTGCCCCCCCCCCTTTCAGGCAGTGAGTCAGGCGTACGGAAAGTCGCAGGTTGATGGAATTTCCTCATAGATTCCATCTAGCTATTTACTATTTAGTAGTTATTTCAGAACTCTATAGTTAGTTGTTTATGTTCAGACTCTAGACTTGTATTTTATTTGTAGAGGCTGGGAGTCATAGTGATATTTTATTTGACTCATTGTACTTGAGGTTTATTTCAGACTCAAAGGTATTTCTACTCTATTTTATTTGGGCTCATTGATGATTATTCTCATGCTTCCTCTGTGTATATCTGGTTTTACTCTATTTTTTTATTTGCCTATCTGTACCTTCACCTATTTGTTATTTCCACTAGAGAGATAGTAATTGTGATGGTGAAACATGTCGTAGCATGGTGTTTGGTGCTTGGTAGGTTTGACATTCCGGGTTTTGCCTTGGACTGCAGCCTCGTGCGAAACCTGGGGCGTCACAGTTGGTATCAGAGCTCTAGTTCCAATATCCTTAGGATCATCCATGTGTCATATTGTGGAGTTAGGGTAGAGTTTCCTAGGAATCGTGTATACAGTCTGCTGGAATTCCTAGTGTGAGTGAGGACGTATTATATATATACGCGGAAAATTACAAATATTTTTTTATAATGAACTATTTGCTTTGAATAATAAGGCATGCTATGAGTAATATGTGATATGATTTACTTATTGGTATACATTATATCTATTTCTTCAAGGAGTAGTATGTTTTGGCTGTAGTGAAAGCCGGAAAGGAGTTAGAGTTGGCTCGATTGGAGCAGGGGGACATGTCGATGACGGATTTTGAGAGTAAGTTCATGTTACTACTTAGATTCACTGGCATGTGGCATACCGAGGAGAGACATGCTTAGATGTTCATGATGGGACTTCATCCAGGCTTGCGCCGATATCTAGTATCTCGGAGGTTCCGTTTAGTGCGAGAGGTGGCATATGCTGCCATAGCCCAGGAGACAGACACAACTATGTTTATCAAGGGTAAAGATGGAAATGCTAAGTCAGGATAGTCAGGATATAAGGGTAAGGGTAAGAGACCTTTTACAGGCTCAGGAGGACCCCAACATCAAAATAAGTTTCCACAGCAGCATGGTCCCCATAAGAAGGGCAATCATCAGGATCAGAGGGCGCAGCAGTAGCGCCGGTTTCATTGAGCTTGTTTCAATTGCAACAAGCTAGGTCACAGAGCAGCAGAGTGCCGTAGCGCACCCGCAGAAGGCCAGCAGAGCAGGAATCCGTAGCAGTAGTAGAATCGCACTCAGGGTCACGATCAGGATCAGTAGTTGAGAATTGAGGCACCTCCAGCAGTCCCGAGGATTAAGGGACAAGTACGAGAGATTTAGGAGATCTAGCAGGGACAGATAGTCCCATATGTTCCAGGTGATGTAGCACAGCTAACTGGTAGGGTGTATGCAGTTGTTCCTCGTGATCATGGCACGAGCGGGACGGTGGTGGAAGGTACTTTCCTTGTGAATTCATTTCCAGCATGTATTCTTTTTGACTCTGGCGCTTCGCATTCTTTTATCTCCTACGATTTCTCAGTTAGTCTCCAGCTTGTGGCGCAACTATTAGATTTTTCTTTATCTGTATCTACTCCTTTAGGGGAGACATCTTGTTTAGAGAGTGTTTGTAGGAGATGTATCGTCAGCTTGGATGATTCCGAGTTTGTGATAGACCTGATTATATTGCGTATGTCTGAGTTCGATGTTATCCTTGGTATAGATTAGCTATTTTCCTACTATGTGAGTATCGACTGTTTTGCGAAGACAGTCAGTTTGCGAGCTTTTGATGAATTTGAGTTAGTGGTAGCGATCTTAACCAGTTTGCGAAGTCATATCTGGCATACGTCGAGGAGGTGATGTTACGGAATCGAGACACAGATTTGAGTGAGATGCGAGTAGTCTTAGAGTTCCAGGATGTCTTTCAGGACATATCAGGTCTACCTCCAGTGAGAGCGGTCGAGTTCTGCATAGAGTTGCAACCAAGCACCGCGCCGATTTCTCGAGCTCCTTACCGTATGGCGCCTGTTGAGATGAGAGAGCTACAGATCCAGCTAGATGAGTTGTTGTCTCAGGGATTCATTCGACAAAGTCATTCTCCGTGGGGAGCGCCGCTCCTCTTTGTGAAGAAGAAGGACAGGAGTATGCGATTATGCATTGATTATCGCGAGTTGAACAAGGTCACTATCCGAAACAGGTATCCATTACCGAGGATCGATGACTTGTTCGACCAGTTGCAGGGAGCTCAATGTTTTTCGAAGATAGATCTTCATTCCGGTTATCATCAATTGCGGGTTCGGGAGATTGATATTCCTAAGACCGCCTTCTTGACTCGATATAGGTCATTCGAGTTTCTTGTCATTCCATTTGGGCTGACCAATACACCCACAGTATTCATGGATTTGATGAATCGGGTTTTCCATCCATACTTGGACCAGTTCGTGATAGTTTTCATCGATGATATTCTTATCTATTCAAGATCGGAGGCAGAGCACGAGCAGCATTTGAGGTTGGCATTGCAGACTTTGCGGGAACACCAGCTGTATGCAAAATTTAGCAAATGTAAATTCTGGTTATCGGAGGTCAGATTTTTAGGCTATGTCATCAGCCGATAGGGCATTATAGTAGATCCGGCTAAAGTAGAGGCCGTACTTGATTGGGAACCACCGAAGACAGTTACAGAGATTCGTACCTTCTTGGGTCTGGCGGGCTATTACAAAAAATTTATTCAGGACTTCTCAAAGATCACGACGCCACTTACACACCTTACTAAAAAGGGTGTACAGTTCATTTGGAGCACAGAGTGCTAGAAGGCATTTGAGACATTGAAGACTAAGATGACTTCAGCTCCAGTATTGATTATTCCCAGCAGTAATAAGACTTTTGTTATCTACACGGATGCATCCTTATCGGGTCTTGGAGGTGTATTGATGCAGACCCAGAGAGTCATAGCCTATATTTCGAGACAGTTGAGGACTCATGAGTAGAATTATCCCACGCATGATTTGGAGCTAGCAGCAGTGGTCTTTGCATTGAAGGCATGGAGGTATTATTTATACGGAGTACAGTTTGAGTTATTCACAGATCACCAGAGTTTGAAGTACCTCTTCTCACAGAAAGAACTCAACCAGAGGCAACAGTGATGGATAAAGTTTATTAAGGATTATGAGTTCGCTATATAGTATCATCCGGGAAAGGCGAATGTGGTAGCAGACGTGTTGAGCAGGAAGCGTCGTTGCAGGCTAGCAGCTTTGAGGTATTCACTATATCGGGATCTTTATACCCTCGGTCGTTATGATTTCAGGTCAGAGATTGGCGGGACCAGTGTTTTCTTAGGAGCTTTATCAGTACAACTGTCTTGGGGAGATAGAGTAGTCGGAGCTCAGTTAGAGAATTCGTGGATTCAAAGCCGTAAGGGGGGATCTCCAAAGAACCCAAGAATGATTGGACTATTGGAGTAGATGGAGGCCTTCGGATGAGGGGAAGGATCATCATGTCGAATAATCTACAGCTAAAGAGGGAACTTTTTGATGAGGCACATCGCAGCAGATATACGGTGCACCCAGGCATAACAAAGATGTACAAGGATCTAAAGAGGTATTTTTGGTAGAGTGGTATGCGTAGAGAGATTTCAGATTATGTGGCTAAGTGTTATACCTGTTAGCAAGTTAAGGCAGAACATCAGAGACCTGCAGGAACCCTACAGCCTTTACTCATTCCCGAGTGGAATTGGGTAAATATTTCCATGGATTTTATAGTGGGGTTGCCTAAATCAAATAAAGGAAATGATTCTATTTGGGTGATAGTAGACAGATTAACAAAGTCGGCGTATTTCTTTCCTGTGAGGATGACTTATACTCCAAACACCTATGCGAGGATTTTTATTCGAGAGATTGTCAGATTGCATAGAGTTCCAGAGACGATTATATCAGATCGAGGCTCAGTCTTTACATCCTATTTCTGGAGGAGTTTTCAGGATGCTTTTGGCAGCCAGTTATCATTTAACAGTGTATTTTACCCCCAGACAGATAGACAGACCGAGAGGGTGAATCAGGTATTGGAGGATATGCTGAGAGCATGTGTTATAGATTTTTAGTGTAGCTAGGAGGATCACATACCATTGATTAAATTTGCATATAATAATAGTTATCAAGCTACCATCGGGATAGAACCGTATGAAACCTTGTACGGGAGGCCTTGCAGATCACCTATATGTTGGGCACAGCTAAAGGATAGTCTATTACTTGGCCCGAAGCTAGTTAGGCAGACCACAGAAAAGGTAGCATTGATTCGAGAATGTATTCTTGCTGCACAGAGTAGGCAAAAGAGTTATGCAGATCAGCGAAGACGACCCTTAGAATTTCAGGTCGGAGACTTAGTTATGTTGAAAGTATCACCGATGAAGAGCGTTCAGCGATTCGGTAGACGGGGGGAAGCTTGCCCCGAGATATGTTGGTCCTTTCAGGATTATTGAGTGCATTGGAACCGTTTTATATAGATTAGATCTTCCGGCATCGATGTCGAGTGTACACGATGTATTTCATATTTTGATGCTTAAGAAGTATTTGTGTGATGAAGAGCAGCAGAGGGTGATTAATTCACCAGAGGTTGAGATACAGGATGATTTGACCACCGTAGAGATTGCGGTATGCATTCTTGCTAGAGAGAATAAAAAACTTAGAAACAAAGTCATTCCATTAGTGAAAGTTCAGTGGAACCGGAAAGGAGCCGAAGAGATTTCTTAGGAGCGCGAGGAGGATGTTCGTCGCGACTACTCGCACCTGTTTGAACAGGTAAGGTCGATATTTAAATGTGCTTATATGCGTTGATAGATTTGATTATATGTGTTGTTTAGTCACATTTACATTTAATGCTAGAATGGGTCATTCAACACTTAGCTCTTAATTATTCGGAATATATGATATATATATGGGGGGTTCCTTGTTTGGATTTTTAGCCCAACGTACTAGTTCCATCTAATTAGGGGTTAAGTGAGAATGTACGCATTTTAGATTGTTAAGTTTAAATATTATTTATATTTCAAATCGGGATATTAATGATACGAGATGTGTACGTGAGGGTTTCCTTGTTTGGATTATCCCCTTTTTGTGTTTTTCTCATATTATTAATCTCTACGATGTGACTATGGAATTTCGAGGACGAAATTCTTTTAAAGGGGGGAGGGGGTGAATGTAAAACCCCAAAAATTTATGTTAATATAATTAATATGAGATTAATTATGATTTATGGATATTTATTTTAATAAATATAGTTAAATGGGGTATGAGTATGATACCATGTGTTTTGAGTATAAACAAGTTAATTCATGAGAAAGAGAAGAGTCGAAGCATGCACAATGGCCAAATATGTGTAACTGAAAAATTTCAGTCCGGTCGACCACCGTGGTCGATCGCAGTTCGGTCGACCGTGAAACTTGCAGAAGCCAGATTCTTGTTTTGAGTTGGTTTTGGTTTTCTAAAGCCCATATTCGTTTTCCCTGATTTATATATCAAAATTTCACGAATTTTCTGAGTTTTCTAAGAACCCTAACAGCCACCAAACCCCCACAAACCCTAATTTGATTCTTGGAGAATATTGGAGGCTTTCAAGTGGATTTTTCGGGTGATTTTGACTTTTGGATTGGAGATCCGCTTTGGCTTGGCATCCTAAAACATTTTTCTACAAGTTTCAGGTGAGTTCATCTCTGCCAATCCCCCTTATAGTTTTAAAAATGTTTTTAAAGAATTTTTTTACATGTTTTATAAAGCCAAATTGACTAGTTTATGAAAAAAGTCAATTCTTTTATATTATATGTATAAAGACTAGGTCTTTCCATGTTAAAAAGTTTGAGAATGAATTTACAGAAGTATGTAAGATCTGAAAATGATTTAAAACGTGGTTTAATCTGAAGAAAGATGATTTGTTATTCGTTTTGAGTTTTTATGCATGACTTAGGGTTTTGAATATAACTTTTATGCAAATAATCATGCTATATATGTTGAGTTTGTTTCCAAAAGTTTTTATCTTCTGTAGACATGCTCTCATACAAGTTTTATGTTGTTTTAATCATGTTTGAATCACCTAAACACGATGTGAACATGACACACACAACCAGATTGAGAATATGGAATATCAGCCCACGATCGAACGTGCCATAGCGACGGTCGACCGTGTGCAGGATAGAGGCCTGAGTAGGCTCTGGAACCCGTCGCGCTCGACCGCCGTTCTTGTGCGGTTGACCACAACACAGTCTGTGGTCTTGTGCATATTTTGTTCGACTGTTGAGTTTTCGAGCTAGTCTCTCGACCTTGTACTATTATGATAAAATGTTTATGAGCTGTTTAACATCTAAAATATTAGTAAACACCAGATATGGATACGTACTCCAAGATATACACACGTATGTTTAAAATATGATGTGTCAACATGATAAATAAGAAAAATACACAAATATTATGTTTCCGGAATAGGAAGATAAAACTTATTTCCGCAGGGCGATTGAGTAAGAGTATTACAAAAGTATCATCATATTATATTTCCGGAATAGGAAGATGAAATCTATTTTCGTAGGATGATTGAGTAAGAGTATTACAAAAGTATCATCATATTATGTTTCCGTAATAGGAAGATGAAACCTATTTCTGCAGGGCGATTGAGTAAGAGTATTATAAAAGTATCGTCATATTATGTTTTCAGGATAGGGGATAAAACCTATTGCTGCAGAGCGATTGAGTAAAAATATTACAAGAGTATCGCTAATGTATAAGAGATGCACATTTGTAAGTAATATAAATTATAAATTAGTTTCTATTTTTTTAATACCCGTGAATAGGGTGATTTCTCTAAGACCGTGACTTACACAACATGGTTTTTGGTTCGCTTTGGTTTGATGAGTTCCTTTTATGTTAGATCCATCTACCCGAGTGTAGATCAGGATGAGATATTTGTTTTACAGGTTTGAGGTTTGGAGTATTATCTATTTGTTTGTTGTTTTTCATTCATAGAGTTTGGAATTAGTATTTAGGGAGTCACGATTTGAGACATGGTATATACATGAGAGTTTCCTTGTTTGGATTATTTCGCTCGTTGTTTCCCCCCCTTTCAGGCAGCGAGTCAGGCGCACGGAGAGTCGCAGATTGATGGGATTTCCTTATAGATTCCATCTAGCTATTTACTATTTAATAGTTATTTCAGAACTCCACAGTTAGTTGTTTATGTTCAGACTCTAGACTTGTATTTTATTTGTAAAGGCTGAGAGTCATAGTAATATTTTATTTGACTCATTGTACTTGAGGTTTATTTCAGATTCAGAGGTATTTCTACTCTATTTTATTTGGTCTCACTGATGATTATTCTCATGCTTCCTCTGTGTATATCTGGTTTTACTCTATTTTTTTATTTGCCTGTCTATACCTTCACATATTTGTTGTTTCCACTAGAGAGATAGTAATTATGATGGTGAAACATGTCGTAGCATGGTGTTTGGTGCTTGGCAGATTTGATATTTTGGGTTTCGCCTTGGACTGTAGCCTCGCGCGAAACCTGGGGCGTCACAGCTAACTCCTATGTCTCATTCGAGTGGAGAGAAACCATCTCTTCTTACATCGCATGCTCGTACTACTGAGATTCACTCACTTGCATAGCCTCCTCATAGCACTCCGGTTCTCCGCTATCTATCAAAAGCAAATAATCTAGTGATGAGAGATATCTGAGATTTGGTTTGGGTACCTTGGATGACCTCCTAAGCTCCTCACCCTGGGTAGTCGTCTATGCACCTAGAGTCTTCTCCGTTCTTCGGTCAGAACTAACATTGTCTTCCTCATCTGGATGTTCCTCCAAATTCATGTACTCGGATGCACCTGCTTCCTTAGTACTGATCTCACTGTTTTGGTTATCCTTTGCTTTATCTCTGTCCTTGTACATTACCTCTTCATTAAATATGACGTCTCGACTCCTGATGATTTTCCTGTTCTTCTCATCCTAAAGACGATATCCGAACTCATCAATGTCGTATCTAATGAATATACACTTATGTGACTTAGCTTCTAGCTTGTCTTTGACATGGTCACTAATATGAACATATGTCACACAACCAAAGACTCGTAAATGTGAGAGATTAACCTTCTTACCACTTCAAACCTCCTCTGGAATCCCAAAGTCTAATGAAACTAATAGTCCGTGATTAATTAAGTAAGCCGTTGTATGTACCACATTCACCCAAAACATTTTTGGCAGACCTACATGTAGACGCATGCTCGTCGTATGCTCTGTCAATATTCTATTCATTCTCTCTGCAACACTGTTCTGTTGCGATATCCCTAGAGTAGTCCTCTCTAAACGAATCTCATTCAGAACACATAACTTCTTGAACTCATTCAGCTCATATTCTCCACCATTGTTTGATCTCAGACACTTCACTTTCAGATTTGTCTCGTTCTCCATCATGGTTTTCCACTTCTTGAAGATTCCAAACACCTCTGACTTGTGCTTCATGAAGTATACTCGTACATTCCTTGAGTGATCGTCGATAAAGGTGACATAATATGCCGAACCGCCAAGAGAAGACACACTAGCTGGACCACATACGTCAGTATGAACAAGCTCTAGCTTGTGAGCTTTAGGTGGTCTTCTACTCTTCTGAAAACTAACCCTCTTCTGCTTCCCGTAGATACAGTCTTCGTAAATACCAACTTCAACTAAATCGATGCCGGTTAGCTTTCCTTGAGAGTGTAGGATCTTCATACCCTTCTCGCTCATGTGTCCCAACCTATTATGCCTTAGATTTACACTCTCCTTGCCCGCTACAATTGCGAGGGTGTCACTCGCATGTGAAGTTAGGTAGAGTGTTCCGGTCTTGTTACCATAGGCAACCACCATAGTACTGTTGGAGATTTTTCACGAATCCCCGGTAAATATTGTAACATATCCTTCTGCTCCAAACTGGCCAACCAAAACAAGATTCCTCTTCAGCTTCAGTACATGTCTGATATTCTTCAGATTTCACTTGGAGCCCTTCAACTGTATCTGCACATCACATCTTCCAACAATACTGCAAGGCTCATTGTCCCCCTAAGTATATTTTTCCAAAGTCCCCTGCTACATAGTTATGAAAAAGCCTCATATTAGCAGTGGTGTGGAATGAGGCTCCCGAATTAATAACCTATGAATCAGAATCACTATCCATAGCAAGGATCAAGGCATCTTACACAAGATGAGCCTCTTGCTCACTTGCATCCTTCTTTGGTGCTTTACAGACTGAAGACATATGGCCCTCTTGGCCACAGTTCCAATATTTCTCTCTGATAGGCCTCACCTTCAAGTTCGACCTCTTCTTCTTCGACTTTGATCGATTCTTATTCTGGTTACCCTTATTTCGGCTTCGGCCTCTCTGATCGAGATTTAGGACTGAACCTGAACCTTCTGATTCGTGCGATTTTCTTCTAACCTCCCCGAATAGAATCATGTTGACAACCTCGCTCGGCTTCAACTTCTCCTTTACCGCCGAGTTGCTAATTGCGGTCACGCAACCTGCCCAACTATCCGGCATTTGCGATAGTATCAATAGGGTCCGCACTTCGTCATCAAACGTGATGTCGACTGAGATGAGTTGATCAACAATCATGTTGAACTCGCTGAGATGCATTGTGAAGGAACATCCTTCTGCCATCTTAAGGTTAAAGAGCATTTTGATGAGATGCACCTTGTTTGCAGCTGACGGTTGCTCGTAATCTTTGCGACCGCTTTCATAAGCCCCACCGTCATCTTTTCCTTTAATATATTGTGTGTGAATGATTTTGCGAGCGACAATCGGATATGCCCTAGAGCCTTTCAATCCAATACTTCCCAGTCCTCGTCGGTCTCATCCATCTTCTTTCCCTTCGTTTTACCCATCAACGGACGGTAAAGATCCTTCCGGTATAGATAGTTCTCCATCTGTGACTTCCAGTAGGCAAAGTCTAATCTGTCAAACTTCTTAATCTTTGATTTGCATTCTTTTGCCAATAGCTCTCGCACAAATCTTTTCCGAACGATGCTCTGATACCAGCTGTTAGGAATTCGTCCTATCGATAACCTGTCAAATGAACCCTCTCGCGGAACATGCTCTCCAGATCTTGTGTTGAAAGAAGGCAAGAAGAAATCATAGCAAATAAAAGAAAACTTTGCATGGAAAAAATAGAAGAGAGCACCAAAATTTTAATGAGGTTCGGTAACTTGTCTACGTCCTCGGGAACCACACAAATTTTTTTTGAATGTTAAAGAAGATTACAAAGCTTGCAAGAGATGATCTCAAACTTCTTGAGATCACTCAAAAAAGAACTCTTCTTTTATTTCTCAAGGCGTGAGATTTTTCTCTAAAAAATCGCCGCTTAAGGCGCTATAAAAATCACCGCCAAAAAAACGCTACAAGAATCGCTCTGCCAAAGTCACGTTTAAGTGGCGGTCAGGGTTCCCTATTTATAGGAAAACCCTAGGTCAAAGCAGATTAGGAATTTGTTTTTGCGAGTTCACCTGACTGTGAAGCTCGTTTGTATGACTTATGTTCACCTGAACGTAGTCAAGCTCTTCTGAACTGCTTCGCCTGCACTTGGAGCTCGCCTGCATTTGGAGTTCGCCTGAACCTCCAAAGCTCGCCTGATCTTCCAAGTTCGCCTGAACTTCCAAAGCTTTCCTGAACTGCAGGTTCGCCCGAACTCAGCTTCGAGCTTCGCCTGAACTTTCAAGTTCTCCTCCACTATCAAGTTCGCCTGAACTTCCTAGTTCGCCTGATTTCTTAACTTAGAGAAATCTTTGCTTTGCATGCTTGTTCTAAGGTTGGGTCTACACCCGAATGCAACACTACGTTCATGGATTTACAACCCAACAGAATGCTACTAGCCTCGACATGGACTCCACGGGATCTAAGCCGAGATTTATTAGGCATGTCTTGTATTAATTCAGTTTAAATGTAGATTAGGAAAGAACAACTATATGAAAATAATTAAATATACTTGAAAGGATTAAGCTTATGGGCCAAATTGAAACCAAGTAGATTAACCAAACTCATGATCTTAAAAATTTTAATTAGCTAAGGGAGGAATAAATTAAAGAACAGAGAAAAACTCCACATATATGACTCATATTTATGTAGAGATTGAGTATCACTTGTAGTCTGTCTCAGAAAACTGTAAGGGAACATGCAAACTGTATTCTACTGCACTCTGAACTCTGAAGTAAAACAAACTACAAGTGTTTGGGAGCCAGAGATCACATGACTCCCACGTGGAGGAAGGCAGAAAATATATCAAGAATAGTCTTTGCTCATCAGAAGATGTTTGGAATTTTTTGGAACCTTCATGCACATGAAAATCTCAAGTTGGTGTACAAGCTTGGACTCTTGTGTGCATCCAAACAATACCCAGCTGGGGTTCAAGCCAATTTACTCAATGAAATTGCAAAAAGAACAAGATAAGTTCTCATAAAGGCAACTGCACGTCTCTATGTCCACTTCCACTCAATGACAAGGTTGGGGATTTTGAAGATTGTAAAGCAAATGGTAAAATTTTCTTTTCACTGCCTTTTCATGGGCAGGCTCTAATCAGTTCCCCTAATGCTCTGTAAAGCCTCTTTTGTGGGAGCAAGCTCCAATCTCTATAGCATCTTTTCCCCTTTATTTAAGCATGCGTTTGATGTGATCTTTTAATTTGCATCCTTTAAGCTCACTTAGGGTCTCACTTAGGGACAAATGAGTAGGAATAGATTTGAATAATGAATATACCAATAAATTGTGAGGAATCTACTACATGAACAACTTTAATCTTCTTTTTTGTAAAGATGCCATCCAAGGACAATGTCCAAGAAAGTTTTGTATGTTGCAAAAGTCCAAGATGGAAATCATTTTCTATGTGTTCTAGATGTGGAGAGGTTTAGATAGATCTTTGCACATGAGCTCTTGTGGATTGGTAAATGACATTCTTGGGGCTTTAAAACACTTTAGCTTCTTATGTTCACATGTATATGTACCTAGTTTTGTGTAAGCTAATCTGGAAACAAGGAGTATGTGAACATAAAACTAGAGAAGAAATCTCTTTGGAGTTTCTCTCATCCAGTCAAAGGAAGACCTAAACCTGCATTCTTAAGAAGTGGGTCACATGTGGATAGAGAAAGGTCATGTGATGCTTACATAACTTGTCTACTACATTATGTTATATGATCACCATAAGCAAGTTGTCATTTGTGGAATAGAATCTTCCATAATATTCGAATTCTATGAGCTATACATCTTGCAAATGCACTAATCCATCAAGGCCATTGGTTTTCTCTATAAAGAGAAAGAAAATATGTAATTGTTCTACTTTTATTGTGTTAATGATGCAGAAACGGCAAACACATTGATGAGGTTCAGGAAATTTGAAGCTGGGAACATTTTGAATCCTGTCCGGTCGACCGCCGAGTTCGTCGCGGTCAACCGCAAACGTGCACAACACAGGGAAGATTTCGACATAGGTCGTGGTCGACCGCCGTTGTCGATCGCTAAACCCTGTAGTCGATTTTATGTTTCTGTCTTTCTGGTCGGTCGACCGTGACGATCCCGACGGTCGACCGCGAGTCGGGTTTGGGCCTGCTTCGGTTTCCTGTACTGTTTGGGATTTCTATTTAATATAAATAGAAACACGATTTGTTTAGGGTTTCCGATCGTATTGATTGAGTTTTGGGGTAGCTTGAAGGAGAGTTTTGGGCACAGAAAAGAGAGTTCTTTCTCAGCAATTTGTTTGAGTGTTTTGTGAGATATTTGAGAGTTTAGTTTGAGAGATTATTTGTGAGGTTTTGAGGGATCTTGTCATCTCTATTTTGTACTCACTTTTTTTATAGTGAAAACTCATATCCTTCTTGTCGCATGGACATAGGTGTTCGCGTCGGAAATCAGTTTTATTGCTTTCGAATCCATTATAACTTCAAGCGTTACAACGATTCAAAATAAAAGAAAAATTAAGTCTTTTTATAAAACTTTCCTTACAATGAAAAGAAACAGAAAGATTTTCTGAGAACACACGCATAGATCATTTATCGGTCTTCTACTTGCGCGAGATCTTTGCGTGTGCCGGGGTTAATCCGTGGACTACCGAGCGATCAAATCAAAAGAACGGTTTCATTGCCTTGCAAAGGAGACAAGAAACTTAAGTGAATATCTCGGCAAAGTGAGATACCCACTCTTCTCGAGAATCGCAGCTAGAAACGATTTCAAGGGAAGCGGATGAACCGGATGCAGATCTCTCGAGCTATTCCTCTTTACGCTGAATGAGTCGCCGAGATCGCCTTCCCCTCTCTGAATATTCGTGCTCTTTCAGTTTCCTAACCGACAGGGCTTCGTCAAAGCTTGAAAATACCAGATCTGTACAAATGAATGCCCTAGGGCTGTATTTATAGGCTTCAGAAGCCCTGTTTTCGGATAAGAATGAACGATTTGCTCTTATCCTTAGTTGTAACCACTTAACCACGTTCAAAGATAACCTCAAATTAGTTTGGGAGGCTACAGACAGAATCTTGGGCTACGAACAACGTTTTTTAGGCCGGGACGCCCGAGACTGTGTCTAGACGCCCTAGACTGTCTCGGGACGCCCGAGATTGCCTCAGGACACCCGATACTATTTTCGGCATAGTTTTCTCATTTGATCTCGAAATGACGTGATTTAAAATACGTTAGAAAGCTGACGAAGAGACCTATAACTTTTATCTTTTTAGATTTATATCATGGCCAAAATATGCGAGACATAATTAGTGTCTCGCAGGTGCAAAACAGTCTGTACTATCTCAGGTATTTTGGTTCTAACTCCCTCACCCGACCTTAGAATGAAGTGATCCAAGGCATGTTAGAAAGCTCACAAAGATATCTACAACCTTCCATGGGTGAGACATCTATGGGATGAGCAAGACACGAGTGGTGCTTACTCCTTTGTGGGTGAAACGTAACCCGAGGTCGAGTCGCTTCTTCGTTATTGTACCATCCCGTTAATTTGTATGCTTTATCAACTCACTTCGTGCATTTGTTAGCTTCTCTATGACATCAGATAATTCTTCTTGATTTAGATAATGACGTTTATTATCTTCTCTCTGTCTCGAGCCGTATGCGAAAATCCGTGGGCAATTTTTGACGCCTATAGTAGGCAATTTGCCGAACCACATTAAACTTCTGTGTTTGAGTTTGTGCTATTATTAGTTGATTTATGTGCCTTCTCTCTCGGCAAATTTGTGAATCCTCAGAATACGCGTAGTACTCCCAACAAGTGGTATCAGAGCTTCAGGCTATGTTTGGGGTTAGGTGGAGGAGTAGATCGCTTTGGAAGCTCATCTAGGGTTTCAATTGGAGATAAATGTAGGATTATTTTGGTAAAGAAATTATCTTTTTTCAGTTTGGATTTATTCTTCAGTTTGTTCAGCATTGGTTGTTGGTATTTTGTGGAAGATACCTGGGAAAGAAGGTGTTGAGGGTGGTGCTTCTGGCATGAAGACCATTCAGAGTTTGAATATCCACTCTACGAAGATAGATGTGAAAAAGTTTAATGACACGAACAATTTTGGATTATGAAGATGTGAGGTTTTGGATGCACTGAAAGTGTAAAATTTGGAGGATACTTTGGAATTAGATGTCAAGCCAGATGATATAGAAGAGAAGGTTTGGACGAAGATGAATTGAATGGCGTGTGATGTTATTAGGTCTTGTTTAATGCAGGATCTAAAGTATGATGTGATGAATAAGACTTCTGCAAAGAAGATTTGAGAGATTCTTGAAAGCAAGAATTTGACTAAAAGTGTTGAGAACCGCTTACATTTGAAGAGGATACTTTACCATTTCTAGTTGAAGAAAGGAATCTGAATTAGTGATCACATAAATAACTACACGAAGCTTCTTGCGAATTTGGCGAATGTGGATGTTATTATAGAAGATGAGGACAAGACATTGGTGTTGTTAAGTTTCTTACTAGATGAGGAATCTGGGACCTTTGTTCTTATCCTAATTAATAAGAAGGAGTCCCTTCTGTATAATTAGATAACCACTGCTCTTGTGAATTACCAACTAAAGAAGAAAGATAAGGAGTCTACAAGTGACACAATAGCAGAGACATTGATCGCAAGAGGGAAGAATTCAAACCGGAAGGATGAGAAGTCACAGTCTAGAGTAGGGCATCTTACAGTTAGCAAAGATTAGTGTGTTTGGTATAAAGAGACTGGTCATTAGAAGAAATGTCCAAAGCTTAGTGAATGGATGAAGAACAAGCAAAAGGGAAAGGGAAAGCAACCATCATCAGAAGCAAACATTATCGTATCAGATGGTAATCTTTCTGACTCATATGTTTATTCACTTTCTATCAGTCCTATAGTTAACTATTCAGAGGAATTTGAGTGGATGTTGGATAGTGGTATAATCTATTATGTGTACCCTAAAAGGGAATGATTCTCTAGTTTTGAGAAGCTGGATAGTGGTGTGGTATACATGAGTGATAACCATGCATGCCAGATCCTTAGGATAGGTAAATTTTGCATCAAGATGTTTGATGGGATAGTTAGGGAGTTATATGGAGTAAGATATGTTTCTTCTTCGAGAAAGAACTTGATCTCGATTGGAGCTTTAGTTGGAGAGGGTCCGAAAGTTCGTATTGAGGACATGGTTCTTGAGATTGTGGAAGATTCTTTGATTGTGATGAAGGGCGTCAGGAATAATAACCTGTACTATTTGATTAGAAATACGGTGACAGGTGGAGAGCTGACAGCTTCTATTGATTCGACTAAACTGCGGCATTTGAGGCTTGGTCATTTCAGTATTGATTTGGAGAAAGGTGCATCGATCTGCAGTTTGAAGTCCAGTGAATATTTTGATGTGAGCAAGAATACCAATGTGAAATTAGCACCTCTATTCACCGAGCTAAGGGTCTTATCGATGGAGTTCACGTGGGTATTTGGGGGCCTTCCAAGGAGGCATCATTGGGAGGTAATAGATATTTGGTTTCCTTTGTTGATGACTGTTCTAGGCATGTTTGGATTGCAACCAAGTCCCGTTTGACTGAAGTCCTAGTAGTCTACAACATGTTGAAGAAGTGTAAGAAATGCAGAAGGATGAAGGTCATCCGTTCTATTTTTAGTGAGAAGTACAAGAGGGATCTGTTTCTGTATTCGTACCGAGCTCAAGGCTATTAGAGACACTTCATTGGAGAGGAAATCTTAGGGCAACTAGATGGGGTGTCAAAGTTGGAGAACCGTGTCTTGCTAGAGAAGGATTGATGTCTGTGGTCAAGCAATAGTTTGTAAAAGAGTTTCTGGACTAAGGCTTCAACATATTCGAGTCACCTTATTAAAGGGTTGTGAACTACTGTGATAGGAGGTAAAATTCAATTGAAAGTTTGGTCTGGGAATGTCACTTTTGATAAGGCTTCGATGAGGGAGACAATTGACTCTCAGCAGGTGGAGAGTTTGGGATAGATTATAGATGTACCGTAGCAGGTGGAGAGTGATGCTACTTCATATTGTGTGGAGACTATTCCACATACTTCAGATCATTCTATATTGATTGGGATTCTACCTGGGGTGACACAGATTGGAGATAATGTTGATGGTGATACAGATGATGGGTTTGAGGATCAGACACTTGATGTTCAGGATCAGGATTCAAAATTATAGCAGGTGTTATCAGTTGCAGATTTGTTAGTGTTGATGATTGAGATGTTGGCGAAGAATTGCAAATTCTTCTAGTTGATTGAGGTCGTTTGCAACCATTTGGGTGAACTATGTGAGACATGATTCCTTGGATAAAAGAATACGTAGGCAATCAGTTTTTGATGCAGCCGATTTGATGGGTTAATACCTATGTTTTGGAGTTTGTTCGCATTCTCATTTGGGTTCCTGACTTGTTGTGGATTGAGTCTGTTATTGTGAATTATTTCACTTCGTACTGGACGCAACAAGTGGGACATTTGGTTTGGTTGGTGTCGGCTCAGTTTTGAAAAAACTTCGTCGAGGTGGAGATTTATAGAAACGACAAACACATTGATGAGGTTCAAGAAATTTGAAGCTGGGAACATTTTGAGTGTTGTCCGATCGACCGCCGAGTTCGTCGCAGTTGACCGCAAACGTACACAATACAGGGAAGATTTCGGCACAGGTCGCGGTCGACCGCCAAACCCTGTAGTCGATTTTATGTTTCTGTCTTTCTAGTCAGTCTACTGCGATGATCTCGACGGTCGACCGCGAGTCGGGTCTGGGCTTGCTTCAGTTTCCTGCACTGTTTGAGATTCTATTTAATATAAATAGAAACACGATTTGTTTAGGGTTTCCGATCGTATTGATTGAGTTTTGGGGTAGCTTGAAGGAGAGTTTTGAGCACAGAAAAGAGAGTTCTTTCTGAGTAATTTGTTTGAGGGTTTTGTGAGAGATTTGAGAGTTTAGTTTGAGAGATTATTTGTGAGCTTTTGAGTGATCTTGTAGTCTCTATTTTGTACTCTCTTTCTTTATAGTGAAAACGCATCCCCTTCTTGTCCCGTGGACATAAGCAATTTGCCGAATCACGTTAAACTTCTGTGTTTAAGTTTGTGCTATTATTAGTTGATTTTTGTGCCTTCTCTCTCGGCAAATTTGTGAATCCTCAGAACACACGCAGTACTCCCAACAAATGATGTATCAAGTGAATATGAACTGTTAGATTAGTAGATTTTTTTGAAAAGTTAATTTATTAGTATCATTTTGGTGCACTATTAATACAGAGGACATCAATCATTTATAATTGTTTCCACCTTAACTACCTTCAAATCCAATTTTTTATCCATTTTTCTGATAAAGTCTCTCTCTTTTTTGTTAGTATAGGTTTATTAACTTGTCAGTGGCATCACTGATAACATGTCTCAGACTCTCAGGCCTAAATTGATGTAGCTCTCATTGCTTTGACTAAAATAACTGATACTTGGAAGACTTTAAAGTAGTAAAGGTAACTGATAGATGGAGACCTAAACATAGCTTGAACTCCTTTTAACTGAGAGTATCTTTGCTATAATCAATGCCATTCTTTCTGTGTGATTTCTAGCTTAGCACACCTTTTAGTGAAACATTTTTGGGCTTGATGAGCATATTACAGCTATTGAAATTTTATTGAGATGACATGAATAGGAAAAAAAATCTATAGAGATCTTCTTATAGAAAATCATACAAAAAGAGTAGATCACATGTCTATCCGCACAAATTTTAATATTGTGATTGTGCTTATATGATATTCTAATTGCATTTTACTTCAACAAAAAAGATATTCTAATTGCATTAATAAAGTACTATTGGTGATTGCTCTATATATTACAATGACTGTACTGATGTGAAATTGATAGTATAACAGGACAATATATCTTTCTCCTTATTGGGAGGTTAAAAAATAAAAGCTACTGGGGCTATGTCCAAAACTCGCAAGTTCAGTGGGGTGTTTTGTGAATTTAACCCTATTTTTTCTTAGGAGTTAGGCAGTAACAGAGTAAACAGTTCTATATGAAGTTTTTTACGCATATTGTAATGTGTACATGACTATCACTAGACCTCTTCCCAAATCCCAAGCAAGCATCTCACTCATCTAGACAAAAAAAACATGATAACCCATCTCCGGAGATGGGTACTAATGTTTCTTGAGAAGCTTTGTTTATTTGTTTCCATGTGGGTTTGTGATTGTGAAGGTGAAGAATGTTTGTTTTTTCAAAGATTGGTACCTTTATTTGTTTATAGAAGCAACATCTTTGAATCCCACAATGCAAGCCAATAAGATAACCGTGCAATAGAAAATGATATTTCATCAACAGTGCATATGCTAAGAGAGGGAAAATAAATAGAGATATTCCCCTCCCTCCTTCCTATTTTCTATGGCATGCAAGTCACGGGCTTGCCTTGAGATTACAAAGTTAGATGTTGCAAAATTTTCAAAAGAAGAATCAATAGAAACTAGAGAAGATTGGAGCCATCTGATTTCTCTGTGTATAGTACAGAATGGTGCCAGCGAAGCAACTAGCATGATACATTGATACTTCTAAAGAAACTTAATAATAAGACTACATTAAAAAATGAAACTTGATAGGGAAAATGGAAAACACTGCGAAAAACCTCGAATTAACTTTCCGCCGTAAAGGATATAATTGACAACTTTAAGTTGGACATTATCTTTTTCCTACAAGAGATCCTGTGGGTAAAGTTTTGCTAAATTTATCTCATCAGCTATTTCATATGTGACTACGGGCCGGACCACAAAATACTGTTTTTGATATCATTAACATGAGTGTTTTGAGTTACAATTTTATACTCTATCATCTCTCCAGAGCTAGCTTGAGCGTCTTTTTATGGATTGAATCATAGACTATTTTACACAGTTGTATTTTTTCTAACTTCAAATGCATATCATTGTGAAAATTGAATTTCAATTGTTCTGATATCATGTTTTGTTTTTTTGTATGAACTGTAAGCTTTATTCAACACCAATATTTCATGAAAGAACAGACTCAACCTTGACTGTCATATGAACTCCAAATTACTCTAAGACCCCTACTACTTACAAAAAAACCTCTACTTTAGCACAAAATTGAGGTCAATTACAAAACTAGTAGAAACATATTTGAAAACAACGAGACCGCACTATATGCCACATGCTAAAACTACACAACCACGCAAACCTGAAACAAAACTGCTCCGATACCACGTTACAGGGTATCTTCCATTACATTCAAAGCTCAAAAAGGTGTGATTATTGTTGTAAGTTTTTATTCAAATTTAGAGAATCTTCCACTCAAAATGCTATATTACACACAACTTTATTTCATCTTTTGCGCTGTGAAGGATAATCCTAGTGAATCAAATCATCAGAATTGATGTAATAAAATATGATTATTCTCACGAATTCCAATAGGCTACCAAGAGTCCTAAACAACTTGCAGTAAAGGCATTATTTTGATATACACATTTTAAAAAAGCTGTGGATGTAAAGGTTCAAAAAATTTCAAACAAAGCTGGAATCGTAAAGAAACAAATTAACTATAAAGTCATCCCTGAACTAAGTTACTCTATATAAGTACCTATGTCCTTATTTAGGGTGTGCATATTTTGAGAGAGCTAGTAGTAGTACCAATGTCTTTCTTGGTTGAGAGTTGTAGAGAGATGTTGCTACCAATGGAATCAAATAAATCTGTTCCTGCTCCTTTCCTCATTAAAACCTATCAGCTTGTTGATGATCCTTGCACTGATCACATTGTATCTTGGGGTGAAGATGATTCAACTTTTGTAGTATGGAGACCTCCTGAGTTCTCTAGAGATATTTTGCCTAATTACTTCAAGCACAATAATTTCTCAAGCTTTGTTAGGCAACTCAACACCTATGTAAGTATCTCTATCTCAAACTAAAATATATTTTTTGTTTTAAAGTTTGAGTTTTTTTAGTGAAAGGAGAAGTGGAGAAATAGTTATTTCTCTTTGAGTTGCATCACTACTTCATGCTATGAGTTAAGAACAGTATTTATAGTCTGCAAATCTAGCAAAATATAGATCTACATTGTCAATGTTTTCCCCCTTTTTCCTTTTTCATATTCAAAATAAATGGTGCATGGGTTTCGTCTATTTCTTCTTGCAGTTCTTAATTTCAGTGTCTAGCTTTTCAACTAAGACTTGATTTTATATAGGGTTGTCTTTATGAAAAGTTTGAAGTCTTCTTTGTTTCAAATACGGATTAATAAGATTCACCTTTCGTAACGAGTTTTGAGTTTTTTCAACTTAAGAAGGGAAAGA
>NC_033800.1:59326910-59339884 GCF_001876935.1 Asparagus officinalis | reverse complement strand
TACTACTTTTTCTTTTGAGTTGCATCATTTTATGTTATGAAAATAGTATTTTCTCTCTCATTAGTCTTTTACGAGCGATCATGCATGATATCTATTTGTTTCTCTGCAGGGATTTAGAAAGATAGTAGCAGATAGATGGGAGTTTGCCAATGACTTCTTTAGAAAAGGAGAGAAGCACTTGCTCTCAGAGATCCATAGAAGAAAAACCTCTCAAATCCCTCAACAATATTTCTACCAACAACAACCACCAACTTTATACAATGCTCATCAAGATGAAATATCAACTAACTGGATTGATTCTCCTTTGCCTTCACCAAACAGTACTGATAGTACTTCTGAATTCATCTCAGCACTTTCAGAGGACAACCAAAGGCTAAGGAGGAGGAACTCTTTGCTTCTGTCAGAGCTCACTCATATGAAGAAGCTGTATAATGATATTATTTACTTCTTACAAAATCATGTGAGCCCAGTGCAATTAGATAACCAACGGGTTGCTAATTTTAGCAATGGTACGTCATTGAAGCTAATGGAGGAGTCTCATGATCAGAATGCAGTGAAGCTCTTTGGTGTGCCTCTTCATGGCAAGAAGAGATTGCACCATGAATGTGAGTCTTTAGAATAGTAGCTATGGAGTGCTAGTGCTAGTTAGAATAAGATTTTGTATACTAGTGTTTTTTATTTTTTTTCTATGTAGTAGGAAACTTATATCAAGATCTTTAGTTGAGAATTTCTCCATGTTCTTCTACAAGGCTGGAATATTGTTCTTTGTTGTTTTCAGTTTTGATGATGTATGAATCAGTAGCTCCCTCCGCATACAATAAAGGTTAAAATGTTAGAAATTGCTCATTTCATTCATACATACCTTGCTTTAAAAAAAAACCTCATCGAAAAAGCTTAACAAAAATATCCTTCATTTATTACCGTTATTAAAATTGCAAATTTTGTAACGGAGTTTTGTTCTTCGAACTTCTGAACAAATGTTCGTACTTAGTAGCTGTCTGGCAGACAATTACACTTTAAAAAGAACAAATTTTTAGAGTTGAAAGCAATAAATAGAAAAACTTTCTTAGATAAATCATTTTATTATCAATCCAAATTTTTTTTAGATAAATCAATCAAGAATTTTGCATGCAGACGTCTGGCAAGAAGTTTGAAGATCCGAACGCTTTTTACCATAGGTGAGAAAGTTTTTGGCTGAACTTCCTAGGCGAGTTTTTATGTTCTTAAAAAAATAAAGGGAAAAATGCTTCCAGCCCCCAAAACGAAAGAAAACGTGCCTCCCACCCTTAAGATTTTTTCAACGGGTGTGCTTTACCCCCTAAAGTAAATTTTTTGTTCTCTGAGCCCAAAAACACAAAGCCCAATAATTTTACACAGGTAAAGACTATAATACTTATTCTTTCTCTCTCTCTCTAACCCTACAATCCCTTTGCTCTCCCTCCTCCCTCCGTCACCTCTCACCCGCCGCCGCCGCCGCCATCCTCGTACCATCCTCGCCTTCTCCACTACCGTCGCCTCGGCCTCCACAACATCCTCAAGATCCACAACAGGAAAAAGACCCTGCGCACGGGTTTCGAGGAGTACAGAGAGATCGTCCATCTCGAAGATCGAGCGAAACTTCGGCGACGAGCACTGCATCGTCGACGGAACGAGCGCTGAGTTTTACTGCTCCATGATTCTCTGCACGCTGGGACCGCGTGTGGAGCGTGCGGCGAGCCCCTACTGCAGCACGTGCGCCATCGTGAGGCACGGGTTTGGGCGGAAGCAGGCGGACTTGGACGGCATCGCTACGCACGCGCCTGGGTGCGGGGGCGCACGTGCCTCTGCCGGAGGAGCTGGAGACGGAGTTTGCTTTCCTACACGTGTTGAGTGACTTCTCGTGTGCTTGTGTGCCAGCCGGTGCTCGTGTGCTCGTGTGCCAGGTGGTGGCATTGAGCAGAGAGCATGCAAAGTCCTAAAATTTGTATAATACTATATTGTTGCTTCCCTTCTTTTCCTCCCTATCTGTTCCTTATTGTTGTTGCATAATTGGCTTATTGGCTGTTGGTGATGTAATATAGCTAAATTTTGGGCTAATAGGCTTATAATTAGTTGTAGTGATAGAATATCAGTGGGTGGTTCTTGAAACTTCTGTTAGATTTCGTTAATATGAAGGTTACACGTTTGTTGTCAAGGTTACAAGTTGGTTGTTAAAGTTATACGGGTTGGTTGTTAAGGTTATACGAGTTGCTTGTTAATGTTATGCGTTGGTTGTTAAGGTTACGCATTTATTGTTAAGGTTATGGGTTACTTGTTAAGGTTACACATTTGTTATTAAGGTTATGGGTTGCTTGTTAAGGTTACACATTTGTTGTTAATGTTACGGGTTGGTTGTTAAGGTTACGGGTTGGTTGCTAAACAAGCAACCCGTATAATCTTAACAAATAACCCGTAACCTTAATAATCAACGTGTAACCATAACAAGCAACACATAACCTTAACAACAAACGTGTAACCTTAATAACTAACTCGTAACCTTAACAAGCAACATGTATAAGCTTAACAACTAATCTGTAACCTTAACAACAAATGCGTAACCTTAACAAGCAACCCGTATAGCATTAACAACCAACCTGTAACCTTAACAACCAATGTAGGACATTCTAATGAGAGTGATTTTAACAAGCAACCTATATTTTTTTAATTTGGGTTAATTTAAATTTTTTTTGGTGATAATAGTTTTAGCGTTGGTAAGTAACAAAGTGACAAAGTGCACGAAAATGAATAGGCGGAAGGGTTGGAAATCTTAACTCAAACACTTAACAGAACATGAAGTTAGCTAATAAATTCACCCAGATCAGAAACATGTGTATCCATTTACGCCACCTAAACTCATCTAGCTCATATCTTTAACAACATAATTACACCACGTAAACATATGGTCGTTTTTGACAAATTCAACCCACTTAATTTTTTGTCACGCTAGACCCAATTACTCATTTATGTTTCCTTCCATGAAAACCTAATTTAAACCTAGCAGTCACTCAACACGTGCAGGAAAGCGAACTCCGCCTCCAGCTCCTCCGACAGAGACACGTGCGCCCCCACCCGGGTGCGTGTGTAGCGATGCCATCCAAGTCTGCCTGCTTCCCCCCAAACCCGTGCCTCACAATGGCGCACATGCTTTAGTAGGGGCTCCCACACGCTCCCACGCACGGTCCTAGCGTGCAGAGAATCGTGGATCAGTAATCAGCCGTTCGTTCCCGTCGGCGATGCAGGCGCTCGTCGCCGAAAGTATTGCTCGGTCCTTCGGATGACGATCTCTCTGTACTCTTGACCGTACCAGGGTTTTCTCGTGTTGTGCATCTTGAGGATGCTATGGATGGCCGGCAGCGACGTGACGGAGAAGGCGAGGATGGTAGGAGGAGGGCGGCGCGGCTGAGGGTGGAGAGGTGGTGGAGTGAGGAGGAGGGAGAGCAGAGAGATTGTAGGGTTAGAGGAGAGAGAAAGAATGGGTATTATAGTCTTTACCTGTGTAAAATTATTAGGCTTTGTGTTTTAGGGGCTGAGAGAACAAAAAAGTTTACTTTTGGGCGGGTAAAGCACCCGTTGAAAAAGTCTTGGGTGGAGAAAGGCACGTTTTTTCTTTTGTTTTGGGGGGCTAGAAGCATGTCTTCTCTCTCTGCAAGCACAGCCATATAGTTTATACTATTATTACTGTTATATAAACGTAATAATAATACAACTAATCATATACGACTATAAATCGTTATCCTCTGAAGTAGGTTTATTTGTAACTTATCCTAAAATAAAAAAATAATTACTTTAAGGTTAGATTCTTTCTTTTTCCTATTGGATATATCTAAAAGACAAAATGAAGTATTCAATAAACTTATGCTGCAGTTCAGTTCATTGGATTCTTCTTGTCTTCAATCAGTGATTTGAAGATTTCTACAGATCATATATACTCTGCATAGAGCCCATCATATATAATTGTGAGAGGGGGTCATGATAGTAATCATTTCTCACAATGACTTTTCGAGAGAATAGTAAATAATCAAAGATTATAAGCTTTTATTCTTCTTTTGGAAAAACGTAAGCACTACACAGTTTAGCAATCCAAATTACCAGTTAAATTATAGATACTAATGAGTGATAAAATCGAAGACCGATACTTAGCTCGTAGTTAGAGGAATAAGTAGGTGACAAACTCAAAATATAATCCAATTTTATTGCATTGTTTCGAGGAATAATGTTAAAGAAACCATGCTAACAACAAACATCTCCCTAGGTTACATCAAATATCGTAAAAAGCAAAATTTGGTAATCGAGAACAAGAACCCTAAACTTTGTCATACGGGCATAGATGATTTGTTTTATTTTAAGAGAAAAGTAGTACAAGATGCCCTACACTGCTACACATTATATTAAAACGAAAAGGTGAATAATAGTTTTATGATAGAAAGAAGTTCCTGTTTTAGAAGGCAGATCCTGTCCGGACTCTTTGGTTGGCACGGAAAAAAAAAAGTAGTGGAACGAGATTTGTATTTCCTATGTTTGATTTGTTAAATTACAATTAGGAAAGATAGATATATTTACAATTTAGAAAAAAAGCAGCAGCAAATAATGCAACCAATTTGAAAAGACCAAAAGCCACAACTTCTCAAAAGAAAAATTAAAATTAAGAAAAAAATGTCTCCTCACCAAGTAACAATTTTCTAATTAAAATCTAGACAAGAGTTTTTTGCAATATTATTTTTTCAACGAAACCCTATATTTGCACTAGAAATTCATTTTCCACAACAAAATTGCAAATGATCTAGATATGAAATGTTTTTCCTTCCAATATTTACCACAAGAACATTCGTTGCAATTCTCCTTTTCTGGAAACCAAATAGAAAGTGCATAGAAAAATCAGATTTAACCATACAAAATGAGCAAAATTTTTAATGGGTTGGTGGGGTGGGGGGGGGGGCTGCTCTGTCCACATAACCTCTAAATTTATTTACTCCTACACATTATCCATCTAAACTTTTTTGTTATTTCACTCAGTCTCTTACAATCCCCAACTAATTGAGGATTTTATTTTCTCATAGTAATTTTAGTTATCTTAGATTACGTATAACTGGGTCTAGAGAGAAAAGTTTAAAGTTTAAGGGATCCTCATAAGACACCTTATAGTTCAGAGGGATAAAGTACGTAAGATAAAAAAAAAGTGCAAATGAGATTATTTGTTACACCTCCATGCCTTAGGGGATATAATGTAAATCCCCAAAGTTCAGGGGGTATTTGTGAAATTTAGTAACAAGCGAGATGCGGAGAAAAATTATTGATTAGAAAAATAGATATAAAATTTATACTACTTATAAAAGAGGAATGCTATTCCAAAACTTTTGAATACCTTTGTTCTCTCAATTTTGATAATATACAATTATGCCTCTTATATACAATCTATCCTACATTAATTATACATAACATGCTATTATGCCCTCTAAATTAATTCTTTAACAATTAATTGTTACACATTATTATTATTATTTAAATTAATTAAATTCATGTACAATAATTTATTAAAGAATTGTTTTTGTATTATACTATAATTAATAAATAATTATAATAAACTATGAATTGTTCTACAGAAGCTTTTATTATAATAAATTATTATTTATATTTTACTATAAATAATATAATAAAATTTCTTTAATATTACTATTTAAATTAAAAAGCACACTGTTATTCAATATTTATACTATTGAATAATTAGTAACAATAGTATAATACACTAATTTACATAAGTATTAGATAAATTATATATTTAATAGTTATTATAAATATCAATAATATTATTAATTGTTTTTTACTTATAGTATAATAAAATAATTATACATTTACAAGTGTTAAATGTATAACTATTAATAATTATTTATAAATTTTAAAAAATATTATTAAAATAAAAGTACAAACAAAATTACAGCTATACTATTATTATTACTAAAATAGATTATTATGTTAAATAATAATTTAATGTAGTATAATTATTTGAGTAAATAATGATTAAATTTTAACAATTTGTTATAGTTACTCACGCATTTCTTTATCAATATTTTATTCTACCAATATATTTATTAAAAGAAAATTTTATATGTTATTTAAGAATTTATATTTTTATTTTTATAATTGTTTAGTGAATGAAAAAATTAAGAACATTAATCAAGTAAATCCATGTGTAAAGCATGTGCACATACTAATATATAGAAGTGAAAGGAAGGTAAGAAGACGTATAGTTGGATTATATATAAGGCGAAAGACTAATATTACATTCTATATCAAAGGATCATGTTGCTAAAAGTCCATTGTCTCTTCCCATGTAAGGCTATGTTTTCATGCAAGAAAGAAGATGATCATACAATTAAACTAAGAAATTTATCTACACATTAAGGAGATTTTAGGGAATGTTCTTGCACCAGCTCACAAGGCTATACATTGAGATCCAATGAAATAAATTATCAGGACAATTATGATATCGAACAAGATTAGAGGATGACTACAAGTTTATGGTAAACTGTTACGTTTTCTCCCATAAGCTCATTTTTCTCTTATACTTTCATAAGATTTAGATAGGTATAAAGATTGGGTTAAGCAATGAAAAATGTTTTACACCTTACTACAAATTAGAAATTTTTAAGACGTATGTGTGCATGCTTTTCCTTTTCTTATCTACTAGGAGAATGCGCATGCCACGACTTATCTCATGTAAATGGACCTTGGACTTCACGAAACTTACTCCGGGTCTTTATACCCTACAAACTTTCTATATTACTACATAATTAATTATGTTGGGCTTCGAGGTGTACAGTAACATGTAGTTGGATTTGCGTCCCCTCTATATATTATTAAAAAAATAACACTACAGGCACACCCTTCCACCACACCTTGGGGCACACCCCTCTCACAGCTACAGTGCACGGGGCCCACTTTAGATTTTTAAAAAAAATCTAAAGTGGGCCCCGTGCACTGTAGCTGTGAGAGGGGTGTGCCCCAAGGTGTGGTGGAAGGGTGTGCCTGTAGTGTCACTCTTATTAAAAAGTGGTGGAGACATCACCACTTTTATCATAACATTTGATTTATTTAGTAAATAATTATAATTTATTTTAAATTTAATGCTTATCATACCCTCTGAATTATACTCAATCATAATTTGACATTTAAAACAAATTACAATCAACTATTAAACAAATCAAAGGCTATGATAAATGTCGCGCGTCGTGCGGAAGCGTGCTCTCAAACCAAACGAGTCGGCGAGTGATGAGAGAAGAACCAAACACAAGTGTAATTTCTAAAATAACGGCCAAAATGACACACAAACATAGAGATTTATGTGGTTCAGCAATTACCTACATCCACGGGAAGAGGATGGGGAGATTTCACTATATGGAGGAGAAACAACGGGTTACAATCTCTCAAACAACTCTCAAAATAACACAAACAATGATCTCACACTCCCTCACAATAATCTCCCTCTCAAAGTGCTAAAAAAATTAATTTTCTCTGTTAATCTCTTCTCCTAAACCCTAGAAAGACGCGTTTCTATTTATAACAAAATACACTCCAAAACAGGTTGGGAATCAGAAAACGTGTCTGCCACACCCGGATGTGGTACGGACTACACCCCTGACAACGAATTGTAGCAGACAGTTTCTGCCACACCTGGGTGTGGCACGCACTACACCACTGACAACGAATTGTAGCAGACAACTTCTACCACACCTGGGTATGACACGCACTACACTTGTGGCTGTTGAATTTTCACGTTTTCTATTATTTTGAACAATTCGCCGCCGTTTTCTACAATTCTCCACCTCGGTGAAGTGTTCCCAAAACTATACCGACACCAACATGAGCACCAATGCGTCGTCTTGTCAAAGCCGATTGTACTAATGTGGTTGCCTACGAACCCCCTCTCCTAAGGGATCAAGCCGCTCGTAGTTCATCCAATTGACCTTGAAAGGCCTCAATAATCACGGATGTGCAATAAGTTTCTACAATGATCGAACTTATTGTTCAGAACCACCTTCATGAGTATATCCGCTAGATTATCTTTTGTGTGAATCTTCATAAGCTCCATATCCCCATCTTCAAAAAACATCCCGAACGAAGTGATAACGAACGTCAATATGCTTCGTCCTCGCATGAAAGACCTGATTCTTCACTAAATAAATAGCACTCATGCTATCACAATAAATGATGACAGATCGCTGCGAAACATCAAGATCCTCCAAAAGTTCTCGAAGCTAAATCGCCTCCTTAATAACCTCCAAAATCGCTATATACTCTACCTCCATCGTTGATAAAGTCACCGTAGACTGCAAGATGCATCTCCAACTGTTTGGTGGGAAAAAAACGAAAGAAGAAAGTGGAGAATTGAATTTATATTATTCTCTCTAACAGACTTAGAAAAAGAATGGATTACAATTCTCTCAATGTAATCCCTCTCTAACAAACTTAGCAAAAGAAATTACAATTCTCTCGATCAGTTTCCCTATTTACAAAAGAAGGAAGGGATTAACGGAGACCCTTCCCTTTGTTTAAGCTGAGTTCTTCTAGGTGTCGATAGGAGTTCAGATTATTATATCCCATTGATGATCCGAACGCTTCACCTCGTAAAACACGATATCTTCCTCTTGGTTGACGTTAAGGAGAACTTGCGTTGCAAGTGTGAAACTCTTAACAAGTTAATGAACTCAGAACGAGTTTAAACTCTTTAAAAGAGTTAATTCAATTCAACCGAAATTAGTTTGCAAGCCAAGAAGTTGCTCCAAAGCTTCAGAATCTCCAAGGATGATAGCCCAAGATTGCCGAAGCTCCAAGATAACCGAAGATCTTCAAAAGTCTCTGCCAAAGCCCCTCTTTTCAAAATCGTCTCCTTTCCCCAGCTCTGATCCTCTCTTCTCAGATCCAACAATGAAACCCACTATTTATAAGGGTTTAAGGGGTGTAATCACCCCCTTAAATCTATTCTTAATGAGGGTTTATGGGGTGTAACTACCCCTATTAAGTGGAAAAATAGTTTTGAAGCCATTCAGGTTCTGTTTGAACCAGTCGAACGCGAAATTCACGTTCTGGAATGAACTCTGCGTCTTGATCCTAGGACGCAGAGTTGGGCTCTGCGTATTAGGCTGAAAACATAGCAATGAGCTCTGCATTTGGATCTGAAATGTAGTGATGAACCCTGTGTTTTGGACTGAAAATACAATAATGAGCTCTGCGTTTAGATCTGGAACGCAGCAATGAACCCTACGTTTTGGACTAAAAATGCAGCAATGAGCTCTCCGTTTGGATCTGAAGAGATCATTGACTTATAATCTCTTTTGTCAGAGCATTGCGAAGATCATTATTTTGTAATCTTCACTCTAACTCCTTGAAATGTGGGAATCGTCAGATTGTAATTCCGCTGTGAAGGCTGTTGACCAGAGCTTTCATCGATTGTCGTGACGGTCATTGAATTGTAACCATCATCGATCTAAATGAAAATATTTAGATTGTAGTCTTCGTCTGTTGTCATAAAAGTCGTCTGATTGAAACTTTCATTATCGAGTTGTTGATGTAGAAGTCGTTAGGTTGTAACTTCCATCATTGGTATTTGATGGTGATCAGCTATCTGCAGTAATTTTTAGACAACCTACACAAACACACCGGTGCACAAGTCAAAGTGAACACATATCCTGTCATCGACCGATGTTTATCTAAATCTCTAACATAGTCTGAATCTAGGTATCTAATACATAATAGCCCACCGCTGGTGTTCCGCTCAAAAACCAAACTAACATTAAGAGTAACTCGAATATACCTCAAAATCCATCTCACGACATCCCAATAACCCGGACCCAGGTCGTGCATGTATCTCAAAACCATGCTAACTGCCTGTGACAAATCCCGCCTCATACAAACCATGCCGTACATCAAACTTCTCACTGCGCTCGCATATGGAGTCTTCGACATCAACTCTCTATCTTCAACTATTTTTTGTGAAAGTTCAGCTGAAAGCTTCAAATGAGCTCCCAATGGTACACTAACTGGTTTCATCTGTTAGCCTTCTTATTTTGATGATGTTTAACAAACAATTTATAACTAATATTGTTTGTCTAGTGTTTGTGGTTTTCTATTTATTGTAGACAAATAATATTGTTGGAGGATGGATGGAATTGCGCATTCACGATTATATCCAATGGAGGTTGGCGGAATAGTAGGTGAAGCTATGTATAATTCAAGTTGAAGATCCAAGTTCAAGCTTCATCCGCATAGTTTACCAAGTTGAGCTACAATGGAGATCTAGATCAAGCTTGGGTAATTTAGTTTAGGTGTTATATTATGTGTGTTAAGTACGTTAAGCTCAATATCATATACACACACATGTTATTGGTTTCTTTGTATATATATGTAGTCATATATATATACAACACAAGATTTGGCTTTCATGTTTATAAATATGAAATTACATATTTTATATTTATTTTTGTGATTTGGTTTAACTACTTAGATATGAAACAAATAAATTTTCATATACATACTCATATGTTTTATTTTCTATTGTATTTGTGAAAATATTGTTTTCTTAGTTTATAGGTACAATAATCATATACATCTTTTATTAAGTCTACAAAATCATTTTGTAATGTTTCAAAATATGGTTAAGCTAAAATGTCAAAACTCATGTGTTCACATTTTTATGTTTTGGACTATTTTGCAAAATAATGATATTTTACATTTGGGAAGTCCTTTTAGAAAACCAGTTTTTGTAGCATGTGTATTATCATGTCTATAATCATTTTCCAAAGTTTTACATTTTTTTAAATTTATTTGATATTTGTAAATAGGGTTTTAAAATCAGCATTTCACTTTCAAACCTGAAATATTTTGTATCAGTTTGCGGTCGACTGCCACGGTCGACTGCCACGGTCGACCGCGCCTATGTTTTTCTCTGAGTGGGCAGCAAAAACTTTCACAGTCAATCATGACAGTCGACCATCAAGCTAAAAATTCCTACGGTTGATCGCCATGGTCGACCGTCGAACTCTCTGGAAGTTTTCTCTGGTTTGCTTTTACAAAGAGGAGCTTGCATCATCTGTTGAGGAGTTCATCTTCAATATCTTCTCTTCCTCTCTTTGTGTTTATAGAGAAGTTTTCTAACTCTTTTCTCTAGCAATATTATTATTCATTTTTATTTTCTTATTATTGCTAGTTTGCTATTTGAGTTAGATTTGATTTTTCTCATTGTTACACACACCCACATTGAGCTTATTGTATTTTTCATACATAGTATATTTGGGTTGGTGAGAGTTGTAACAATTGAGTATGAGCTTTCATTGTGTTCTTATTCATATTAGAGAACAATCAATTATTATAATTGTGCCTTATTGTGAGAATCACTTTATAATACACTTGTACACCGAGAGAAGTGTGTAGCGAGAGTCGGGGATCGTCCCAAGAGGAGTGGCGTCGGTTGACGAACCTAGGGAGAGGTTGTATCCGAGTACTTGAGGGAGACACGTTTAGTTCAACACTTGAGAGGGTGTAGAGTGGGATTACAAAAATGTGTTAGTCGTAGAGTTTTCGGTAAACTAGAAAACCGTATTGTATGGTGTAAACGTTATTCGGGTGAACGTAGAAACCCGGTTGTGATAGTGGAGATCTCCTTGAGGTGAGGAGCGGAGATGTAGGTCAAGTGGTTAGACCGGATTTCGTGATCATATCATTTGTTTGTGATTGCTTTGGCGCACCTTTTTGTTTTGTTCATATTTTATATCGCCTTTGTATATTGCTTGCTGATTATATTGCCCACTATCTAGTTTAGATTGTTTACCCTTTTGTTATTTATATATCCTTGCATATATCTCATTGCTAGGATATTTATCTTTGTTCATATTGCTTATTCTTGCTTATAACTCTTGTATATCTTTCTTGCAAGAATATATTTGTTAATGAGTTTTTAATTGGCATAAAATTGGATTAGATTAGCATAAGACCCTAATCACCCCCCCTCTAGGGTCTAACATCATATCCATACTCACATTAAACCACTGTAGCACCTTCTTCAAATAAGCCACATGTGTCAAACAAATCTGCCTCTATCTCTGTCTCTACCGATCTTTATCCCCAAAATATGCTTTGCTTCACCCAAATCCTTCATATCGAACTCTTTCGAAAGATGTACCTTCAACTCATCTATAGAGGATCTGAAAATAGAAGCAACCAACATGTATCGACATAAAGCAACAAATAAGTGTATGCATCTCCTCGCAACTTGCGATAGTACACGCAAGGATCAATCTGTCTTCTAATGTACGAATGACCGAGTATAAACCCATCGAATCGCCTATACCATTGTCATCGTGATTGCTTCAATTCATATAGTAATTTCTTCAATCTGTAAACCAATTTCTCCTTTCCTGTAGCTCGAAACCCTAATGGCTGAGTCATATAGATTTCCTCATCAAGATCACCATGAAGAAATATCGTTTTCACATCCAATTGATCAAATTCCAAACCATATTGTGCCGCCAAAGCTAGCAAGATTCGAATCGAATAGTGCTTTACCATAGGAGAAATGACCTCATTGTAATCAATGCCTTCTTCTTGTGCATAGCCCTTCGCTACCAATCTATCTTTTGAGACTCATTAGAGTGCCTTCAATACCCTCCTTCTTCGTATACACCCATTTGCAACCAATAGCCTTCTGCCCCTTTGGAAGCTCAACAACCTCCCATGTGTTGTTCTTCTGAAGAGATTTCCATCTCCTCCCGCATAGCTTCCTACCACAAATTAGCCTCTGAACTCTTCTTAGCCTCTCTGAATGTAGTAGAAACTATCTCATCGACACTTTCCACCGGAAGTGCATAAGCACTGACTGTATTCGTATACCTACCTAGCAACCGTATGTCTCTCCTAGGTCTCTGAACCACAATCGAATCCTGAACCTATGTCGTCTGTCCTTGATT
>NC_033800.1:59298406-59326900 GCF_001876935.1 Asparagus officinalis | reverse complement strand
GCTGAACCTGTATCCTCCAAATCATCGTTGTGCTCACCTGGCATCACCTCAGTCGACACTCTAATAGATACGGTCATATCTTGACTCTGTGGAGCTGCATCAATCTCTACCACCAGTGATATCGCCTCTGTCGGGGTGCTCGCCACCTGATGAGACCTGGAAAGCTTCAAGATAGAAGCCTCATCGAAAATAACATCTCTACTTAGTACAATTGTCTTATCAACTAGATCCCAAAGCTTATATCATTTAACACCACGCTTGAATCCCACAAATATGGTCTTTCTAGCTCGAAGTTCTAATTTATCAGTCTTCACATGATAAAATACAGGGCACCCAAATAGCTTGAGCTGATCATAATCGCGTGCTGGCTCTCCCGACCACATCTCCATAGGGATTTTCCCCTTAATCGCTGATAAAGACAGCCTATTAATAAGGTAACTCGCATATAAAAGTGCATCAGCCCAAAAGATCTTCTTCAAACCACTCTGCGATAACAAACATAGAATATTCTCTAGTAAAGACCGATTCAATCTCTCTGCCACTCTTATTCTACTACAGTGTATGACTAACTATGAAGTGTCTCTCTATGCTCTCGTCTCGACATATCTGCTAAAAGGGGTCTGAAGTTTACTCGTCGTCGTTGTCGGATCTCAACGTCTTGATCTTTCTCTCAGTTTGCAGTTCTCATCTTCTCTTCTACTCCACAAATAACTCTAGGAATTTTTTTTACTTCATGGTATACACCCAACAATGCCTAGAATAGTCATCCATAAACGTGATGAACCAATATCGACCACCAAGTGATTCCGTCTTGGTGGGACCCTAAACATCTGTGTGCACGTAGTCCAAGATGCACATCATTCTATGTATGGCTATCCTAAACTTCACCTTTGTCTTCTTGCTAAGAACACACTACTTATATGTAGATACAAAAAAATTTTTATGAACAAGCCCTATAAATGAAACTTAATGTGCAGATGATAATACCTCATAAAATTCAAAACTAATGTGAGGGATATTACCTCATACAAATCAAAATCAATATCCTCATAAAATTCAAAACTAATGTGAGGGATATTACCTCATACAAATCAAAATCAATATGAGGTGTAATACCTCACATAAATGAAATTAAGTTGAGGATTACCTCATACAAATCAAAATCAATATGAGGTGTAATACCTCACATAAATGAAATTAAGTTGAGGATGATAGCAGTACCTCATACAAATCGAAATCAATAGGAGGTGTAGTACCTCATATAAATGAAAATTAAGTTGAGGATGACATCAGTACCTTATACAAATCCTAATCAATGTGAGGTGTAGTACCTCGTATAAATGAAAATTAAGTTGAGGATGACAACACCTCATGTAAATTTGAAAGTCATGTGATCATAAGCCTTAGCTATAAAATTTAGCTCGAGGATACCCACCCTCATACGAATCTTATTTCAACTTAAAAAGTCATGTGATCATAAGCCTTAGCTATAAAATTTAGCTCGAGGATACCCACCCTCATACGAATCTTATTTCAACTTAAATGGATAAGGGCTCTCCATATACACTTATTTTAGAAACATGAAAGATAAGCAGATAGGCACTTGAGAAATGAAAAGAAAATAAGATGTTCATTATGATAAACAAACGCAACAATCTTGATAAGGAAGTTTTGATGAGGAAGTTACAATAACTCCCCCACCAATCCATTTTAAACATCTGGCGATAACTTCCCCTTGGTCTTACCTATAAATTGAGACCTCATTTGCCGTTCAAAGGGAAGGGAGGATAAAAAAAAAGGAACAACAGAAAAGAGAAAGAAAAGACGGAGAGATTAAAAAGAAAGAGAGACTTTGAAACAACAACGACAAGGTCCTCTGCATTTTTTTATTTTTGAAAAGGGGGAGGGCTCCAGACCATTGTCTGGAGATCCAAGATCCCATCTTCTTTCTCTTCAATTTTGTAATATATTAGAAATAATAAAATTGATATCTCTCTATATTTGATTCTTGATGTCTATTTAATTCTTTGTTTTCTACTAATCAGGGGTTTCTTTCAACAAGAGTAATTAACAGAAAGAAATAAATTTCTAGAAGCATGCATCTCCTAATTTTTTTTATAAACAAAGTGATACTAATATGCATCGGTGTAAATATTTAGAGATTGCTCTACTCTTATTGAGATTGGTGTTACGGCTTGGTCAAGAAGAGATTAGCCTACTCAAATATTATTATTTCTCTGATGGATACTAGCACCACTTTGAATTTTTTTGCAAACTGTACACATCAAGCACTCCGACGCTTACAAAAATTTTGGCGACCACAGTGGGAGCATGCTTTTCCCCTCATCTTTTAGAAAGCAAATATTAGATGACATCTTGTGCATAAAGCATTAAAAAAAATTTTGTGCACAAAGCACTAAAACATTATTTCTGCATTCATTGTTCACAGGTAAAATGGCAAGTCATGTGAGCAACTCAAATGTTAATGGCACAACTCAAAAATTTGTTTCCGTGCAAATTGGTGCATTATGGGTGCTGGTCCCTGTGGAGATGGCTACAGCGGAAAACATTCCGCGATCAACATCATGCCCTGTCCCACAACCTGAATATTCTATTCACCCAATGCATGCTGACGCGGATAATGATGGCTTTACTCCTGTGGTGACTAACGCTATGAAGAAAAGGATGAGGAAATCACCCTCAGTCCAAGTTCATATTCCTAATACTCAAAAGCTTAATGCAAACAGGAGGAGCGCCCCTGGTATTATTATCCGTGAGGATCCTAAATATGTCCTTAACAATAAGGAAAAACCACCCACATTTCATGTTAGAAAGGGTAAGGGAGTGATGGAAGAAAATATGGATTCCTCTTCAGTTGAAATGAAGCACTATGTTGCTTAAAGATGTTTCCCTCATATTGGATGCTCGAGAGATATGGAGGCATTTGGAGCAAATTCTTATGATAAGGAATTCCCTCCTATTCAATTGCCCAAACCTCAACAACCAAAAGGTCCTATCAAGAAGGAAAGTTCTTTTAGAACACCAAGTAGGGTAGTGCCTGTCCCAGTGCAACAAGTTCAAGTTAATGACCCCTCAAGGAAAACGTCAGAGGAATATTATACAAGCCCCTCTGCTGCTCGCCTAGGCAGGCCTAAAGTGAGGGATCACCAAAATGATGCTCCTTGCTCTTGGCACTATCAATTCTATTCGGGTAAACCAATGAGCTATGAATCTAAATATGATTCAACCTTATCTTCTCGCCAGCGAGACAGTCTTTGCTGTCTCGCCAGCGAGACAGTCTTTGCTGTCTCACCAGCGAGACAGTCTTTGCTGTCTCGCCAGCAAGACAGTGTTGAAATAGTCAAAACTACATTTGTAACTGCGCTACACGTGTCCATTAACTGCCAAGGGACGTGGGAAACATCATGGGCGAAAATCACGTGGATAACTGCCAAAATAACGGAGTTTGAAACGTGAGAGAACAGTTACAGCGAGAAACTGCCATTTTCCGAGACAGCATTTACTGTCTCGCTGAGCGAGACAGCAAATTTACTGTCTCGCGGGTCGAGACAGCAAACGCTGTCTCGCCCAGCGAGACAGTAAACACTGTCTCGCCGTACTGACTTCTTCGATTGTTAAGTTTGATTGACGACTAAGGAGTATCGACTGCTTTTACAAGATAGGGTAGGTCATGATCTTTCCTCTAAAGATAGAAGGCGAGTTTGTTGGTTACGTGAGCACTTATGTGAAATCAACACGGTGCCTGATTTGAATAAACCTCTCCCTTGTCATGTCATGAATGTCATGCCTGTTAGTGTGACTGATGAGGAAGATATGTATTTTAAAAGGAGACGTACTATTGTATCGAAACATCGACCTATGACGAGAAGTCAGTCTAGGTCACAATCTGTATCTCTTGAAGTTGAAAATAATGATAATGAATCATCCGCTTCTTCTTATTCTCTTCTCACTCTAATGATACCATTGGTAGTGTAGAAAAAGAATATGAACCTAATTTATTAGGCACAGAACAAGTTTTGACAACTGATGAAATGTCCCTTGATGATAAATTGATACAACTTCAAAGAGAGCTCCAACAGAAAGAAGAAGAAATTGCTCAACTTAGAGCACAAACCTTTGCGAATCCTTCCACTTTAACAAATAATACTTCAGATATTCAACATCACCCAACTGCAGTTTCACTTGATACAGTACAAAGGCTCATCACCGAAGGGGTCAGGGCACAGTTAATACAAAATCAGTATGCAATGAGACCGGGCTATACAAAGCCTTATCCTGCTGAGATTGACATGATTCCCTTCCCTAGAAATTATCAACAACCTCAATTTTCCAAATTCAATGGAAATGGTTCGCCACATGAGCACATCGCTCACTTTCTAGTAGCATGTCAAGATACTGCTCATAATGGTGCTCTCTTATTAAGACAGTTTGTTCAAACACTTTCAGGTCCTGCATTCACTTGGTATAGTAAACTTCTGCCTGGATCAATAAGAAATTGAGAGCAGATGCAAGAAGCCTTCTTACAACGCTTCTATAACACTCAAAGGATTGTGGGTATCACTGAATTAACTCAGACAGAACAAGCCCATAATGAGAGGGCATCTGATTTTATTAACAGATGGAGAAATTTGAGTCTTCATTGTCCTCAGCCAATCACAGAACCAGAGGCTATAAGGATGTGCATGAACAATCTTCGACCAGAAATGGTAGTTCATCTTCAAGGTGTACGGCCTATGACTTTTGAAGAGTTGGCATCTAAGTCAACTGATATAGAAAATTATCTCAATCAGTTGAATCGTCGCTCAGACAAAGGGCACCATAAATTTTTTGAACATGGGCTAGACAAAGGAAAGAGAGATCGTACTGTGATAAGAATAAACATGTGATGGAGACATCTGTGGAAACACAATATACAAAAGTTCGACCAAATGAGACCAATGTCCAGTCGAAGAATGTAAAGTTTAATGGTGTTGGGAAGCAAAAAAGTTTGAAAGATAGACTTGAAAGGGAGTATTCCTTTCCCAAAGAAGTGGTTGAGGATTTCTTTAAGGGATTAACCGAGATGAAGCTGGTACAATTGCTTGAACCTCATCAATGAAAATAATAAGAGGCACGATGATGGATGATATTGTAAGTATCATTGCATGCCAGGACACACCTTAGAAGAATGTTTTGTTTTTAAAGATAAAGTTCAAGAAATGATTAATGATGGAACCATTGATCCTGCATTGCTTAAAAATTTTAAGAAAGGAGGACAATCCGCCAATATGGTGTCTATTAGTCAAGTAGATGAAAAGGCGTTACCTAAGTGCATAGACACTTTAACATTATCGTCATATGCGGTGCCTTATGTACCACCATCATATCGCCCTATGGAAGATTCATCATTACCAGTGACTCCCTCAAAGGTGCTACGTCATGTAATCCATATCAAAGAATTATGGTCCCCTTCAACTCCACCGACTATAATGGAGAGGAAAAGTAGGACTCCAACACCATTTCCTATCCTCACATGCAATGTAAAACAATCTCCACCATCTCACATAAAGAAGCGTCTGTTTGTTGAGGATACAGAATCTAGTAGGGCAATGCCGGTTTTAATACCAAGGCAAGACTCAGCCTTACCAGAAATCCTGTTGCCTACAACAGATGATGATGATTCAATGTCAGAACCTGAACAACTCTATACCAATCAAGGCAGGCCTTACGTCAGCAAGAAACAAAAAGGGAGATAGGATTTCAAAGAAAGGGTTAAAGCTGCGAGGAACAACCCTACACCAACGGAGGCAGCTCGACCTCCTCTTTCTAAAAGGAAAAGAACTCCTAAATACAAAATACTTCGTAAAGTGATGCCAAAGGAGGAAATTGAGGGATTCATTGCAAGGATTTCTCATGAACTTTGCATTAATAAGCCTCAAGTGGTGGATAATAATACCCATTGGGCAGATGATTTACATTGCAATACTGTTAGAGTTGTGGAAGGAGATGATGGACCATTATGCTTCCCAGAAGAAACTACTGAGGTTAATATTACCACTCGTTCTGGATTGCAGACAAAAGAGATCCGTCCTCCTCCTGTTGATTACATATTGCCTCGCAAGGAAAAATCGCAACCTCCTGATAATGTAACTCCAAATGTGGCAAATCCTTCTGAGACTGTCAAATACAATGTACTTGTACATCTAAAGAAAATACCATCACTTCTTAGTGTGTATGATGCTTTGTGTTTGTCTTCTGATTTGCGAAAGGCATTTGTTACTGCAATGCAATTTCCTGATGACTATAGGGTAGAAGTAGCTAATGTGGATATAAATCCACTCGAAGTCTTAAATATTGAATTCACTGATGAAGACCTTCTGTTGGGTTTAAAGCTTCATAATTGACCTTTGTTAGTCACTAGTGATTTAGAAGATAAGTCAATTAATCGAATCTTGTTGGATTGTGGGTCTACTGTAAATTTAATCTCTTTAAGGACATTGACAAGGCTGGGATATACTATAAAAAATCTTACAAAAAGCAACATCGTCATCCAGGGATTTAATCAAACAGGGCAACAAGCTTTAGGGACTATGCATTTGACCTTGAAATTTCAAGGATGGATTTCTACTCCTCTCTTTCATGTGATTAATGCATTTACATCTTACAATGCATTATTAGGACATCCTTGGTTGCATGAATACGGCGTGATATCCTCTTCCTTCCATCAGTGCTTCAAGTATAAAACACCCGAGGGAGAAATTAGAAGAGTATTTGTAGATACACAACCTTTTACAACTGCAGAAGCCTTCTATGCTGATGCAAAATTTTACTTCGAGGGCGTTATTGCCAAGGAGATCAAAGGAACCAATTTCAGAGCTAATAGAGTTAACCCTAAAGAAGAAATTGCTCATGATGGAGTAAATCCAAAGAAAGTTACATATCGCTACATACCTCGAGAACAAAGAAAAGATGGAGACCTTGTCTTTCAAACACTTGAGTATGAAGTCTTAAATTCTAACCAAGGTAAAGAGCTTAGTGGTCAAAAGAAAAAATCCATGGTCTTTGTACCAGCCTCTTCTATAAGTTATAAAGATCCAATATCTTGTCTTCCTATTTTTTATGACCAGAAAACCCTTAATATGATGGAAAAAATAGGTTATGATATAAAGTTAATTTCAGATTTGATTAACGGAGAAGGTTCTCTTGCACCTTTTGACAAAATGCTCAGTCCAAAATAAAGAGATGCTCTTTACCATGGCAAAAGACTATCATCTATGAAGAAAGGTTTAGGATATGAAGTATGCATGACATCATCTCAAGAACTTGTGGACTTACAGCCAGCCCCATCCCAATTGGAAGAAGCAGAACAAGCTTCAACAGATGAGTTAGAGGAAATTAATCTTGGCACTAGTGATGACCCTCGTCCCATATTTATCAGTGCCCATATGTGCAAGGATGAAAAGGATGAATACAAACATTTCTTATCCAAGAACAAGGACGTCTTTGCTTGGAGTTACAAGGAGATGCCTGGGCTTGATCCGAATGTAGTAGTACATCGCTTAGCTATTTCAAGTGATATTACACCTATTAAGCAACAACAGCGTCGTTTTCGTCCAGAAATATTACTTCAAATAATAGCTGAGATTGATAAACTTCTTGCTGCTGACTTTATCCGAGAAGTCAAATATCCTACATGGTTGGCTAATATAGTCATCGTTAAAAAGAAAAATGGACAAAGCCGTGTTTGTATCGATTTTCGTGATTTAAATAAGGCTTGTCCAAAAGATGATTTTCCTCTTCCTATCTCTAAATTATTAATAGATTCTACTACATGTTATGAAGTATTATCATTCATGGATGGTTATTCGGGGTACAATCAAATTCATATGGCACCAGAAGATGAAGAGTTTACTGCTTTTAGGACACCAAAAGGTATCTTTTGTTATAAAGTGATGCTTTTTGGACTAAAAAATGCCGGTGCGACATACCAACGTGCTATGATAGAGATTTTTACTGATCTCCTTCATGATAAGGTAGAGTGTTATGTTGATGACATTGTGATAAAAACAAAACACAGAAGTGAACATTTACAAGATCTATCTTTGGTTTTTGAACGCTTAAGAAAACATCAATTAAAGATGAACCCGACAAAATGTGCATTCGGTGTCTCATCAGGAAAATTTTTGGGGTTTGTCGTTCGTAAAGATGGAATTGAGATTGATCCAGCAAAGACAAAGGCTATCATTAAGATGCCACAACCATGAAACCTACATGAGCTGAAAAGTCTTCAAGGGCGACTTGCATATATTCGACGTTTCATTGCTAATTTAGCCGGCAGGTGTCAACCATTTACAAGACTAATGAAAAAGGACGTTTCTTTTGAATGGGATGATGCATGTCAAAATGCTTTTGAAAGTATAAAAAAATATTTGACATGCCCACCTGTGCTAGGAGTCCCCATTAAAGGGCGACCTCTAATATTATATACAGCTGCATTACCCATGTCTTTGGGGGCATTATTGGCCCAAGTTAATGATGAGGGAAAGGAGGTTGCTTTGTATTATCTGCGTCGTATGATGCTGGGGGCAAAACAAAACTATCCGGGTATGGAAAAAATATGTTTGGCCTTAGTTTTTGCAGCCCAGAAACTTAGACATTATATGTTAGAGCATACTATTCACTTGGTATCTCGGGAAGATCCTCTCAGATATATTCTTGGAAAATTAGTTTTATCAGGTCACTTAGCAAAATGGGCAATGTTTTTGACTCAATTTGATATTGTCTATGTACCTCAAAAGGCTGTTAAAGGACAGGTTTTAGCAGATTTTCTAGCTGCTCATGCTTTGCCAGGAGAAAAAGAGATTGAAGATGATCTTCCCAACGATGAAGTTATGACTACCTTCATAGCCCCTTCATGGGTCATGTATTTTGATGGAGCCAGTCGAGGAACGGGGGCAGGAGCTAAGGTTGCATTTGTTACTCCTAAAGGAGAATCTCTACCATACTCTTTTACATTGACTTTAGCATCATCTAATAATGAAGCTGAGTATGAGGCTCTTGTCATTGGTCTCGAATTAGCATTAGACTTACATCTTGATCCATTGGTAGTCTATGGTGATTCACAACTTGTTATACATCAACTGAATGGAAAATATGCTGTCAAAAAGAAGGAATTGATCCCATATTTTCTAAAGGCCCAGGAGTTAATCCATCAATTTCAAGAAATTCAAATTGAACATGTCCCCCGATCTTATAATCATAGAGCGGATGCTCTAGAAAGTCTTGCGGCTTCATTGGCTATCTCTCCGAACACTACCCTCCAAATAAATATTGAAACGAGGCGGGTACTATCATCGATACTTGAAGAGTCACCACAAGAGACATTAACATCATCGGCTATTTCGGCTTACATTGAAGAGGAAACAGATTGGCGAAAACCCTTACTGGATTATCTCAACCATGTAATTGTTCCTGCAGATAATCACCAGAGATAACAAATAAAGAAGCGTGCTATACATTATACTTGCAATGAGGGGATCCTCTTTAGGCGATCTTTTGATGGTATGCTTCTTCGATGTTTATCTGAAAACGAAGCTATGAATGCTTTGAAATAAGTACATGCTGGGGTATGTGGATCTCATCAATCGGGACAAAGGCTTTACCATCAACTCAAACATTTAGGATATTACTGGCCTGCAATGGCTCGAGATGCAATGCAATTTGCTAAGAGATGCCATGTTTGTCAAATTCATGCATATTTTATACATCAACCCCCAAAACCACTCCAAACTTTTACGAGTATAAACTGTAAGACACTCCAAACTTTTACGAGTATAAACTGTAAGACACAGACGAGAGGTCATTTGGAGCCTTCTGGACAAAGTTATGGCCAAAACAAATGCAAACTTATGTGTAGGCCGAAAATACAGATTGAAATCAATGCTCTTGCATCATCTCATTTTAGAAGGAAAAAAATCTTCAACAGCCTCCAAACTCTAAGAGGATAAACTATGAGAAAGTTTGATGCCATACAAGCTTGTCCATCAAAGTTCATTGAAAAAAAATTTTCTCTTGTGTATTCAATGATGACTTCATCTTTCTTGAGAGATGATTGTAACAATTGCAAGTACGAAATATTTAAATATCTATTTGCTATGGAATAAAATGTCTAAATCTCCAATATAATAAATGAAGTTTATTTTAAAAAAAATTATTCATCTCTTAAAAGACATTATATAGGCTAGAAGAGTTTTAAAACTGGTTGAACATGCTTCGTACTCAGCCTTGAGATGTTGTATATTAGGAGAACTTTGTTGTGCCCGATGAAGTGATTGCATGAAATTTTCTTGTTTGTCCAAAGCCTTCTTCAAACATACTTCCACTATGTCAATTGCTTTCAATTCAGTTTCAGCCAACTCAATCTTTTTTTCTAGATTCTGAACCTTTTTTCTCCACTTTATAATCTTTTGATTCAGATCATCCTTGCATGATTGATTATCTGAACCTTTTTTCTCCACTTTATAATCTTTTGATTCAGATCATCCTTGCATGATTGATTATGATTAAGAGCAACTTTATGAGCATCCTTGCATGATTGATTATGATTAAGAGCAACTTTATGAGCAATCAATGACTGCTCTACATAAGAGATAGGATCTTCTAATGGTTTTAAAAATTCTAGAGAAGATGCCCCGTCAATATGTTCAGACTTAGAAATCAACTCCTGTTGGATCGCATGATACTTTATGGCAACTACAATAATCTTCTCAAATGCTTTCCTTAACTTACCAACTGAGTTGCCAAGGGCTCCACACAATGCAATCTTGTTCTCTATTAGTTTGATAAAGCCTTCAAAGTCTTGCTCTAAAAGGGCCAAAGGTTTCTATTCACACAATTCTTTCACAAAAATGGGTAGTAGTGCATCTGCAACCGAGCTCACAGTAGGGTCAACCGGTCCTTCATCACTTATATCATCATTATCATCAATTATGGGTGTTGGAGGGGCCTCATCAAATTGCTTTTTATCAACCTTCCTCAAGGGGACAAGAATAGAACAGTCTTGACATTGTAATTCTAAGATCTCATCTTTGCTCTTAATATGATAAATCCCAGGCATGAAAGGCTGAACTTTAGCAGATGAAGATACATTACATAGAACTTGATCTTTGCATTCTTCAAAAAAGACTTGAATTGCTTGCTCAACTGAACTAAAACTTCCACTCGCCTCGCTGTTCATTTGGGGAACAACAATAATTTGGTCCTGTTGTATTGAAGTATTTTGTTTCGATATATCTTCATGGCTTGAAAGGTTATCATTTGTTCTAGGTCGAGTCTCATCTTCATCAGAAGAGTTACCAGAAGAAGCAGGTTCCCTATAATCTTTAAAATTATCAAGGTTCTTGGCAGATGATGTATTTTTATCATATACCTATAAGAAATCCTTATGAGTACATATTAAAAAAAAAGTCATATGTACAAACTATCACAAAAATACAAGTACCTTGTGTAGTGATGGAGACCTTTGAATTTCAACTGAAGCGGGTAAAGTGCGATCATCAGCACCTTCTAAATTTGCAATCATGTCACTAGCACATACACTTTTATTTCTCACTGGTGAAATGGAAGTAGCTTTCAATACTAGATCAGAAGAAATTCGTTGCTTTTTCTTAGGATCGTCAACAAAAGAGCATTTTCGCTTGACGATTTGGGTAGACTCTGCTGAATCCTCCGATGATGATGATGACTAAAAAAAATATAGTGAGCTTTGACATATATCAAAAGTATTAATTTAAAATTTAATTATACCTTATTTTGCTCAGGGCAAAGGGTATATAACATATTTACTTCTTCAGCAAAGAAGTTATGATATCCCTCTTGATACCAAATAACATAACCATTAAGGGTCTTCCCTATGCGACCATCAGAAGGAATGATGAAATGCTTGCCGGTCCCTAAACGAAAGAAAAATCTCCAATAGTAGTACTGTGACGCCCCTGGGTTCACACAAGGCTGCAGTCCAAGGTAAAACCAAGAATGTCAAACCTGCCTTGCACCACACCGTGCAATAACATGTTTCACCATCACAATTAACATCTATCTAGTAGAGTCAACAACAGGTGCAGGTACAAAAGCAAGTAGAAGATAATACAAGGAATAACTGAGGAAATGATAGTGACCACATCAATATCTCATCATCCCACAAATAGAAATACACAGTCAGTGTCTGAATGAATAAACTGGAGTTTCTCACAATAATCAAATATAGAAAGTCTGAGCAAAGGAAAATAAGGCACACCGCCTTTACAACCTCTAGAATATAGTCCTCAAATGACTAACAAAAAAATCTAAAGTGGAGCTCCAAATAAAACATAACTAAAAATAAGCAACTGGGTACTAAAGTGTGTCGCCATCAACTTGCGACTCTCCGGGCTCCTGGCTCGTTACTTGAAATGGGGAGGGACAACGAGCGTCAAAGCGCTAGCGAACAACATCACAACCAACCCCAAGGGAAAAGGGCTCGTTGTATAAGAAAATACAGTTAATACATAATAAGTCTCAAATTCATAACTCTTAACTAAAAAGAAGTTTTAGTATTTAGAAATTTACAACACGAGCATAGGTACGTCGAGCGAAATAATCCAAACAAGGAAACCCTCATGTATATACCTTATATCTCAAATTGTAAATCCCTAAATACAAAACCCAAAGTCTAATACAGAAACAATAATAAAGAGGAAAGCAACCCATCTCAGAATTTAAACACTGTGTTATGTCATAACCGAATAAGTGTCAAAGGTCAAAAATTTACATAAGTGTCGTGTCCTGACTCAGATAAGTGTCGCACTCATAGCTTAACGAATGGTCAACACATGGTCAAATAGGTAAATGTCCAACACGAGGACTGAAATGGATTATAGTCCAACACGAGGACTTTAATGGATTATAGTTCAACACGAGGACTGAAATGACATAGTTTCCCCAACACATGGATCAAATAGTAACCATCAATGAGATGTATGAAGAAATATACTTATACCAATTTCACACGCGTCCCGACGTATAAATTCTAAATTTGGTGCCCTCAGGTCAGCTATCATGCTTAGATTCATGGCAACAGAGAACACTAGTATCAGATAGTCGAGGAAATCCCTCGAACACATGAAACACTCAGCAAAAACCAACTGTGCATAATACTGTGCGGCGGTCGACCGCACCGGTCGACCGCACACAGAGATGAACTTCACTGTTCAGCGTATATGCTCATGGTCGACCGGTCCGGTCGACCGCACACAGAGATGAACTTCACTGTTCAGCGTATATGCTCATGGTCGACCGGTGCGGTCGACCACCAAGACATCGTGGTCGACTACCGCGGTCGACCGCGCAGAGGGCAGACGTGTTCTACCCTTGCTGCCCGCCCAGCGGTCGACCGATGCAGCCGACCGCGAGGCAGACAGAAGCCCAGATCTGGTTTCTGTCAGCTTCGAAACCTGTAAAACTTCTATTTCTTTGAGTTAACAGCAACATGGCAATCTTAAAATGTCATATAACAGATAGAAATGAAAGTTTACACCTTTAGAAAATCATTACCAAGATCCCCAAACATATTAAAACATGATCCATGTATAGTTAAAACAATAAAAATAGAAATTTTCTCCTTTTAAAACATATTCAGATCTAGATCTCTATAGTATAGTTAAAACAATAAAAATAGAAATTTTCTCCTTTTAAAACATATTCAGATCTAGATCTCTATAATAGAGTTCATTGGTGAACTTTTATCTAGATCTCTATAATAGAGTTCATTGGTGAACTTTTAAAACTGAAAACATTTGCTTTTTATATCATGTGCCATAAGGGATCTATTGTATCTGCAAAAATACAATTTTTGGCCCATAAAACCAAGTAAAAACTCAAATTTAAGCATGAGAATAGAAAGGGGTGAAGTTGGGCGAGATGTTACTCGCCTCCGGTGAGACACAAGCTCCTAGATTTGCAGGAGATTGATCCCCTTCGCTGCAATCCGACAAATCCCGCTGAAAACCCTTTGCAAATCCTCCAAAATCACCAAAAATGAAAATCTAGGGTTTGAGGGGGAAGAGGGGGCTAGGGTTTCTGATTTCAGATCCAAGAGGGGCTCTCTCCGGTACATTAGCCTATATACCAACTCACAAACCCGACCCGAAACCCATTTGAACCCGAACCTGAGAAAACTCTCTGACCGCTGTGCGGTCGACCGATGCGGTCGACCGCCACAGTCGACCGCCGCGGTCAACCGCGCAGCCCAAAGAAAGCATGCTGCTCGAAAAATTGACATGCTGGACATATGACTCGGTTTCTCTCACATAGAATCACTTGATGGGTTCTCAAACACAGATAATCACATTCGTCTGATATATATATGTATATATATGATTATTTATCATAAGAGAATTATTCACTATTAATAATTCACATATATTCATTATAGAAATTTCGGGGTTTTACAAGTACATCATGCGTAAGGATGTTTCAATACGTGTGCATGACAAACTAAGATTAGGAACTCATTGATCATAACCAAATTGACGGGCAAACATATGAGGATTATATGGTTCAGTAAAGAGCCTCTTTGTGACACCCCTGGGTTCACACAAGGCTGCAGTCCAAGGTGAAACCAAGAATGTCAAACCTGCCATGCACCACACCGTGTAATAACATGTTTCACTATCACAATTAACATCTATCTAGTAGAATCAACAACAGGTGTAGGTACAAAAGCAAGTGAAAGAGAACGCAAGGAATACTGATGAAAAGAAATCACATAAATATCTCATCATCCAACATACTGAAGTACATAGTCAAGGTCTGTGTAGATATACTGGAATACTCAACAAGTCTCAAATACAAATATCTGACAAAAGGAAAATATGGCACACCGCCTTTACAACTTCTAGAACAAGACTCTAAAATGTCTAAACAAAAGAAAATCTAAAGTGGAGCTCCAAATAAAAACATAGCTAAAAATAAGCAACTGAACACTAAAGTGTGGCGCCCTCAACCTGCGACTCTCCGGGCTCTGGCTCGTTACCTGAAATGGGGAGGGATAACGAGCATCAAAGCGCTAGCGAGCAACATCACAACCAACCCCAAGGGAATAAGGCTCGTTGTATAAGAAAATACAGTTAATACATAGTAAGCCTCAAATTCATAAATCTTAACAAAAAAGGGATTTTAGTATTTAGCAATTTACAACACGAGCATAGGTACGTCGAGCGAAATAATCCAAACAAGGAAACCCTCATGTATATACCTTATATCTCAAATTGTAAATCCCTAAATACCAAACCCAAAGTTTAATACAGAAGCAATAAAAGAAAAGGGAAATGTAACCCATCTCATGGCATAAACTACTGTATTCTGTCAAAATCAATTAAGTGCCAAAGGTCTAGAATTTTATAAGTGTCATGTCCTGATTCAGGTAAGAGTCATACTCATAGCTTGACAACTGGTCTACACATGGTCAAGTGGGTGGATGTCCAGTATGAGGACTAAAATGGATTATAGTCCAACACGAGGACTGAAATGGATTATAGTCCAACACGAGGACTTTAAGGGATTATAGTCCAACACGAGGACTGAAATAATGTAGTTTTGCCCGATACCTAGGCCAAATAGTGACTATCGACGAGATATGAGAAAAGGTATATATGTGCAAATCTCACACGCCCCTCGGTGCGTGATTCTAAATTTGGTACTCTCAAGTCATCTATCATGCACAGATATATAACAAAAAAGAACTGAAACTAGTATTAGGTCATCGAGGCAAAACCCCTGAACACATGAAACATACAGCAAACCTAACAGTGCACAAAACTGGGCGGCGGTCGACCGACCCGATCGACCGCATTCGGAGATGAACGTCACTGTTCAGCAGAAACATTCATGGTCGACCACGTCGGTCGACCGACAAGACATCGCGGTCGACCTCCGTGGTCGACCGCGCAGAGATCAGGCTCATTCTGACCTTCTGTGCGCCCAGCGGTCGACCAGGTCGGTCGACCGCGAGACAGACAGAACCCATACTTGGGTTTTTCTATCAAGTTCCAAACCTGTAAGAAATTTTCTTTGAGTAAATCAGCCACCAAGCATTTAGAATGTCACATAGAGGATAAAAGAAAACTGAAATTTTACATCTTTAGAGATCATTACCAAGATCCCAACATATTTAAACATGATTTGCATATTATTAAACAATAAAGATCAAGGTTTTCCTCCTTTTAAGACATATTCAGATTTAGATCTCTTAAACAGAATTCATTGGTGAGCTTTTAAAATAAGGAATACCTGAAACCCATGTTATATGCCATAATGATCTATTAGCTATTCAAAATACGAATTTGGCCCAATAAAACCAAATAAAAACTCAAGTTTTGACATGAAAAATTCCGTTCGAATGCTTATCCAGCCGGTGATCCGCCCTTCTCTAGCAGTTGGCCGAAAGCTCGCATTGGGCTTTATGGGCCGTTATGATTTCTCGAGGGTGTTCCCCGTTGCAAACACCACACACCCTTTTATCTTTATTTTTCCAGCCCATTTTGACGCAATCTTATCCTAGCTTCTGCAGGAATACATGACAGACGTGACACACACACACACACACACACACACACACACACAGAGACAGAGAGAGAGAGAGAGAGAGAGAGAGAGAGAGAGAGAGAGAGAGAGAGAGAGAGAGAGAGAGAATTGTTCATCAAGATCAAGAAGCAGCGTACCTTTTAAATAGACTCACTTATGTTTGGACATTAGATAATAAAGTGGTTAACTATTTAATATAAAATAAACTTATAATGGGTAAGGGTCAAACTAAACTTCAAAGACCCTTATTGTGGCGAACCTTTGTGCATTAAAGTTTAATATTTTTTTTTTCAAGCCCAGCACATTTACATGCCTAATAATTACTAGATACAATCTAATTTGGGCCAATAAATAGAATTACTAAAGTTTGGACATTAGCCAATAAAGTGACTAATTATTTAAGATAAAACAAACTTATAATGGGCTTTGGTCAAACTAAACTTCAAAGACCCTTATTGTGGCGAAACCTTGGGCCTTAAAGTTTAATATTCATTTTTTTAAGCCCAGCCCATTTACATGCCCAAGAATTGCTAGATACAATCTAATTTGAGCAAATAAATAGATTCACTGAAGTTTGCACATTAGCCTATAAAGTAACTAACTATTTAAAATAAAACAAACTTATAATAGGCTAGGTCAAACTAAACTTTAAAGACCCTTATTGTGGCCAATAAATACATTTACATGCCAAGAATTACTAGATATAATCTAATTTTGGTCAATAAATAGATTCACTGAAGTTTGGACATTAGCCTATAAAGTGACTATCTATTTAATATAGAACAAACTTATAATGGGCTAGGTCAAACTAAACTTTAAAGACCCTTATTGTGGCGAAACCTTAGGCCTTAAAGTTTAATATTTATTTTTTCAAGCCCAGCCCATTTACTTGCCCAAGAATTACTAGATACAATCTAATTGCTCCCTCTCGTACAAGGCTACGTGGCAATAATTCTTGGAGATTCAACAACCCTCGGTCAGGCGACCTCCTTCGCGTTGGCACGAGCTTCTAGAAGGCTTTGCGTATTCTTCTCAACTTTCCGGGAACCAGCGAAAGTTTAATCGCAGAAAAATATTTTCGAAAAGATAAGAGAAAGAGAAGAGATCTATTTCTTTACACAGTGTTTAACCCTCGCATATACCGGTCTTTATACAGGTTGAGAGTCGTGTCCGTTATCGCACAAATCCCGCTAGCCGTTTCGTCATTTAAGTCCATAAATCCGCAGTTAATACGTTAGCCGCCGTTACAAAATATTTATCACGTTTTAGTTGTAAAAAAACATTAATCACGTGGCCGCAGGTTAAGAGCCCCTCTATCCGGAGCTGTATTCGTGTCCGCAGGTCGTGTGCGCGTGCCACCCGTGCTCAAGCCCCTCTATCCGGAGCTGTATTCGTGTCCGTAGGTGTGTGGTGTAGAGCATAACCCTTAATTTCTTCTAGACATAAGAGAGAAGGGAAAGACTTATAAACACCCTTCCTTCCTATTCCATTTCCTACGTGGGACTAAACTTTCCCACTACAATGTTAAGTTTTAAGTTACACTTATTATAACTCCAACAATGATGGCTCGGCCACTGTGAGAGTTTCTGCTCATTTCTGTCGGGCCTACATAAGGTGGTCTTCTGTTGTTCCTATTTTCTGTCACCCTGTCCACCATTTCTTGCGTCGGGCCGTAGAAGAGCACCTGCTAATAGTCTCTGTTCGAATGCTCATAGTCGTTGGCCAAAAGCTCACATTGGGCTTTATGGGCCGTTATAATTTCTCGAGGGTATTCCCTGTTGCAAACACCACACACCCTTTTATCTTTATTTTTCCAGCCCATTTTGACATAATCTTATACTAGCTCCTGTAGGAAGACATGACAGATGTGAGACACACACACACACACACACACACAGAGTGAGTGAGTGAGTGAGAGAGAGAGAGAGAGAGAGAGAGAGAGAGAGAGAGAGAGAGAGTAGTTCATCAAGATCAAGAAGAAGTGTACATTTTCTCTGATGCTAATGGTATCATTCTTTCTTAGCTTGAATTTTAAATGAATCTTGATGACTGATGTGTGTCACTTTTGTATATATATAGCTCTTTTCAATTAGGCCTATATGAGTCTATTTTCTGCAATTTCATTGAAACTTCCGAAACAGAGAAATGAGTGCTCATTCATTTTTTCATGGCCAGCTCATTTACATGCCCAAGAATTACTAGATACAAATCTAATTTGGGTCAATAAATAGACTCACAGAAGTTTGGATATTAGCCAATGAAGTGACTAACTATTTAGTATAAAACAAACTTATAATGGGATAGGGTCAAACTAAACTTCAAAGACCCTTATTGTGACGAAACCTTGGGCCTTAAAGTTTAATATTTATTTTTTCAAGCCCAACCCATTTACACGCCCAAGAATTACTAAATACAATCTAATTTGGGCTAATAAATAGACTCACTAAAGTTTGGACATTAGCCAATAATGTGACTAACTATTTAATGTAAAAGAAACTTATAATGGGCTAGGATCAAACTAAACTTCAAAGACCCTTATTGTGGCGAAACCTTGGGCCTTAAAGTTTAATTGCCTATTTCCTATTACATGAAAGATGATGGTCAATTTATGTGTAATGTAGAATATTTTAAGTGTAATTTTGCGAAGCTTATATATCTTTACCTAAAAATTTTCTGTACATGAATTTTTGTGTGGAATAAACTAAGTTCTCTTGTGTTGAAGCTGGTTGTTTGTCTGTATATGCATGTGCCAATTAGTATGTCCCTTTATGTGGTGTGTCCTTTTGTATATATAGCTCTTTTCAATTGGGCCTATAGGAGTCTATTTTCTACAATTTCACCGAAACAGTGAAATGAGGGCTCCTTGGATGACCAATGTGTGTCCCTTTTGTATATATAGCTCTTTTCAATTGGGCATACATGAGTCTATTTTACTCAATTTCACCGAAACTTCCCAAACAGAGAAATGAGGGCTCATTCATTTTTTCAAGCACATCCCATTTACATGCCCAAGAATTACTAGATACAATCTAATTTGGGCCAATAAATAGACTCACTGAAGTTTGAACATTTGCCTATAAAGTGACTAACTATTTAATATAAAACAAACTTATAATGGGCTAGGATCAAACTAAACTTCAAAGACCCTTATTGTGGCTTGGGCCTTAAAGTTTAATATTCATTTTTTCAATCCCAGCCCATTTACATGCCAAAGAATTACTAGATACAATCTAATTTGGACCAACAAATAGACTCACTTAAGTTTGGACATTTGCCTATAAAGTGACTAACTATTTAATATAAAACGAACTTATAATGAGCTAGGGTCAAACTAAACTTCAAAGACCCTTATTGTGGCGAAACCTTGGGCCTTAAAGTTTAATATTCATTTTTTCAAGCCCAGCTACAAGCAAGAGAAGTGTGCAATCATCACTCAAATAAACTGTATAAATGTTATACAAGTCATGCATGTCATCATATGTTCATCGCAACATAAGCTTGGAATAGAATTTCTTTTCTCTTTTAGTCCACTTCACTGAAGTTTTGACATTAGCCAATAAAGTGGCTAACTATTTAATATAAAACAAACTTATAATGGGCTAAGGTGAAACTAAACTTCAAAGATCCTTATTGTGGCGAAACCTTAGGCCTTAAAGTTTAATATTCATTTTTTCAAGCCCAGCCCGTTTACATACCGAAGAATTACTAGATACAATCTAATTTGGGCTAACAAATAGACTCACTGAAGTTTGGACATTAGCCTATAAAGTTACTAACTATTTAATATAAAATAAACTTATAATGGGCTAGGGTCAAACTAAACTTCAAAGACCCTTATTGTGGCGAAACCTTGGGCCTTAAAGTTAAATATTCATTTTTTCAAGCCTAGCTCATTTACATGCCCAAGAATTACTAAATATAATCTAATTTGGGCCAATATATAGATTCACTGAAGTTTGGACATTATCCTATAAAGTGACTAACTATTTAATATAGAAAAAACTTATAATGGGCTAGGTCAAACTAAACTTTAAAGACCCTTATTATGGCGAAATCTTGGGCCTTAAAGTTTAATATTCATTTTTTTAAGCCCAGTCTATTTACTTGCCCAAGAATTACTAGATACAATCTAATTGCTCCCTTTCGTACTGGGCTACGCGGCAATAGTTCTTGGAGATATAACGACCCTCAGTCAGGCGACCTCCTTCTCGTTGGCACGAGCTTCAAGAAGGCTTTGCGTATTCTTCTCAACTTTCAAGGAACCAACGAAAGTGTAATAGCAGTAAAATATTTTTAAAAAGAGAAGAGGAAGAGAAGAAATCTGTTTCTTCACACTATGTTTAACCCTTACATATACCGGTCTTCATATAGGTTGAGAGTCGTTTCCGTTATCGCACAAATCCCGCTAGCCGTTTCGTCATTTAAGTCCATAAATCCGTAGTTAATACGATTTAATTATCTTAGCCGCCGTTATAAAATATTTATCACGTTTTAGTTGTAAAAAAAACATTAATCACGTAGCCGCAGGTTAAGAGCCCCTCAATCCGGAGCTGTATTCGTGTCCACAGGTCGTGTGCGCGCGCCACCCGAGCCCGAGCCCATAACTTTCCCACTACAATGTCAAGTTTTAAGTTACACTTATTATAACTCCAACAATGATGGCTCGGCCACTGTGAGAGTATCTGCTCATTTTTACCGAACCTACATAAGGTGGTCTTCTGTTATTCCTGTTTTCTGTCACCCTGTCCACCATTTCTTGTGTCGGCCATAGAAGAGCACCTGCTCGTAGTCTCCATTCGAATGCTCATCCAACTGGTGATCCGCACTTCTCTGGCCGTTGGCCGAAAGCTCGCATTGGGCTTTATGGGTCGTTATGATTTCTGGAGGGTATTCCCCATTGCAAACACCACACACCATTTTATCTTTATTTTTCAAGCCCATTTTGACGCAATCTTATCCTAGCTCCTGCAGAAAGAAATGACAGACATGAGACACACACACACACACACACTCATAGAGATAGAGAGAGAGAGAGAGAGAGAGAGAGAGAGAGTAGTTCATCAAGATAAAGAAGCAGCGTACCTTTTTTCTGATACTAATGGTTTAGTTCTTTCTTAGCTTGAATTTTAAATGAATCTTGATGATAGATGTGTGTAATTTTTGTATATATAGCTCTTTTCAATTAGGCTTATATGAGTCTATTTTCTACAATTTCATTAAAACTTCCCAAAAAGAGAAATGAGGGCTCATTCAATTTTTCAAGCCCAGCCCATTTACATGCCCAAGAATTACCAGATACAATCTAATTTGGGCTAATAAATAGACTCACTGAAGTTTGGATATTAACTAATAAAGTGATTAACTATTTAATATAAAATAAACTTATAATAGGCTAGGGTCAAACTAAACTTCAAAGACCCTTATTGTGACGAACCTTTGCGCATTAAAGTTTAATATTTATTTTTTTAAGCCCAGCACATTTACATGCCTAAGAATTATTAGATACAATATAGTTTAGGCCAATAAATAGACTTACTGAAGTTTGGACATTAGCCAATAAAGTGACTAATTATTTAATATAAAACAAACTTATAATGGCTTGGGTCAAACTAAACTTCAAAGACCCTTATTGTGGCGAAACCGTGGGCCTTAAAGTTTAATGTTCATTATTTCAAGCCCAGCCCATTTATATGCCCAAGAATTACTAGATACAATCTAATTTGGGGCAATAAATAGATTCACTGAAGTTTTAACATTGGCTTATAAAGTAACTAACTATTTAATATAAAATAAACTTATAATGAGCTAGGTCAAACTAAACTTCAAAGACCCTTATTGTGGTGAAACCTTGGGCCTTAAAGTTAAATATTTATTTTCTCAAGCCCAACCCATTTACATGCCCAAGAATTACTAGATATAATCTAATTTTGGCCAATAAATAGATTCACCGAAGTTTGGACATTAGCCTATAAAGTGACTAACTATTTAATATAAAACAAACTTATAATGGGCTAGGTCAAATTAAACTTCAAAGACCCTTATTTCGGTGTAACCTTGGGCCTTAAAGTTAAATATTCATTTTCTTAAGCCCTGCCCATTTAAATGCCCAAGAATTACTAGATATAATCTAATTTGGTCCAATAAGTAGATTCACTAAAGTTTGAACATTAGCCTATAAAGTGACTAACGATTTAATATAGAACAAACTTATAATGGGCTAGGTCAAACTAAACTTTAAAGACCCTTATTGTGGTGAAACATTGGACCTTAAAGTTTAATATTTATTTTTTCAAGTTCAGCCCATTTATATGCCCAAGAATTACTAGATACAATCTAATTGTTCCCTCTCGTACAGGGCTACGCGATAATATTTCTTGGAGATTCAACGACCCTCGGTCAGGCGACCTCCTTCTCGTTGACACGAGCTTCTAGAAGGCTTTGTGTATTCTTCTCAACTTTTTGGGAACCAGCGAAAGTGTAACAGCAGAATAATATTTTCGAAAAGAGAAGAGATAGAGAAGAGATCTGTTTCTCCACACTGTGTTTAACCCTCGTATAGGTTGAGAGTCGTGTCCGTTATCGCACAAATCCCGCTAGCCGTTTCGTCATTTAAGTCCATAAATCCTTAGTTAATACGACTTAATTATCGTAGCTTCCGTTACAAAATATTTATCACGTTTTAGTTGTAAAAGAAAAACATTAATCACATAGCCGCAGGTTAAGAGCCCATCAATCCGGAGCTGTATTCGTGTCCGCAGGTCGTGTGTGCGCGCCACCCGAGCCCGAGACTATCCCGGCTGGCGCGCGCATGTGTGGTGTAGAGCATAACCCTTATTTTCTTCTAGACATAAGAGAGAAGGGAAAGCCTTATAAACAACCTTCCTTCTTATTCCATTTCCTATGTGCGACTAAACTTTCCCACTACAATGTCAAGTTTTAAGTTACACTTATTATAACTCCAACAATGATGGCTCGGCCACTGTAAGAGTATCTGTTCATTTCTGCCGGGACTACATAAGGTGGTCTTCTGTTGTTCCTGTTTTCTATCACCCTTTCCACCATTTCTTGCGTCGAGCCATAGAAGAGCACCTTCTGTATGGTTGGATGATGAGATATTTAAGTGACTATTATTATTTCATCAGTATTCCTTGCATTACCTCTCACCTGTTTTGTACCTACACCAGTTGTTGATTCTACTAGATAGATGTTAATTGTGATGGTGAAACATCTGATGCTAATGGTTTGTTCTTTCTTAGCTTGACATTCTTGGTTTCACCTTGGACTGCAGCCTTGTGTGAACCCAGGGGCGTCACAGTTGGTATCAGAGCTCTAGTTCCAGTATCCTTAGGATCATCCCGTGTCGAGTCGTGGAGCTAGGATAGAGTTTCTTAGGATTCATGTATAGAGTCCGTAAGGATTTACTAGTATGAGTGACGACGATATATGCGTATATCTCAAAATTTGAGAATTTTTTTTTATATAACAACTATTTTTGTAGAAGTTTAAAATATTTGTGCAAATACTATATGTTGTGAAAAAAAAAATTGTATTGTGATACACTATTTATAGAAGTCTATTTTGACTCATAAACTCTTATTTTCTTATGAGCAGCGAGATGGCAGGATGTGGTAGGCCTCGTACTCGGAGAGCTAGGCAGGCAGAGTCACAGCAGACTCCATCTGAGCAGCAACCAGCTCAATCCGAGCCTCAGCATGTACCACCCGAGCCGCAGTAGGCTCCTCAGTATTTGGTGGATATCATAGCTCCTCTTATTGCCCGGATGACAGCCATTGAGGAGTTGGTGACGACTCATATAGCACCACCATCACCGGTAGCTCAGCAGCAGGGGATACCCGTCGTTCCTGTCAGAGAGAGATCCCCAGAGATCACGCCTGCAGTTGTTCATCTAGCATCCCAGATAGAGCCATAGCGCAGGAGGCTTGGCTCTGTATGGTAGAGAGGTACCAGAAGATGAGGGCACCAGAGTTCCAGGGATCACCAGACCCTCTTAAAGCCCATAAATGGAAGGAGGATGTGGGCAACATTCTTGACATACTCAGTGTGGATTCAGTGCAGAAGCAGAGATTGGCATCCTACAGCTTGAAGGGAGATGCCGGGAGATGGTACCGACTTCGGTTTACTCCAGAGCAGAGGATGACCCTCACATGGGAGGACTTCATATACTTCTTTGATGGACAGTACATTTCTTCTATAGCACGGACTGGGAAGGAGCTTGAGTTGTCCAGGTTGACTCAGGTGGACATGACCGTTGCAGATTTTAAGAGCAGGTTCATAGAGCTGCTACATTTCACGGGTATGTGGCAGACAAGAGAGTGTCACGCTCAGATGTTCTTGGCAGGGCTTCGCCCTAATCTCCGCCGATACCTAGTCTCGAGGAGGTTCTATTCAGTTAGGGAGGTAGCTGAATAGAACCTGTAGGAAGACACCACACACCCTTTTATCTTTATTTTTCCAGCCCATTTTGATGCACTCTTATCCTATCACCTGTAGGAAGACATGACAGACGTGAGACACACACACACTCACGGAGAGAGAGAGAGAGAGAGAGAGAGAGAGAGTAGTTCATCAAGATCAAGAAGCAACGTACCTTTTTTCTGATGCTAATGGTTTGTTCTTTCTTAGCTTGAATTTTAAATGAATCTTGATGACAGATGTGTATCACTTTTGTATATATAACTCTTTTTTATTAGGCCTATATGAGTCTATTTTCTACAATTTCATTGAAACTTCCCAAACAGAGAAATGAGGGCTCATTCATTTTTTCAAGCCCAGCACATTTACATGCCCAAGAATTACTAGATATAATCTAATTTGAGCCAATAAATAGACTCACTGAAGTTTGGACATTAGCTAATAAAGTGATTAACTATTTAATATAAAATAAACTTATAATAGGCTAGGGTTAAACTAAACTTCAAAGACCCTTATTGTGGCGAACATTTGTGCCTTAAAGTTAAATATTTATTTTTTTTAAGCCCAGCGCATTCACAAGCCTAAGAATTACTAGATACAATCTAATTTGGGCCAATAATAGACTCACTGAAGTTTGGACATTAGCCAATAAAGTGACTAATTATTTAATATAAAACAAACTTATAATAGGCTTTGGTCAAACTATACTTCAAAGACCCTTATTGTGGCGAAACCTTGGGGCTTAAAGTTTAATATTCAGTTTTTCAAACCCAGCCCATTTACCTGCCCAAGAATTACTAGATACAATCTAATTTGGGACAATAAATTGATTCACTGAAATTTGCACATTAGCCTATAAAGTAACTAACTATTTAATATAAAACAAACTTATAATGAGCTAGGTCAAACTAAACTTCAAAGACCCTTATTGTGGCGAAACCTTAGGCCTTAAAGTTAAATATTCATTTTCTCAAGCCCATCCCATTTATATGCCCAAGAATTACTAGATATAATCTAATTTTGGCCAATAAATAGATTCACTAAAGTTTGGACATTAGCCTATAAAGTGACTAAGTATTTAATATAAAACAAACTTATAATGGGCTAGGTCAAATTAAACTTCAAAGACCCTTATTGTGGCGAAACCTTGGGCCTTAAAGTTAAATATTCATTTTCTCAAGCCCAGCCCATTTACATACCCAATAATTACTTGATATAATCTAATTTGGGCCAATAAGTAGATTCACTGAAGTTTGGACATTAGCCTATAAAGTGACTAACTATTTAATATAGAACAAACTTATAATGGGCTAGGTCAAACTAAACTTTAAAGACCCTTATTGTGGCGAAACCTTGAGCCTTAAAGTTTAATATTTATTTTTTCAAGCCCAGCCCATTTACTTGCCCAAGAATTACTAGATACAATCTAATTGCTCCTTCTCGTACAAGGCTATGTGGCAATAATTCTTAGAGATTCAACAACCCTCGGTCAGGCGACCTCCTTCGCGTTGGCACGAGCTTCTAGAAGGCTTTGCGTATTCTTCTCAACTTTCTGGGAACCAGCGAAAGTTTAATAGCAAAAAAATATTTTCGAAAAGATAAGAGAAAGAGAAGAGATCTATTTCTTTACACAGTGTTTAACCCTTGCATATACCGGTCTTTATACAGGTTGAGAGTCGTGTCCGTTATCGCACAAATCCCGCTAGCTGTTTCGTCATTTAAGTCCATAAAACCGCAGTTAATACGACTTAATTATCGTAGCCGCCGTTACAAAATATTTATCACGTTTTAGTTGTAAAAGAAAAACATTAATCATATAGCCGCAGTTTAAGTGCCCATCAATCCGGAGCTGTATTCGTGTCCGCAGGTCGTGTGCGCGCGCTACGCGAGCCTGAGCCCGAGCCCGTCCCGACCGACGCGCGCGTGTGTGGTGTAGAGCATAACCCTTATTTTCTTCTAGACATAAGCGAGAAGGGAAAGACTTGTAAACACTCTTCCTTCCTATTCCATTTCTTAAGTGGGACTAAACTTTCCCACTATAATGTTAAGTTTTAAGTTACATTTATTATAACTCCAACAATGATGGCTCGGCCATTTTGAGCGTATCTACTCATTTCTGTCGGGCCTACATAAGGTGGTCTTCTGTTGTTCCTATTTTTTGTCATCCTATCCACCATTTTTACGTTGGGCCGTAGAAGAGCACATGCTCGTAGTCTCTGTTCGAATGCATATCCAGCCGGTGATCCGCCCTTTTTTAGCCGTTGGCCAAAAGCTCACATTGGGCTTTATGGGCTGTTATGATTTCTCGAGGGTGTTCCCTATTGCAAACACCACACACCCTTTTATCTTTATTTTTCCAGCCCATTTTGACGCAATCTTATTCTAGCTCCTGTAGGAAGACATGACAGACATGAGACACACACACACACAAAGAGAGAGAGAGAGAGAGAGAGAGAGAGAGAGAGAGAGAGAGAGAGAGAGAGAGAGAGAGAATAGTTCATCAAGATCAAGAAGCAGCGTACCTTTTCTCTAATGCTAATAGTTTCATTCTTCCTTAGCTTGAATTTTAAATGAATCTTGAAGATTGATGTGTGTCACTTTTGTATATATATCTCTTTTCAATTGGGCCTATATGAGTCTATTTTCTGCAATTTTATTAAAACTTCCCAAACAGAGAAATGACGGCTCATTCATTTTTTCAAGCCCAGCCCATTTACATGCCCAAGAATTACGTGATACAATCTAATTTGGGCCAATAAATAAACTCACTGAAGTTTAGAAATTAGCTAATAAAGTCATTAACTATTTAATATAAAAGAAACTTATAATGGGCTAGGGTCAAACTAAACTTCAAAGACCCTTATTGTGGCGAACCTTTGTGCCTTAAAGTTTAATATTCATTTTTTCAAGCCCAGCCCATTTACATGCCCAAGAATTACTAGATACAATCTAATTTGGACAAATAAATAGAGTCACTGAAGTTTGCACATTAGCCTATAAAGTTACTAACTATTTAATATAAAACAAACTTATAATGTGCTAGGTCAAACTAAACTTCAAAGACCCTTATTGTGGTGAAACCTTGGGCCTTAAAGTTAAATATTCATTTTCTCAAGCCCAGCCCATTTACATGCCCAAGAATTACTAGATATAATCTAATTTGGGCCAATAAATAGATTCACTAAAGTTTGGACATTAGCCTTTAAAGTGACTAACTATTTAATATAAAACAAACTTATAACGGGCTAGGTCAAACTAAACTTCAAAGACCCTTATTGTGGTGAAACCTTGGGCCTTAAAATTAAATATTCATTTTCTCAAGCCCAGCCATATTTACATGTCCAAGAATTACTAGCTATAATCTAATTTGGGCCAATAAATAGATTCACTGAAGTTTGGACATTAGCCTATCAAGTGACTAATTATTTAATATAGAACAAA
>NC_033800.1:59286305-59297406 GCF_001876935.1 Asparagus officinalis | reverse complement strand
TGCTATACTTTTGTTGTTTAAAGCAAAAATTGTAGGTTGATGTGTTTCAGTTCTAAATTTTAGTCAAACTTACAATATTGCCATGTTCCATCCCCTACAATGCATACCAAGACCTTTGATGGGTAGTGTTGTGTATGTAGGTCTATGTTATATTGGATTCCTCTTGAAGCATAAGATTGATCTGAATTCAGACGCTCAAGCTAGTACAGGGGATTATGGGTAGAACAAATGACCAAATTGAGAGATCCCATATTAGTGATATTGCTAATTAGCGAGTTGAGACTTTTTTGATAGCAATAAAAACAAGGGAAAATTGCTTGGAGGAACTAAAAAAAACTTAGGCTATGCATCCTCCTCCCCCAACTAGAGTCAACCTCTTGTAAGCTCTTTGACCCAAGTTTTCATGCTAAAACACCCCTACTTGTAAGCTCTTTGACCCAAGTTTTCATGCTAAAACACCCCTAGCCCAACATTGTATATGTACTTTATAGTGTATTTTTAAGTATTGCCCATTTTACTGCTAAAACACCCCTAGCCCAACATTGTATATGTACTTTATAGTGTATTTTTAAGTATTGCCCATTTTACCCTTTTGTACCCATTTGGGAAGGGTATAAAGTATTTTCTCTTATTGGCCAACATATCATGTCATCATGAAGTCGGAAGTCACTTCCGATTGGGGTTATGGCTGGAGAGGATTTTTGGAGGGAAATGGAAAATTAGAGAGAAACCTACTAAGTTCCCTCCAAAATAACGTCTCATCTCATTGTAATATCTTCTTCCCTCTTTAGATTTACTCATAAGACCTTCAAACAACTTTCAACAACTAAAATATTCTTAACTTTTTCCTCTTAACTTCTTCAACAATCAAATTGGAAGATTCTTTAATGTGTGTGATTTCATTTAACACTAATACAATCCTTATTAAAGTCAATTTTGCAACAAGTTTAGTTAAATTGAAGATGCAAGCTACAGAGATTTTAGAGTACCATACGAAAGTTTTTTGATAAGTTACTCCCTCGAGAAGTTTTCCAATGTCTCGTTTGAGCTTTCAAAAGATGAAGATATTCTCAACATTATGATTATCATCGTTAAATGAGGTTAAATATGATAACCATGACTGTTACTAAAAGAGATAAAGGATCCACGCATGCTATAGGGACAGAAACAGAGCTTAAGTAAGTATTCAAAAGTATATTATCAGGTTCTAGATACACGTCATAATGGGAACTATGATATTTACGTCTTATATGTGACCTGAAGACATCGCACGTGACATATTGCCTTTATTTGTGACACATTGACTTTATTTGTGATATTTATGTCTTATATGTGACTTTACTAGTAATTGTCACACGTGACTTATATGTATTCTCACATGTGACTTATTATATGTATGTTACATTCAACTTGCAGTGTTCCTAATGTAAGCTCACAGTCATCAGAGCATATCGAGGAACCTTATGAGAGGATCCCAATCGAGGAATCAGAGAGAATGCCAAACAACAATCCTTAAGGAGAGCATGTGTGGATGATGAACGACGTAGTAAGTTACTCGTCACGGATCCCAACATGGTGGCACGAGACAATTACTGAAAAAGGGCAGCAATTTGAAAGCGCAAAAGAAGTTAGAATGACCCTTATATACTACTCTATAGCTAAGATGTTCGCTTTTAAATATGTTAACAATGAGCCAAAACGTATTCGTGCCATTTGCATGTTAAAAAAAAACAAAATGTTCGTGGTTGCTTTTCGCTTCACCATTGAGTCATGTGTCGGCCTTTGCTATAAAAAAAATTATTCCTCAACATACTTATGGACAACATAACATTACAGCTGGTCACTCCAGAGCATCAAGAAGGTGGATTGCGAGTATGATACAATCAATTATGAAGAGGCGTATATATATCACCCCAACTGATATTAGAAACGAATTACACTCTCAATGTGGCTTAAAAGTTAATTATTCTAAAGTTTGGCGTGCTAAGGAGATAGCAAAAGACCAAATATTTAGTTGCACAAGGCATCATATGATTTACTATCCTAGTTAGCCCATTAATTTGTTGATGTCTCTTTTAGAACGTATATGTATCACAGTTAAACATAAATGTGACGTGTTAGGAATGCTATGTGACAAATAAGCATCTCGTGTGATATTTCAATATTATATGTGACAATGAAATCCTACATGTGACGTTTAGACCTTATATGTGATACTTAGATCTGCTTTGTGACGTTTGAGTATTACATGTGATAGTTAGATTAGATCTTGCTCCTCATTTAACAAGTTATTTGTCCTTTTAACCATCATTTTAAGGTACCAAATGAAGGTGATGGAAATAAACTCAGGCAGTGTCTTCATCATTGAACAAGAAAAAAGGAGATTCAAGCGTTTATTTGTGTCCTACGGTGCATGCATATAGGGGTTTCTTAAGGGACGTAGGCCATTATTCTTTCTAGATGGGACTTTTCTGAAAGATCGCTACAAAGGGATCTTATTAGGTGCGACTGCTTATGATGGTAATCAAGGCATATTTCCACTCGCATTTTGCGTTTGTGACCAATAAAATGAAGCGAATTAGAGTTGGTTTATTCAAGGATTGCGGTATATTTTGTACAATCGAACAGAACCATACAATCCACCCTATGCTCTAGTAATTTTGTCAGATGCTAACAAAGGAATAAAACAATTTTTAAAAGATATATTTCCACATGTGTACTACTCCAGATGTGTACTTCATCTTTTTAAGAATTATAAATTGAAGCTTAGAGAGATAGTTTTGCCTCAAGTGCTGCTCAACGCATTTTAAAATTGTTGGAGTTTGCAACATACAAGTACACGAAAAGAAAATTTAAAGTTGGTTTACATGAGATTAGGATGACGGATCAAAGAGTTCACCAAGTAGCTCTAAGTTATGGTCCAAATAATTGGTTGAATTTTGTATTTCCTGTTATAAGCTACGTCAAATATCAGCCATTTTCTATGAATTTGAGTTATTAAATGTCACATCATTCTTTTATATGTGATTCTCATCTGTTACGTGTGATCTTTACTCGTCTCATGTGCAAATACGCTATAATATATGACACTTAGCTGTGACTGTGATATTTTGTTGTTTCCTGTGATAGTTGTTGTTTATATGTGACTCTTAGCTGTGTGCTGTGATATTTTGCTGTTGTTTGTGACATTTGTTATTTATATGTGACACATGATTATAATTTGTGATAGTGAATTTTTATTTGATACACAGATATGGTCATATCACTTCCAATGTTGCTGAATCTTTCAACAATTAGATTTGTATGGCGAGAACACTTCCTATTTGCGATATTATGGATCGTATTTTTGTGAAAATTATGGAAAGGATGAATACTCTCCGCGAGATGACAACAAAATGGAATAGCTATCTATGTCCTGAAGCAGAAAAAATTCTTTAAGAAAATTGTATGAAGGGAAGCACTCTTGAAGTATCGCATTCTACAGCTGAAATCTTCGAGGTATCATCACAAAAATCAGTACTTGAAGTATCGCATTCTACAGCTGAAATCTTCGAGGTATCATCACAAAAATCAGTACAAGTTGATTTGGAACACAAAACATGCACCTACAGCTGAAATCTTCGAGGTATCATCACAAAAATCAGTACAAGTTGATTTGGAACACAAAACATGCACATGTCATGCACGGGATATATTGCAAATACCATGTAAACATGTGTGTGCTGCTATTAACTTTATGCATAGAGATGTGTACCAGTTTTGCGATTGGTTCATGACGACTGAAGCTTTCAAGAAAAATTACGAACCAATTCTCTTTCCTATTCCAAATTATGATAAGCCAGATGTTACAAATGAAATAGTTCATATACTTCCCCCAAAGATGACAAAGAGATGTGGAAGGAACAAGAATAGACGTATCAACAACAGATATGAGAATTGACATCCAATTAGATGCTCAAGATGTCACGCTGAAGGACATAACCGAGCCACATGCACTGAACCTATCCAATATTAACGTTTCATAGCAGAATTCAAACTCTTTTGTGACTGTGGTCTATTACATATTACTTTTGACATTTTGTTGTGACATTTACTACTTAAATGTGACATATTACCTATTCGTATGACTTGTTAGTATTAACTGTGACGCATGTAAGAACTTTACTTTCAGATTCTATTTAATATGCTAAAGAAAAGATCACCAAGAAACTACAAACTGCTAGTAAACATTTTATTATTTACAAACAGCTAGTAAACATCCAACATCCAACAAATGAAACAGTTATATGTGTTTGTCTAATATTTGCACTCAATCAAAGGTACATCATTACCCCCAAAGTACAAAAGATATTCTGGATCATCAATGTCTAACTTCAATCGCAACTTCTTCCATTCACGACCTTCGCATATGATTTGAGCAACAAGTCATGCCCATAACATCTCAGGCTCCCTTTGCAAGGCTTCAATATTCATTGTCTCCCTTCCCTTGAGGATCGCCTTGATAACAAAATATGCATGTATGCCACAATCATATCTATAGAAATATCACATAACACTTAACAGCAGCATATGTAACTGGTAACGAGATTATATCATACAGAATGTACAAATATCATATAACAGCAGCATATGTCACACAGAATACCAAAATATCACATAAATACAGCATAAGTAACACATCATACCAAAATATCATATAACATCAGCATAAGTCACACAGAATACCAAAATATCACATAACAATGTGAATATATCACTCAGAATATCACTATGTCACATAAAACCAGCATATATGACATAAGCAAGTATCACAAGTATTAATAAACTGGTAAGTATAAGAAACTTACGAGCTTTTTTTTGTGTTTGACAAGGAACTGCTTCATATTTGAATGTTCAGAATGTCGACGCTTGGTCGTACCACTCACCATCCTATCTAAAAATAGTTGGATGGACAACACGTCTCTAGCTCATGCCTCGTGGTCAGTGGAAATGTAATGTCTGTATTTTTTTACCCCAAATTGACCTCAAGGACATGCCAATGATCAGCGTGACATATCGGAATTATCAAAACATCCTTCCCGACATCTATATGCTTCTTTATATAATTTTTATGGACATTTCTCTCATCCAAATTTGAAGCGGTTAGTAACCAAATCTTTAGAAAAAAGAAAGGAAAATAATCGAAAGAAAGTCAAATAACATATAAATGCAATATAACTCCAAAAAGTATTATGATCGACATTACTCACACTAAAATATAATGTGACAATAGCAAATTTTCTTTCCCGGTCGACATTTTCTGGCAGCTTGAGTCATTTTTAAAGTCTTGTAACTAATGCTTTAACGGTCTAACGATTGCAAATGTAATAAATCATGTAAATATCAAAAACTTGAGTAACACCGCAAGTTAAACAAAAACTAACATCATCCTTTAATCTTCCACCATGTAGAAGATGAAGCATATCATATCTGCTAATAGTTTAGTCTTCAACCTCGTAAACAGTCCTCCTCCTACAAATTGTAGAAGACAATCAATGTATAAGTGACATATTCAACTCAATACATAAGTGTCACAGGAAAACACTAAATGTCACAGAAAAACAGTAATAATCACATTTTGTGCGTGTGTGTGTGTGTGTGTGTGTGTGTGTGTGTGTGTGTATGTCACAATAATGAGGTAACTATCACAGGCCAAATATAAATATCACAGAATAACACATATAAGTAACAGTAAACCACTAACTATCAAACACTGCATGAAAATATCACAGAAAACTTGCACATGTTAATGAGTAAATAAGATCTTAATGACTAAATGTAAATATCATAGAAAAACACGTAAATACATGCGGATATCTAAAAACTTATTCATAAATAGCTACTTCATACTTACTTGTCAAATTTTAATGTTAGAAAATATTGAAACCACTTGCTTTCATCATCCAATACATCAGGAACGTCCTGAACAGTGAAATTATGATAAAATCCTTCATCGAATGTTCCCGGGAGCCTGATATCAAAGTCTTGCAAAGAAGAAATGCTCATATTCAACATCCCCAATAACTTTTTTTCTTCTTCGGTTTTTTCTCTTCTCCATAACTCTTTCATGGATGTTCTCATACCCTCATGTGAAATTGCAAGTGGTTTCTCATCATCATTCTCCCCCTTGTCGTCGTCATCTTTCACCACAATGACAACTTTCTTCCCTTTCCTCCTTTTCTTAGGCATTTCTGTTTGGAATGAAGATTCTAAAACCTTGGGCTTTTTTGTTATTCTCTGGCTCTTTGCCCGTAGCCCCTGAATAAATTCTTACAACCTATCATCACTTTCCTCCCTCCTCTTCCTTCCCTTCTTCTTTTTAGTAACTTCCTCAATTACTTTCACTTCTTTAGGTTGTATAAAGATCACAGTTAATGAGTATATGTCATATGAGAAATTCATGTATCACAAATAATAAGCAAATATCACAGATAAACTGTTTAAGTCATAAAAGTAGACTAAATGTCACAAAAGACGTATGAATGTCACAACGGATAGTTAACTATCACAAATAATAGGGAACTATCACAAGTAAGGTGTAAATATCACAGACAATAAGCAAATATCACATGTTAAGTAAATTCTTAAATGTCACAGAGTATAAGCAATTCCCACATGATTTACGGAAGAGCTACCTCCTCAAGTTCAATGCCCATGTCTTGGCCTTGATCATCTTCTTTCTCTGCCTCGTCTTTTCTCTCTATTTGAGGCTGCATAAATGTCAAAACAATAACCAATTTTGTTCAGCAAATCTTTTCTCAATATCTTTTCCCCCATGTGAAACAGGAAATAAGTTACTACCGCATCTTTTTTCCCTTCCATGTTTTTGTTCGGCAAATCTTTTCTTAGTCTCGACCTTAATGGCCATCATATCAACGCCGCAAGCAACAAGTTCTTACTCATAGGCTTCATTCAACATCACTAACTTGTCATAAGCTTCAGACTACATTAACAATTAACTTTCGGTGAGGAAATGTCACAAATAAGAAGACCACATATAATGTCACCAACATTACCTCTTTTCTGACTCTTTTCTTTCTCAAAGATTTTTCAGAGTCAACTTTCTCCTCTCTTTTAGCCTTCATCTTTGTAGGCTCTTGTTTTATCTCCTCATGGACATACCGCGGCATATCTTGCTCCGGTAAGATGTGGATTACGGCTTCTGATTTCTACGTAATCGTTGCAGTCCGCAACGAACCCACCTTCTTACCCTCTATTGTCCAGTTTATCATTGGTGGCTTGAAATCATCGACTCTGGCTGGCTCCTTGATGTTTGTAATCTCATAGTACCATAGCTTCAAAAAAATCAACATTCAAACAATGAAGTATCACAAAAATTAGATACAAATATCACATGTAAATGGCAATAATCACATATAAGAAAGTAATATCACATATTAGCTACAAATATCACATAGCAGGGATAAATGTCACATATGGGGCACAAACGTCACATATCATATATCACATGTAGAAGATGCTTATCACATAAACACATATTAACTATAAATATCACAATTAAACAATGCATAGCAAGGACAAATATCACATATGGGGCACAAATGTCATATATTAGTGTGATATATCACATTTAAATGGCAATAATCACATATAACATGATAATATCACATATAAAGTACAAATAAATATCAAACTTAAACAATACATATCAGGGGGAAACGTCACATATGGGGCACAAACGTCACATATAAGTGACGTATATCACATGTAAAAGACAATAATCACATAAAAGGGGATAATATTGCATATTAACTATAAATATCACAATTAAACAATGCATAGTAGGGACAATTACCACATATGGGGCACAAACGTCATATATTAGTGTGATATATCACATGTAAATGGTAATGATCACAGATAACGTGCAAATGCAACATATTACTTACAAATAATACAGATAACCCACCGATAGCAAGGGAGCGCAGCCGCTAAGATATGTCTGCCCCTTTTTTGCTATTTTCGCATCCTTGGAAGAGTCCCACAATTTCTTGTAGATGATCGTCGCCCATGAAAAATGAACAACCAAATCTATCCGAGCCATATATTTGAACATATACCGCGGTGCATTCATTCTAGCGGTTACAGTCCATATCATTGTGAGTTGATAGAGGATTTGAAGCATAACAAAATCTGAAACATCCATTTTTTTTTTACTGAACCAATTTATCCAATAAGGCCTCAATGTAGTCTCGGCCACTCTTGTATTGCGATTGTTGCTTGTTGTTGAAGTATGTGGTCCATATCCTATTCGCTGTATCGTGATTCCCTTCCGGTTTCTCCCATTCATCATTAAACCGGGTATGTTTAAGCACCCAATTTACACCAAACATGTAGGCTTGTTTAGTCCCTGTTTGGCCATCCTTGAAAAGAAAACTTTATCCTTGAAAAAAACTTTCACGTGGTAAATCTAGATGATCTAGCAGTAGCATGATCGTTGTTTTGTCGGATGGAATTGCTCCAAAACTAACATAATTTTTAAAATTGGAGGATCCATAAGCCTTCCAATGTTCGGCCCTCATTCGTAGAACAATTTCATCCATGAATTGACAATATCCACGTATATTGCAACAAATTCTGACATCACGCTTACTGTAAAACACAACACAAGAGATACTAAATCTACTTAGGGTTCTAATGCGAATAAATTCACAATGCCAAACAAATTAAATGAACAAATGTGAATAATTCAGTTGATACTTACATCTCAGGCTTTATTGTAGCTAATTCAGATGATTGAGATGATGAATTCGTCATCCTGTATTTTCAGCAGTGAGTGTCACTGCTCGGTGAAGAAGAGGGACTCCAGCGTACGACGAGCTTGCGGTCGGCGGGGGGTCCTTGTCGACGGATGATGAGCGGACGAGCGGACGACGACATAGTAGTCCGACGACGAGTGGTCGAGCAGACGACGAGAGGTCGAGCAGACGACGAGCGGACGAACGGGCGACGAGAGGACGAGCGGCAGAGTGAATACCAAGATTCGAGAGTCGATGAATTCAAAGGAGAGTCGCCGAAGACGAAGACGAAGACGACGAGCGGCGGCGGTCTTGAGAGGAAGAGGGTTTCTATATAAGGGCTGGGGGCGGTCTTCGACGAAGACGACGAAGATGAAGACAAAGTCGAAGAAAACGAAGACGAAGTCGACGAAGACGATTCAAAGGGTTGTCGGCGGCGGCGGTCTTGAGAGGAAGAGGGTTTCGAAACTGAGAAAATTGGTTGCAGACGATGAGGGTTTCGAAAATAGTGCTTAGAAAGGGATTGTTGGAATAGTATTTTTTTAGTTTTAAATTGGGAAGGGTAATTTGGGAATGCCTTGATTGGGTAGTGGGTCGGTCTGTACACTGTTTGGGGCTTAGTTGCACTTATTTTTCTATATAAGGGCTTGAGGATTATGGTTTTTGGGCTGGGGAGGAGGATGCATAGCCCAAGTTTTTTTAGTTCCTCCAAGCAATTTTCCCTAAAAACAAGCAAACAAATAAACCACAGTTTGAACTTAAACCTCGAAAATACGAATTACCCTAGAAAATTCCAAATGCATGCTAATGTTTTGAAAAGAGATGATAGCTTAAACTAAACCTAGGAGTGCTCAAAATTCATTCTCAACCTTTGGTGATCGTAATGAGTAGGGGTGCTAAACCGTATCCGGATCCGAGGAAATATATGTAACCGTATCCATTAGGATACAGATATGGTCACTCAAATCTATAATTGATAGGATATTGTTATGGATATGGTTTTGTAGTGAAATATACATATCCGAAGTATTCTAACACACATTAGTCATACTATTACGATAGTTTCGATTCTTAAATTATGGATTTGTGTTTAATTTTGATGATCAACATGTCTAATCTTAGCTTTTTTTGTTATAATGTAACATATTAACGATCTCTTTTGTATCACATGAACTATATTTTTCTTAATACTGTCTAGTTTTCTCATACCGTTTTGTATCCGCATGCATATCCGCTTATATATTCGTATCTATATCCATAGCCGTATCCGATTTTAACAAACATGGATATGAATTTTCCTTACCGAGATATATCCATATCCGTATCCGAGATGGGTAAGCGGATATGGATATGGTAAGCATCATATTCGAGACGTATCCGGACCGAATGCACCCCTAGTAATGAGCATACTGCCTGCAGAGCATATTCAGAGACACTATAATACCCGCGCTCGTTTAATCATCTGCAGGTTATAAATGGAGTTTATTAGAATCTCAACGAGTTTCCATAGTCTCAGTGACACGTGCCGTTCTCAATTAGAATCAATCTTGTCGCTAAAAGTAAGAGGAAAAACAATACATCCAAAATTAACAGAATAAATCAAGCTCCCCCAAAATAACAGGACGATACACAAGTTTAGATCCATATCAGAAGAGAAAAAGGGAAAAGAACTGTAGAAGAGTCAGATGAGTTTCCAAAGTCTCGGCAAAGGCTGTCATTATTAATCCTTAACAGTCTTGTTGATAGAAGACGAAATCACGAGAGAGAGAGAGAGTATTTTCATTGCTTCAAGCACGCTCATATCGAATGAATCAAGCTCCCCCAAAATAATACGATGATAAACAACATAGATCTCATAGAGACCAACACTACGATTTTGTATGATGAGAACAGATGAATTAAGTAAAAACTTGAAGCCTATAAAAAGTGTGCGAGTTTAGATCCATATGGAAAGGGGAAAAAAGCGGAAGACCGGTTAATAAGCAGAATCACTTCCACAGCTTTCGGAGGGACATATTCTTCTCCGTCTCCTTCTTCATAACCTTGGCCACAGCCATTTCAAAATCCTCTTGGGTCACATGAACTATAAAGCAAAGCGGAAATCAGGGCCGGAGCCAGGAATTTCAGTAATGGGGGTCCAAAAAGGAATTATCAAAAATAGGATGACATATAATTTCCCCCGGTGATTGATTAAGTATACAAACATAGTTACATAACAGGACTTTCAAAATAGAATTTTAAATTAGAATATAGTGCACAGTGCATACAGTAACATTCGTCTTCCCTTCATTTCTTAAAATTAT
>NC_033800.1:59248805-59281305 GCF_001876935.1 Asparagus officinalis | reverse complement strand
TTTTACACATACCTTAACTAAAACTTTTGATTTTCCCATAACTTTCACTACTTCGCCAACATATGATCCAGGCTCTTGAAGAAGTTGCAACTCCTCCCTCAACATTCTCACTGCAGTTATTTTCACAAGTACAATGAATTAGCACGCGGAACATAAGAAAAATGCTTTCTTAAAAAATTCATTTCATTGAATGAAAAAAGAAATAGATACTAAAATTTTGCATCAGAAACAATGTACGCAACAAATCATGTCATGATCATATATGCTAAACCATGGAAAGGCAGGCTAACCCCGCCTTATTGGTCACAACACAGCAGACATATATACTTCAATAATTTGAAAAATGGGAGGTCTTAGTAGGGAAAATTTACGTTAGTGGGAGGGAACACTTACAACAGAACTCACAAAAGAAAATTATGAAGTAAAGGGTTTAAATCAAACTATTAATTATTAAAGATGGTAACAATCGCCATTAATCCTTCCAGTTTTTGTCTCATGTAATTCGGCAATATATGCTAACAATCAGCAACATCATATATCATATAGAAAAGGATAATGTTGTTAATGGTATCGATTAGCTATAACCTAGACTTTCCAGGATCTTCAGGTCATGACTTCTGCAACTTGCGCATAATTAAACTAGAAAACTGTAAGCAACTCAAGTTTATTAGCTGGATAGGACCTTACCACGAATGTAGACCACTAAACGCATGGCATAATATGGAAAAATGATATTCCAGCAGCTAGCAATCTTGAATTTGACACATGCACGAGATTATCAATTAACTTCATCAGCCAGGATCACATCATGAGTTAACGTTTCCACAACGCACAAATTCCTAAGCACAAATACTGTCCTTGAAAAATAGAAAATGACAAAGTACGAACTTTATGCAGTTTGAAAATTTTCTTCTACAAGAAAAAAATATCAGAACACCAATTCTAAAGTTAAAAGAAATTAATTGCTTAAAGTGGACTGGTTCAAGATTACAGAAACACAGGCTAGATCTCCGAACTCCAAGCCCAATTGAATCCTTGATCACTGCACTTCAGCTTGGCACCTACTTTAATATTAAATAGCTTGACTCTCCGAACCCATATTTTGAACTTTCAGAAACTTCAATACGTTAAAAAAATGAGGAATTGATAGTTTGTAACAAAAATTAGAGTTCAGGTTCATTTTAAATTTTATCCCAGAAAAACATTTACATCCTATCATCCCAAAAGTACAACTACTATATACTCCTCTCTGTCAGTCTCAACTAATGCAGTAATAGATGTACATCCCACCGCCTTGTATCATAGTAGTTTTACACCATGATGTACAACTTCTTATAAATAATGATTTTTTTAGTAGGTTCAAACTCACTCTTAACCCACATAGAATGGAAAAATACAATTCCCAAATTCAAAAACGTTAGCAGCTACCCTTTAATCTCCTGTCTCACATATCATTGCTTCAATTTTATAAAATGTTGAACATTCATGGCACAGCTCTATAGCATATGACCCCCTGATTTTTTTTTACAGGCCAGCTACTTTGTATATGATCTTCTCATGATTCTCCCAAGAGACTTAAAACTTTTAATCTCTACAATTTGGGTTTTTCTGACAACTTTGACTAATTCATAGAGATGAATCATCATTATCAACATTATTGCATCCCACCTTCACAATTTAGGAACGCATTAACCACCCAATTACAACAGAGCCAAACCTCTCAGGAGAAATTATTCATAAAATGCAAGATGAAAGTAGTTCAAAAGTATTTTACGCCTTTTAAGCACGGTGGTTGTAAGGGAATGTCAGTCACAATAAGGAAACGTGATAGCTAGCCTTAGTCAGACTCTTTTTTTTTTCTATTCTAGGAGGCTATTAAAGAGCCCCTCGGCGCCATGAATATATGACTTAGATCTCCCAAGTCCAACTTGACACCAGGCCTACATTGTTATACCATCAGCCTTCTCTAGGACTTGGCACCAGCGCCCTTATCTGGATCTATAACAACTCTTTGTAGTTTACATCAGATGATTAGGTTTGAAGCAAGTAGTACATGTTAAACCAGTAATTACAAGAACTTTCTCACCCCAACAGCTTCACAGTGGTGATGGGATAAGGATGTTTGAAACTACCCAATAGCTATTAACACAAAAATCACGAACTTATCTGCATGATATTCCTTGGCCTATCGACCTAATCTAGTGGCAAACTCACACTCTGAACTTGTGTAAGAAGGATGGGAGTTGTAAAGTTGGGATATTTTGCAATTGCTCAGAAATGACACTGAGCACAAATATCTAATCATGAAACAATCATTTTTTATGGCTCTCCAGTTATAAGTTGTAATAATTGAAGCACTAAAATCATGTATCAATCTAATGTTCACAAGTCTGACATGTATACAATTACAAAGAAACCTATCTTGGGGAACTTATAATTCATGATCCAACAAAATGTAGATCACAAATGCTATTTATTTCATGTGAATTTTGAGCACTTGACATTTTCCAATATATTCAATAAATACTCGAGGCATATACACTGAGGTAAAACAAGTCGCACTCAAAAGTTGATTGCAAATACCTAACAATTACTGTCATATACAGAACAAGAAAATATATCACTACATCCAAATCAATCAAAAGATAAACCTAGGGTTTTCCCTTCCACTTCTTCCAATGAATGCACTGAGCAAACAGGGTGAAACTTAGGGTTAGAGTTTACTAAAGACTAAGTAGTACCCAAAAAGATAGTCGTACATGTAAACTCGTTCAGTAGTATGCAGTTTGTGAGCCTACTTCCTCAAAAATCTGTTAATTTCCGCACAAGTTTCAATTTTTAAGGCAATAAACTTAAATTTTATTCAACCAAACACTGATTTCCCGAAAATCATCAACAAATCACTTTCGCTTTTAGTTCCAGAATTAGGATCGCGGTTAGGGTTCAGGTCATCCATAACAATTGCCAAGTCTAGGGTTTCAAATACTGGCTTCTTTCAACGAGGACACTTAGGGCTATGGTCAGATTTAGGGTTAGGGTTTTGTAACTGACCTTTGGAGTTGAGATCGTTGCGCTGCGCCTCGAGGCGATTGAGATTGTGAGACTTCTGGCGGAGCTGGAGCTGGAGATCGTGGATGTGCTGCGTGTAGTACTGCCTCAGCCCTTCTCCTCCGCCGCCTCGGGCTTTCACCTGCGGTGACCACATCTCGCCGCCGTCCGCCGCCGGCTGGTTCTTCTCGATCACCGGCCGCTGAGGGTGTGGGTCGTTTGTTGAGGGTGTGGATCGTTTTGTGCTTTGCTTGCTGAGGAGGACAAAGGAAGATCCCTAATTTTGAGTAGCCTGCTTTCTATCTGTTTTTATAATTGAAATTATTATTTCTGTAACATTATAATTGAAAATTATTAAAAGGGGTAAATTTAACAATGGTTTTCTTCTGTAGTATTTTAATATCTATCCCTCAGAACTTCATATTTTGATACTAGTCCTTCAAACTGCCATGTGGTTAGGTTGAGAGTATATAAATGAAGGTGAATAATTCATTAAGCCATTTTTCATCATTTCTAAATTGATTGCCCTCTTCGCTCCCGCCACCAATATTTACACACGATCGCCATTGGGAACGAAGTCTTCGAATCTAACTATCCTTCAGTTCTTCCTGCCTTACAAAATCTCCAAAATATCCTTGTTGTTGCTTCCCTTCTGTTAAAAATCTTCATCATTAACATGATGGCGAGGCTCAAGACATCAGGAGCTAATTGAAAAGAGGGGGGGAGGAGAACATGTTGTTCGGTGGAAGGAATTAAACAGTATGGATATTTAGTAATTTATCATCCATGGTTAAGGTCAATCCAACTATAGCTTAAAGTTTCAAATAGAAACCCTAACAAAGGGACCAATATCAACGCGGTAATGCTATTTGAGGGACTAATATCAAAATATGAATATTTTAGGGACTAATATAAAATAGATCAGATGTAAGGTGCTAATATGGAAAACCCCATTTAACAAAGGGTGAATTTCACACAACACCTTGAAACTTTGGGCTGCTTTCACGGAACCCCACCCCAACTTTGTTTTGCCAAATAAATCCTCCAAAGTTTTCCTAACGATAGTTATTTTTGCTTGAGGATAGGTCAAGATTGGAGCCCCAAATCCTTTTTTATTTCTTCTATTTTAAATTTTATTTCTTTATTAATCAATCTTCCTTATAATGCTAGGAAATATAAAATTTCAGTTTAATTTTCTAAAGTGGTTTTCTCATTCAGTGGCATTTAGTGGCTAAGCCAGGAAATTTTTCTTTTGGTAAGGGGTGCCCAAAATGCAATCATCATACTATATGATGATATATGATAAATTTTCATATATATAAATATATGAAAGAACATGGAATAAAAGTTTTACAATTAATATGCTATAAGTTATCTTAGTAAAAATTATTGAAAATATGTTTTTGTTTTAAAATGACTTGGGTCTTTTTTCTACTGGCTGGTGGTTTATTTTAATTGAAATGGTTTTTTAAGGATAATAGGGCATTTCATATTTTGAAGTAACGATGTCAAGAGAGTTTTTTGAGAAAAGTTTAAAGATCAGCAAGGTTTTGTGAGATTGACCATAGTGAAGGGGGGTTTGCTCAAATTTTTAAAGTTTGATGGGGTGGTCCACCTCAAAACTTGAGGGGATTTACTCAAATTATAATAGGTTGTGGTTTGAGACACACCCCACAGTTGAGGGATTTTTTTGAAAATTAACCCAAGCTTATGTTTTAATTATCGATGGGGCATCATATGCTATGTTGCTTTTCACCTTGTAGCATATTGTATTTCGCTTTGTAAAGTATGAAAACATAGAGAGTTATGTGGGTTTAAAAGTAAATTAAGGGAGTAAAATTTTAGGCTTATAAGCAAATTCCCTACATTCAGTGGGTCTTTTTGCAAAAACCTAGGGGGACCATGGCCGCGCATGGGCCCCTTTTCTCCGCCACTGTTCTCATTCAAACCGTTCAATTGAGATAGATTTTTTTAAGTCGCTATTACACGGATTTTTCCAACTTCAACTAATCATGTCTCAAAATAACTAAACCGGATAAGGAGATTATGGTTCAAGATTGACGTATGAGAGTTGATAAATTTTGGAGAAAAGTTAGGTAGTTTAGTAGGAAAAATAAAAATTTGGGTGCGTATTGACAAAAGACGCAAAATTATGGAGGTTTTTATTAAATTTACCCTTTAACAAAACTATGATGATTTTTCAAGGTCTTTACAAATTTACAAGGGGCCTAACAGTAATTAACCCTATTATTAAACTTCTATAAATAAAGGGTGTTTTTTTATAACTGCTAGATTATGGTTTTGTAATTCTTTTCTCATTTTGTTGATCATTGTGCAAAAGGGTAAAATAGATGATTGCTTATTTAGAAATGCATCGCAAATTTTAAATTAATATGTGCAAAACATGTAAAGGTTTTTCGATACTAGTCCCTCAAATCTTCAATAATTTTATACTAAGCCCCCAAAATATGGAAATTGCATATTAGCGCCTCAATTAATGTAGAATCTTTCAAAATCATCATTTTGCTTAATCCCGTTATATTTGAGAGGACTATCCCCCAAATATAACTTAATAGGTAAAATTACCATTTTGCCCTTATGTTAAGTAAACTTAAAAGATTAGGTGCCAACAGATCTTCAGAAGTCGTAGAATTGATACATACAGATATTTATGGGCCATTCCCTACGGCATCTTGGAATGGTCAACAATATTTTATATCATTCATAGACGATTACTAACGTTATGGGTACCTATATCTCATTTATGAAAAATCTGAGTCTCTGGACATGTTCAAAGCTTTTAAAGCTGAAGTTGAGAATCAACTCAATAAAGGAATTAAAACCATTAGATATGATCATGGTGGTGAGTACTACGACAGATATGATGGTTCAGGTGAACAACGTTCAGGACCATTTGGTAGATACCTAGAGGAATGTGGTATCGTCCCACAGTACACCATGCCAGGGTCACCCAGCATGAATGGTGTAGCTGAAAGATGAAATAGGACTCTTAAAGATATGGTAAAAAGTATGATTTCACATTCTTCTTTACCAGAGTCACTTTGGGAAGAAGCATTAAAGACGGCAACTTACATTCTGAATAGAGTACCGAGTAAAGCAGTTGCTAAAACACCTTATGAGCTTTGGACTGATCGAAAGTCCAGTTTAAAGCACTTACTATAGGTGTCTAAAAAAGCCTATAGGTGTCCGCACACAGCTCGAGACAAAGAAAAAGCGATGAACACCATTATCCAAGTCGAAGGGGATTGTCCGAGTCAGAGAAGATCATCTGATGCTGACAAGCGCATGAAGCGAATCGGCAAAACGTTGATGACGTGGTGACGAACCATCAGAACGGCCAACGCCAGGTGGCCTGCATGCTCACCGGCCACCACCAAGTGGCTCGCATACTAATCAGCCACCAAAATAGCAAACCAAATGGCCCACGTGTTCACCGGTCACCTCTAAGTGGCCCGTACGCTCATCAGCCACCTCCAAGTAGCCAGCGCACTCATCAACCAGCTCCAAGTGGCCCGCGCGCTCATCATCCAACTCTGAATGGCTTGTACGCTCATCGGCTAGCTCCAAGTAGCCAACATGTTCACCGGTCACCTCTGTGACGCCCCTGGGTTCACACAAGGCTGCAGTCCGAAGTGAAACCATGCTGTGGGCTCGCACATACCAGTTATGGCTCGACAATTGTAGTAGTAGATCTATGCTCACGCTTTCCAACATATCTTTAATCACCTCATTCTGATATCGGACGAGAGAGTTAGAACCAAAATACCGAGGACGTACGAACTGGCTCGCACAGTGCCGAGCCACCAATTGAACAAAACACCATGTGTGGACTCGTACATACCATGTTTGTCTCGGCTATTAGAATTGTAGATCTCTTCTCCAGCTTTCCAACGCATCTTGAATCACCTTATTCGAGATCGGACGAGAGAGTTAGAGCTAAAATACCCGAGTACGTACGAACTGGCTCGCACAGTGCCGAGCCACCATTTGGTGGCTCGCCCACAAAGATGAATCGACTGGGTGGTAAACGGGTCGGGTCGGGTCGGGTCATAGTTAACCCGACCCGTATAAGTGTGACCCGACCCGACCCATTTAATAAATGGGTCAACATGACCCGACCCGTTTATTAAACGGGTTACCCGACCCGACCCATATAACCCAAATGACCCGTTTAAGAACTTATGGTGTTTTTTCACCTCCAAAATACAAATCGTAACATAACATCAACGCCTCTGAGTTTGGTTGTTTTGTTGAGCCCATCAGTGTTGCTATCTATTCTGTTTAGGACTAATTCCATTGATATCTGATGGCATGGCCAATATCTTACCATCTTAAATATATATCATGAATATAATAAAATGTTATGATTTAAAATCGATCATGCATGTAAGAAAAATTGATAAACACATAAACTTAACCACACAATAGTTGACAGGAAAAGGATGAAAAAGCAACGCTTTGTACACTTAATCGTTTTTCAACACAAAAAAATGCTTCATCATTTACATTATGTATCACCAGCACGCATATACACTTAATCGTTTTTCAACACAAAAAAATGCTTCATCATTTACATTATGTATCACCAGCACGCATATGTAAACTTAACCAATGCTCTTCTCCCTACTAAAATGCAATTTCCTCCACAGCCTTCAATTTGGCACACCATACAAGAACCCATCACAATATTCACTATAATTCAAAACTCTCTACAAGCTAAAAAAGAAAGAACACAGACTATATGATGAATCTAAACTTTTCTCATTATTGCAGAGAAACCTTGTTTCATAAAGGAGCTGCACAAGTAGTTCTAACTGATTACACCGGCTCTTCCCCGCGACTGATTACACCGGCTACAATGAACGACCCTCCTCGCTCTTCCCTGCGACATCTGCAGGGATGTAATACATCAAAATGAAGCAGACAAAGAAAATAAATGCATTACTATTACAAATCAAGTGTTAGTTTATCTGCAATTTTTTTGAGCTGACATGCAAATTGGATGAAACAAGTGCTGTACTTTTCTTCATACACAATAAAAATCCAATTACTATTCCTAAGTAGCTATTTCTTAACCAAAACTGAAAATATTTTCATTTCGATCCTAACATTTGCTGCAGCAGCTCTATTTAACTCTTATGTACATGATATACATAAACTAGTGTTCGCTAAAAGAGCATATTACTCAAACCAATCAAAATTTAGACAAAAATTAACTTTTTGAAAAAGAATAGACAACAACATGATAGATTAAGAATACATTGTTTTTCTACCTCCATCTCTTCAAACTTCAGACTCCCCTCTCCCTCTTGAAAACAGAGACTAGAGAGCTATCTTTGAATTGATTCAACAATGGAAGATTCCCAATCATCCTTTACCCTCCAAAGGAAACACTCATCATTACCCTTCCAAACTAAACAAAATCTTCATCATTGCTAGACTACATTATTAGAATGGTCTACTGCCCTGGAGTTTATAAAATATCGAAAATGAATCCCATTAGAACCATCCTCACAGAAATGAGGGAGGTTTACACTATGAATAGAACAGTCAAAACATCCTTCTAATCCAATGAAAGTATGGTGCCCTTTCTTCAGACAAATTCCCCAACACTGTACATATGAATATATAAATGCGAACATAATCGAACAACAATATTGTTCAGAAACCAAAGGTTCATTTTGACCCGAGGATCCGAGCTAAGAAAAAGAGAAGACAAAAGCTGCTAATTTTCTTAACCGTTTCATTCTTTAAGTATCTTTTCATGTCAGAGACTTCTATTCAGAATGAATTCAAACATTATACACCATAATAAGATAACTTCACATTCTCACCGTTTTGGTATATCTTCAGGTATCTGGTTCCCTGGCTGTGAGAAGAAATGTTTGGCATTTTGAGCTACCTCTGCTTCAAGTATTGCTTCCAGCACGATATCCGATCCTTTAGGTTTACCTGAGCATTACATCAAAATCCAAGATTGCTTTAAGATGAGCATATACAAGTAGTAAAAGTAGGGAGTGAAATAGAAAACAATAAATATATAAGACTAATATTAATTTCTGACACTTTTCTAGGACACTCTGTCGATGTCGTTATTTATGATTATTAAATACTTACGTCATACTAATTGTGTATTATTAACTATTAAGATATATATTTATCATCCATATATGTTAAGACCAAATTAATAGAAACAAATTGAAACAGAGATTCACACATAGCAAAGTAAATATGCTTCAGTATAATAGAGGAGATAGATTTGGTTGTTATATAGAAAGATGTATTTAGACCAATTCCCTGATCGATCGGACGTAGGTAAACATAATATCAAGTTTTGAAATATCAGCAAATACCAATAAATCAGCTGTACTTATCAGGAAATTAAGCACGTTGAACAGAACTGCCCAAAATAATTGATACTGTCACTATTAGCTAAAAAGGACTAACAAATATTGCATTGGCTAATAACACCTAACATGAGTACGATTACATTTTACCATAGTTAATTTTATAATATCATATTAGGAAAACTGAAAAGAAATCAATCACAAGAAAACTTAAAATTAAACAAACTTATTTCATATGCTGATACTTCAACGCAAAAGTGATGAAATTGTCAAACTACTGCCACCAATACCAATAAGTGAGATTTTTAAAGGAGGGTTGATACGAAAAACTCCCTTCTCCATTGGCAAGTTTAGCAGTAGCAGCACAACAGGCTCATTTGATGCAGGACCAACTGATTGATGAACATCTACAAATCTCTTAAGAAATGTGGTAGGCTTAGATACTGACTGGAAGAAATATATTACTCTGGAATCTAATAAGTGAAATTAGAAACTGACGGAAGTCTGAAATAATAGTATATTAATAGGAAAATAAACTATTCCACAAATGTTCTTCTCAAGGGTAAGAACTTTCTTCTTAGGCTCTTCTTAGAACAATATCAGTGTTCGACTTGGAAAAGACTAGCTTAGATGCGATCATGGGGTGTTTCAAGTCCTTTTTTATTGTACTGCCCCAAATGTTATTAGATTGCATGTGCCCCAAATTGATTGAAATGAAACAGCTCAAGGAGAGCCCTACTTTACTGTGATGACTAAATACAAATAAGTGAGATTTTTAAAGGAGGGTTGATACGAAAAACTCCCTTCTCCATTGGCAAGTTTAACAGTAGCAGCACAACAGGCTTATTTGATGCAGGACCAACTGATTGATGAACATCTACAAATCTCTTAAGAAATGTGGTAGGCTTAGATCAAAGTTACTGATAGATTTGGCAATGAAAACCTTCTAAACTCGAATACATGTAACTAGAAAGTGATGATGCATCCTTTTGTAGACTACATGAGATCAAAGTTACTGATAGAACATAAATCAAAATTTCCTTCTTGGCGTACATCACACAATCTCAAGAGCTGCAGCAATGAAAACCTTATAAACTCGAATACACGTAACTAGTCCTTATGTAGACTACATGAGATCAAAGTTACTGATAGAACATAACTCAAAATTTTCTTCTTGGCGTACATCACACAATCTCAAGAGAGGTTTTTTTAGGCTGTTCTAAAACAATAATGTCATACTATCATTAAGAAAGAGAGGTAAAAAAAATTTTAAAACAACAATATTCCATTGCTAACCTAGCAAGGGAATTCGAGCACTAATTACCATTATTATTTATGCTAATATTAAATGGGATAAGATAGAACAAGCCCACTGAGTAGAGAAATCAAAGGAAAGAAGTTCGGCAAATGTAAAATGCTCATGGTATGATAATTGCTAGGGAACAGATAAGTCAGAAATCTCAATGGTTCATGCACATTCTTAAGTTAATTCCAATCTCTAGAGTGCAAGAAGCAAGTAAAAATCTCCAAAAATCAAACCATAAACCAATAGTCAAAATTGAACAAGAATGCAACAGAAGCTCTGATACTCCATGCTCTTAAACTGTTTTAGGTACATAGTTTAACCTAGAATTCCTCAAAAATCCTCAAAAATCAATAAAATTGCAACCACAAAATCAAGCTAAGATCTTAGTCTCCTAATTTTAACCTAGAATTTAGAAATCGGGGCTGAAAATTACCTATCTAGGGTTTCTAATCTGATCCTTGAGCACTTGAGAGAAAGTCGAAGGTGGCGCTTGCGCTCGAGGGGAGAGGAGATCACAGGCCCCGAGGAGAGAGGAGATCCAGGATGAAGCTCGAGATTCAGGCAAGAGGAGATCAAAGGTGGGGCTCGAGCTTGAGGAGAGAGATCGGAGATGAGCTCGAGATCGGAGATGAGCTCGGGGTAGAGATCGGAGGTGATGAGTTTTTTTCCGGAGACGAAGGGACCAAGGGCTTCTTCGTTTATGAGAGACGAAGCGGGTCGGTGTTATACAGGTTATTATATGGGTTATACGGGTTGTTAAATGGGTCAGGCGGGTCAACCTAATTTACTCATTTAATAAACGGGTCAGTTTGGGTTGACCCGTTTATGACCCGACCCATATAACTCGACCCATACCCAATATAAACGGGTCGGGTCGGGTCGGGTCGGGTCGGGTTGATGGGTCGGGTCATAAATTGCCACCCCTAATTTCAACTATGATGTAATTTGATTCTGGAGATCAAAAGACAAAAGTTGTAGGTCTCTTCGTTATCTTTCTAACGCATCTTGAATCACCTCATTCTAAGATCAGACGAGAGAGTTAGAGTTAAAATACCCAAGATAACGCGAACTGGCTCGGCCAAGGCCGAGCCACCAAGTGGTCGTTCGCGCCGGTTCGCACCCGGTTTGGTTCGGTTCATACCCGGTGTTCGGTTCGCACCCGGTTCGGTTTGTTTGAACTTGGTTCGGCAGATTTCATCCGAAAACGTGACGGTTTTCAACGGGTTTTCACGAGATTTCTTATGTTCCAGAGGTTCCCAACTACCTTGATATCATCTCTACACATGATTAGGCGGTTGTCAACTGAGGATAAGGCCAAAGCCATCGTTCTTATCAGAAAACCCCCAACCGAAGCCTATAAATACAGGCCTAGTGGCTCATTTCACAGGAGGAAATCAAGAGGGCGAGGTGCTGTCAAAATTGAGAGTGGAGCCACGAATTTCAGAGGGTTAGCAGATCTTGGCGAAGTTTCCCCATAAACAAAAAGAGAGCTCGAGAGATATGAAACCTCTTTCCCCCATATTCCTCCGGATTAAGCTTGGTCTTAAATTCCGAGAAGAGTCATAATCTAGCTTGGTCGGGATTATCACTTCAGCGAATACTTCCTTCGTGAAGTAGGAGCTTTGACTTTCAATCTATCAACCAGATCTGATCCGTGGTGGTCCACGGATATCAAAGTCCCCAACATAGGCAAAGATCTCACGCAAACAACAGGCGATAAACATCTGTTGTGTGTTGTTTGAATGAATTATAATCTTATATTTTCATTATATAAGAAGATCAACTTTTTATTTATTTGAGTTTATTATAACGGCTAAAGTTGTAATAGATTTGATGACAATAAAAATAGCAATTTTTGACCCAAACACTTACACATTTGGGGATATCCAGCTGAGGCAATGCCTTATAAGCCAAATAAAAAGAAATTGCACTCTAAAACTGTTAGCAACTACTTTATTGGGTATTCTGAACGCTCTAGGGGCTATAAGTTTTATGAGCCCACACTTAGGAATATTTTTAAGACGGGAACATCAACATTCTTTGAGGATGTTGAGTTGGAAGTTGGGGGGGGGGGGGGGAAATAAGGTTAGAAATATTGCTTTTGAGGAGGAATTGGCTTCAAGACCCAATCCATACAGTTACTTTGGACAATATTCAGGTTCCTATTCCTGTTATTGATCAAAAAGTAAATCTGGAGCCTCAAGATGATAATGTTAATCAACTCCCTGTTCCAGAAGAACAAACTCAACAACCGATGCCATTAATGAGATCCATGAGAGAAAGGAGAAATGCTATTCCGGATGATTATATTGTATTTCTCCAAGAATATGAGGAAAATAATGGAATAATGGAAGATGATCCAATCAACTTCCTTTGGGTCATGAAAAGTTCTAACTCTCAAAAGTGGATTGATGCCATGAATGAAGAGTACAAGTCTATGCAAGACAATAAGGTTTGGGAATTTGTCCCATTGCCAGAAGGTGCAAAACCAATTGGTTGTAAATGGATTTTTAAAATCAAGTGGGATGCAAATGGTAATGTGAAGAAGTATAAGGCACATGTTGTAGCTAAAGGCTTTACTCAAAAAGAAAGCATTGATTATATAGAGACTTTCTCTTCGGTTTCATCGAAAGACTCTTTTAGAACAATCATGGTACTTGTTGCTCATTTTGATATTGAGTTATATCAGATAGATGTTAAGACTGCATTTCTCAATGGAGACATTGATGAAATGATTTATATGATGCAACCAGAAAACTTTGTGTCAGGAGACCCGAATAATATAGTTTGCAAATTAAGGAAATCTATATATGGACTCAAGCAAGCTCCTCATCAATGGTATTACAAGTGTAACAAATAATTATCCCGTTCGGTTTTGAGATGAATATTATTGATGACTATGTATATCATAAGTTCAGTGGGAGTAAGTATATTTTTCTGGTTCTGTATGTCGATGACATATTACTTGTCAGTAACGATATAGGCATGTTGCACGAAACCAAGAGATTTCTATCAAAGAATTTTAAGATGAAAGATATTGGGGACACCTCTTTTATATTAGGAGTCCAGATAAGTCGAGATCGTTCTCGAGGTATACTTGGATTATCACAAAAGAGTTATATTAATAAAGTACTCAAAAGATTTGACATGCAAGATTGCAGACCAGGTGACACCCCTGTTGCTAAAGGAGACAAATTTAGTCTCAATCAGTGCCCTAAAGGTAACCTTGAAATTCAGGAAATACAGAAGATTTCTCATGCTTCGGCTGTAGAAAGTCTAATGTATGATTAGGTATGTACGCGTCCGGATATTACGTACATTGTTGGGATGTTAGGCAGATACTTAAGCAACCCTGGTATGGATCATTGGATAGCAGTCAAAAGAGTTATGAGGTATCTTCAGAAAACAAAAGATTATATGCTCACATACAGAAAATCAGAACAGTTGGAGGTCATTGGGTACTCTGATTCTGATTTTGCTGGATGTCAGAATAGCAGAAAGTCTATATCAGGCTATATTTATATGTTAGCAGGAGGAGCTACATCATGGAAAAGTGTCAAACAGACACTTGCAGCTTCCTCCACTATGGCAGCAGAGTTTGTGACTTGCTATGAGGCATCCAATCAGGGAATATGGCTGCAAAATTTTATCACTGGACTGCGCATTTTGGAAAAGGTTGAAAGACCACTAAAGTTATTTTGTGACAATAAATCAGCAGTTATGTATTCTAATAATAATAGGAGCTTAACTAAGTCAAAACATATTGATATTAAGTTCCTGGTTATGAAAGAGATGGTACAAAGTGGACAGATATCCATAGAGCACATTGGGACAAACTCCATAATAGCTGATCCTCTTACTAAAGGATTGACACCTAAGGTTTTTCATGAGCACACTGATCATATGGATGTGGTATTATTTGAGGATATCATAATTTAGTGGGAGTTTGTGATTATGGTATTTTATGTTAGGTTGTATTGTTTGATCAGAATAAAGTTTTCAGTTCATACACTCTGGTACATTATGTTTGAGGTTGACCTTACTAAAGTTAAGGTAGGACCAGTTGGAAATAGACATGTACCGATCACATTGCATGTAATTTTCATACTGCACATCCATGATTGATCTATGTCATTTGATTGTATTAGTATATATAACCATTGATAGGTCGAGTCACAATAAATATGACGAAGACTGTTTTGATCCTATATTGATATAGTCAATGAACGAGATTGTTTGGAAATACCATTTTTAGTGATAGCAATTTTTGAGCTCATAAGGTTATACACACTTTAAGGAATCATATGGTACCCAAGTGGGAGATTGTTGGATTTAAATCTAATTAAATCTAATTTGTGGGCACATATGATTAATCAGTGTGTATTGATATCCTTAAGGATAACCCGCATAAAGTGATCAATCAATTTGGGTTAATGGGTATTTAAATAAATCACGGGCTAAATGTGCAGATACCTGTAGGGTGAAAATTTGATTCTTCCGAAGGAAGGAGTTTCGTTTGTATTTATAAGAAAGCTTATTACAAACTAACAAATCAAATGTTTACAACAGAAGCAGAGGGAAGGCCCTCTTTGTTTTGTGTGGGGACTTTAGGTGGCTATAGGACGCTTCGCTCGATGGTCGGGTCGAGTCTGCTTCCCTTGGACCGTTTGAATGAGGTTGCTGGAGAGCTTCAGTTCTCAGTAGAAGCTCGGGGCAATGGAGTTCGGGTCTGCTTGGTTCGTCGGCGATCGGAGCTCGGAACTAGGCAGCAGTGCTGTAATGCAAGGATTTGCTAACAGCTTGGTCTCAACTCTTTTTTCTCCAAGTTTTGCGACCTCTCTTCCATCGTGCTGGAAGGGGTTTTTTAAATGAAAGAAGGACAGCTTGATTTCTCCTTGAATTGTGGGATGTGACCACATCCTCTTCAGAGACGTCTCGCCGTTCCTCGATACCATGAACGGTCATTCCAGGGATTGTGTTCTATGTCCTGTCACCTACGATGGGAAGGCCCATTCTTGTATGTGAGGCAACAAACGACTGCTATCCGAGTGGATTTGACCAGCATTAATGAACCGCATTTATGAGTTCGCAGATCGATGAAGTGTCTGTCCGATCACTTGTACTGTGCGTGACCGCCCGGCGTGCTTTGAGCACGACGCTTTCTCCTTTCCGGTCAGGAGAGGCGGTGAAGTAGGTGTACAGTACTCGAGTGGGTCTAGCCAGCTTGCCGAGTGCCGGCGGATCCAGCTCTTGGCTCAGACATCCGAGGTGAGTCGCATTTATGAATGCTCAGGTTGACTCGACACCTGTCCAGCTCCTTCGCGCTGTGCGCACTGTGGGCGGCCGTTTGACGGTCCTGGGGTACTGTGCTCTCTCTCCCTTCGGGTCGAGAGAGATGGGAAGGTCCATCTCAGCACGTGGGGTAGTGGATACCCAGCTGTACTGACGGTTTTGGGGCTTGCTGGCGGATTCGACTCCGAACTCGGGCAGGCGAGTTGAGCGAAGAGCGAATTTCCGCCATCCTGATCGACCCTGACTCATGCTGGCGAGTCGACCGTTAGGCGAACCTGGACTTGAGTACAGTCGACGTCTACGCGGTTTAGGTCCGTGCCAGAGAACTGGGCGTGCGAACTCTTCTCGTAGGCAAATTTCCTGTAGACCCATAGAGGAAGAGAGTCAATAAGTTGATTTTGTCAGAGGTGTAGTGTTAACGTGACAAGAAGAATATTGCTATGGAAGCAATTTTGAGGACTTATCGCTTTATTGAAGAGAGTCGATAAGTGGATTTTTGTCAGAGGTGTAGTGTTAACGTGACAAGAAGAATATTGCTATGGAAGCAATTTTGAGGACTTATCGCTCTATTGAAGAGAGTCGATAAGTGGATTTTGTCAGAGGTGTGATATTAACGTGACAAGCAGAAGAATTTGTGCTTGGGCAATTTTGAGGACTTATCGCTCTATTGATGAGAGTCGATAAGTTGATTTTGTCAGAGGTGTAGTGTTAACGTGACAAGAAGAATATTGCTATGGAAGCAATTTTGAGGACTTATCGCTCTATTGGAGAGAGTCGATAAGTTGGTTTTGTCAGAGGTGTAGTGTTAACTTGACAGGATTTGTGTTGCGATTGGAGCAACTTTGGGGACTTATCATCCTATTGACGAGGATTGATAAGTGGGTTTTGTCAGAGGTGTATTGTTAACGTGACAAGAATTTGTGTTGCGATTGGAGCAACTTTGGGGACTTATCATCCTATTGACGAGGATTGATAAGTGGGTTTTGTCAGAGGTGTATTGTTAACGTGACAAGAATTTGTGTTGCGATTGGAGCAACTTTGGGGACTTATCATCCTATTGACGAGGATTGATAAGTGGGTTGTCAGAGGTGTATTGTTAACGTGACAAGAATTTGTGTTGCGATTTGAGCAACTTTGGGGACTTATCATCCTATTGACGAGGATTGATAAGTGGGTTGTCAGAGGTGTATTGTTAACGTGACAAGAATTTGTGTTGCGATTTGAGCAACTTTGGGTACTCGATAAGTGGATTTTTGTCAGAGGTGTAGTGTTAACGTGACAAGAAAAATATTGCTATGGAAGCAATTTTGAGGACTTATCGCTCTATTGGAGAGAGTCGATAAGTGGATTTTTGTCAGAGGTGTAGTGTTAACGTGACAGGATTTGTGTTGCAATTGGAGCAACTTTGGGGACTTATCATCCTATTGACGAGGATTGATAAGTGGGTTTTGTCAGAGGTGTATTGTTAACGTGACAAGAATTTGTGTTGCGATTGGAGCAACTTTGGGGACTTATCATCCTATTGACGAGGATTGATAAGTGGGTTTTGTCAGAGGTGTATTGTTAACGTGACAAATTGGGAGTGATGCAAATTGATTGCATACTCTGTGGGGATGATGATCGTCAGAAGTGTAATGTTATCTTGACGATGTGAAAGATTCGTTACTCTTAATCTAGTGGATTCCAAGTAATCAACCCCCAGTCTTGATTAAGACTAACCCCCAGTCTTGATTAAGACTTAGCAGGGGAAGAAAAAGAGGTAGACAAGGCACATCGCCTAGTGAGGCACTATCCATGAAGTCGGAATATAGTCACATCACTAGGTAGGCCATTATCTGAGGAGTTTGACTATCAGAGGTAATTGTTAACGTGATAGTTGTTGGACCCGCCATCCTACTAAAGAGGATTGACTTCAGTGGCCGTAGTATCTTTCCCTTCTGACTGGGAAGAGTGAGCCTGGTCCAGTTGCTCAGGAGAAGATTGTGCTTGGTCTGATTGCTCGGGCTGATCTTGCCTACTTTGTTCTTCAGTTGCTAGGAGGTCGGTTTGCAAGTTGTGTCGACAGGTCTCTACTAATGTAGACTGTGTCATACCTGACGAACACCGGAGAGCCATGGTTCGGAACCTTTTGACGAAGGCTTTGATGGACTCCCTCTTCTTCTGCTTAGTAGAGAGAAGGGTATGGATGGAGACTTCTGTATCCTCTTCAAAGAATCTTGACAGGAAGAGTCTCTCTAGATCCGCCCACTTTTGGATACAGCCCGCAGGCAGTTTCCTGAACCATTCAAAGGCAATTCCCTTGAGGGTGCCAATGAACAATCGAGCCAGTATGGCATCGTTCGATATTATATTTCCAGTCTGTGACTTGAAATGATAAATATGTTGGTTCGGTGATCCCGTGCCGTCAAAAGTTTGTAGCGTCGGGACCTCGAACTTTGGAGGATAAGGGGCTGCATCCCATTCGGCAGGATAGGGTCTGATAACTCCCTCATCTTGGAGCTCGCTTCTGTTAGCAATGGCTTTAAGGCGGGCTTCCAATTCTTCCATTTTGGCAGACTGAAGATTCTGCTCGTTCTCAGTCTCTCTTCCTTCATCAGAGGAAGATTCCAGGCTGTGGGCTTCTTGGTCAGAAGCCGCATCATCAACCACTTTTCCCTTCCCTTTGCTTGTGTGAGGTCGGGATGAAGACGCTTTTCCTCTCCGGGAAGATTCTTGCCTAAGCGGCGAATCTGTCTCTTGAGATTTGGCCTTGTCTGCGACGATTTGAGTCAACATGGCCATGAGTTCATTGATGGCCTCCTGCTGAGATCTGAGCATGGCCTCCTGTTCATCAACTCTCTTTGAAAGATTTTCAGAATGTTCTGTCATGTGGGCGAAGCTCTCATGCCCAACGAAAGAGCTTGATGATTGGGACTCCGCAATGGCTGAGTGTTCGTCATCAGAATTAGTTCCTCCGGCTAAACTCCGATAGTTGACTGGGGGAATGGCTCCTGTTCGAGTCCTAGTACGTTGGTAGATTCCTTCAAACTCGTTAGTGATTTCTCTGACGCTTGGAGAATGATCTGTCTCTGACTCGTCAGAACTCAGGGTTGATGATCTCCCTCTACCAACCATGTTAGAAGTGACTCTAAGGTATTTATCCTCTAAAGTCTTCTTCCTGTGAGGATGTCGTCGATTATTGAGCAAAACGACATTCGTCGGTCGGTTGAACATCGACAGCAATTCCCGCAAGTCAGAGACTTGGGATGAACCTCTCACGGAGCGTGAGGGTAAAGATGGAACCCCCTGTCCATTAAAGGATGGGACTGATTTTTGGAAAACATGAATTTTAAATCCATGTTGATCATTTTGAACACGACGAATCACATCGTGTTCCAGAGAAGGAACCCGAGGGTCGTGTTTAGCTTGATTAACGCAAGACCAAAGTCTGCGTTTTGCTAACGAAATGCAGTTTTGCGATCTGCGTTCGGATTCTGAAACGCACTCCTGAGAGTTGCGTTCAGTTTGTGAAACGCACTCCTGAGAGTTGCGTTTTGGTTCTGGGACGCACTCTTGAGAGTTGCGTTCTGCCAGATCAACGCAGGTTTGATGTATGCGTTTAAATATTAGAACGCACTCCTGAGAGTTGCGTTTCGGTTCTGAAACGCACTCCTGAGAGTTGCGTTCTGCCAAATCAACGCAGTTTTGAGGTCTGCATTTTGATGTTAGAACGCGCCTCTGAATGCTGTGTTCTATCTGGGAAACGCACACATGAGGGTTGCGTTTAGCTTGGCTTATGCAGAGCTCATGTTGAGGTTCACAAACGCGGAGTTCGCGTTGATTGGAGGATCGGCTTTTTTGGCGTTGTGCCGAAGTCGAGTCTTCTCCTTTAGAGAGGGGACTGTATGAACAGTGCAACCCTCATGGGAGATAGTCTTTAGATGAGTTGGCTACAACTGGAGCTTTAGTCTCCTCGGAAACTTTGTGGATCTTGCGCATAGCCTTGGGGCTAAGGGATCCGGAGGAGATGGCCTCCTCGTACTTGGCTTGATCAAACTCGATAATCAGAGTTTCAACGGTCGTTCCAGTGAGATGAACGTCGGATTGCACCACCACTTCTTCGTCAGAGAAGCTAGTCCCCAGCGGAGTCGCCATCTTTTGTTTGTTGGAAATTTGTAGTAAAAAGACAATGAAAGAAAAATTTGACTTGTATTCCTCTCAAAATCAATTACAATTTGGATTCCGATTACAAAAGAGAGGAGAATGAATTTGATTCTCCCCTTTGTTTAAAACTGGGTTCTTCTTGGTGGCGATGAGATGCCTCCCTCGAATGCTCGTGTCGAGTTTGCTTCTTGTTGACGATCTGCACGTCTTGATTCGCTGGAACATGATTTTCTCCTCGCGATTTAACGCTGTGGAGAACTTGCGTGGCAAGTTTAAAAATAACTCTTAACGAGTTGATAACTCTGAACGAGTTTTAGAAGAACTTGCAGAGCAAGTTTTGAACTCTGATCGAGTTGATAACTCTGGACGAGTTTGAACTCTTGAAAAAGAGTTGATTTGAACCGAAAGTCGGTTATAAGCCAAGGTTTGGTGGCTGAACGCACAGGCCGCGCAGCGTGATGAACTCTGAGACGCAGAGTTGAGATGTTTTAGGCAGAAAACGCACGGGTCGCACTGTGCATAGATGAACTGTGCGTTTTTGTTGTTGGACGCAGAGTTAGGTTTTGCATTAACTGTGCGTCTCTGGACTTGGGACACAGAGTTGAACTCTACATTAACTGTGCGTCTCTGGATCTGGGACGCAGAGTTGAACTCTACATTAACTGTGCGTCTCTGGATCTGGGACGCAGAGTTAGGCTGTGCGTTTTTGTTGTTGGACGCAGAGTTAAACTCTGCGTTTTAAGTCCACAACCTCTGCGTTTTGTGGTTATAACGCTGGTTCCACCTGTGCGTTTTGACTCTGTAATACAGAGGCGAACCTTAGGCGGGCTTGGCGAGCTTCGAGCTATGTCCAATGTTCTGACGAAGTCTGGTCTTGCAGACGGACTTCAGAACATAATCTGCTACGAAGAACAGGTCATAACTTTCAAACCGTAAGTCGGAATTAGACGAATTATATATGAAAATAGGCTATCTCGACGAGGCGGATCCATTCGAGCCAAGCCAAAGGCTTCGGTTCGCTTCCTCCGTTTTGCCAAATTCCTTACGGTTTGAGAGATATATGCGTTTTAATATGAAGAGACCGTCAATTTGTAGTCTCTTTTGCTAGAGCGTTGCAAAGATCGTCACCTTGTAACCTTCGTCTTGGCTCTTTAAAAATATGAGAGTCGTCAGATTGTAACTCCCGATGTTGATTGTGAATGCTGTTGAATTAGAGCTTTCATCAGTTGTCATGAAGGTCGTCAGATTGTGGCCTTCTACGTGAAAGTTCTCAAATTGTAGCCTTCTGGAAGTCGTCAGATTGTAACTTCCATCATCACTTCCATCATCGGTGTTTGATGAGGGATCAACTATCTATTGTGATTTTTAGACAGCCTACAGAACCCCCTTCAAAGTTTTCGAAAGTTCGCGGTTGACTGGGACGAATTTTTGGAATACTTTGGATCTCAACTCTGATCTTGGAGCTGTTGATTCCTTGTCACAAAGGAGTTGTTCTCTGCACTCGCTTCGAAAGCAGCTTGGTTGAACGGATTTTCCATGTAGGACCTGTGTGAAGGTATGTGCCATAATCCTACTTCTGGAATGTGGGGGTGGACCCTGCATTTTGAACTTGTCATCCTTGCATGTTGAATTTGGAACACGGGTGTGACCTCGGAGTTCGGTTTTTGCATTGCGGGTTTGATCTCAACGTTTTGACTTAAGACATGGAAGTGGTTTCCGTGTATTTTTGACTAAGTCTTTGAGACTTGTCTTTGGCTCATCTGTTTTAAGTCTCGGCTCACATCTATTAAGCTGATGGGCCTGCAAATGTGCGTAGGATTGTTGGCAAACCCTCAGCCATCAACGGATTTGATAAGCCTTTACCGACTACCGTTTGAGTCGGGCTAGCATGTGGATTGTCTAAGTCCGTTCCACATGTAACGTTGTGCTAAAAGAATGAACTCTCATAGTCTTGATGCTATGATTTTGAATACATAGACTTTGTCATTTTGACGGAAAAAGACTAACCTGCAACGCGTATTAGGCGTAGGCTTATCTCTAATTAGGGATCGAGATAAAGTCCCCCATGCGTGTGAGGCATGGATTTTGATGTCCTTTTCACGGTAAAAGACTAACCGGCAACGTGTGCTAGACATTGACTTATCCCTACTTAGGATTCAGGATAAAATTCCCCATGCGTGTAAGGCATGGATTTTGGTACTACGATATTGAATACGTAGGCTTTTGCTATTATTACGGGAATAGGCTACCCGGCAGCATGTGTTAGATGCAGACTTATCTCTAATTATTCCCCCAGGCATGAATCCTGGTGTCTTTTTCACGGCGAAAGATTAACCGGCAACGCGTGTTAGGCGTAGACTTATCTCTAATTAGGGATCGAGATAAAGTCCCCCATGCGTGAATGCATGGATTTTTGGTGTCATTAATAACAACCTGCCACGATGTTGAGGTGTGGCTTGAAACACTGAAAGAAAATTGGAAGTGCCAGAGGTGTAGTATTAACTTGGCATGATTTTTCACTTAGAGTGAAATTCAAAAATTTTCTTTATTATCACTAGGATAATTCCAGAAAATCTTTAATCCACTGGGGATTTTATAATGAAAACTTGCTATTCTTGTTGAAAAAAGGATTAACAAGTTCATTAGGGGGGTTGACTGTTAGAGGTGTTATGTTAACCTAACAGTATTTTATGGGCCTATCGCTCTATCGAAGAGAGTCGATAAGTTGATTTGGTCGTCAGAGGCAACTTTGAGGACCTATCGCTCTATTGACCTATCGCTCCATTGAAGAGAGTCGATAAGTGATATTAACGTGACAAGAAGAATTTACGATCGGGCAATTTTGAGGACTTATCGCTCTATTGATGAGAGTCGATAAGTTGATTTTGTCAGAGGTGTAGTGTTAACGTGACAAGAAAGATATTGCTATGGAAGCAATTTTATGAACTTATCGCTCTATTGAAGAGAGTCGATAAGTGGATTTTGTCAGAGGTGTAGTGTTAACGTGACAAGAAAGATATTGCTATGGAAGCAATTTTGAGAACTTATCGCTCAATTGGAGAGAGTCGATAAGTTGATTTGGTCGTCAGAGGTGTGGTGTTAACTTGACGAGTTTGTGGACCTATCGCTCTATTGAAGAGAGTCGATAAGTTGATTTGGTCGTCAGAGGTGTGGTGTTAACTTGACGAGTTTGTGGACCTATCGCTCCATTGAAGAGAGTCGATAAGCGGATTTTGTCAGAGGTGTAGTGTTAACGTGACAAGAAAGATATTGCTATGGAAGCAATTTTGAGAACTTATCGCTCAATTGGAGAGAGTCGATAAGTTGATTTGGTCGTCAGAGGTGTGGTGTTAACTTGACGAGTTTGTGGACCTATCGCTCTATTGAAGAGAGTCGATAAGTTGATTTGGTCGTCAGCAGGATACTCGGTCTCTGGAGACTTCTTCCTGTGAGAACGTCGTCGTTGGTTGGGCAAAGCAACGTTCGTAAATTGGTCGAACACCAACAGTTTGACCGCATATGAGAAGCATTGACATCCCGAGAGGCCCGTAGGAATCAGCCGTTCACATTGGAATGAACGAATGACTTGTTGCATCGGTCTTTCTCTCGATATGAACTCTCTCAAATCTGTTGTGAAGATTTGAGGAGAACTACTCACAGATCGTGAGGTTTGAATTGGAACCCCCAGTCCATGATTGGACAAGACTGGCTCTTGGTGAACATGGATCTGGTTGAGATGCCTTGAATCCGTGAACTTCTTATATCCGCCCCTCAACCTAGTTGCGCTACGCAGAGTATCCGGAGAAGGCCAGGTTCCATATTGAATTTCATCACCCGAATGCATGCCTGAGCTCCAGGTGTTGCTGGTGAAACGCAGATTTGAGAGTTGCGTTTATTTTGTGGAACGCACCCCTGAGGGTTGCGTTCATTTTGTGGAACGCGTCCCTGAGGGTTTCGCTCAGTCTTCTTCACACAGAGCCTATGTTTGGGCTCATAGACGCGAGACTTGCATTCTGAAACAGAAACGCAGAGCGCATGGTTGCGTTTAGGCTTACGAACGCGAGGCTCGCGTTGGTTGGAGGATCGATTTTCTCGAAGTTGTACTTGTCGTCGAGATCTTCTTCTTCGTCGAGCGGCGTTCTTGTTGGCCTGTTAATATCTCAATAGATAGGTTGTTATGACAAGTCTGGAGGATGAAGTCCTCCGTGATCGGATCTCGGCAGTTCATTGCTTTATTCCGAAAGCGCTTGACGAAGTCGTCGACTGTCTCGTCATCTTCTTGTTTCTCATCGAAAAGTATCCTGATGGATACCTCGTCGTCGTCATCAAAGAAGTTACCAAGGAATGTGTTCTCCATATCGTCCCAGTTGTTAATACTTCCGGGCTTGAGACGGCGGTACCAATCGAAGGCCGGCCCGCTGTTTGTGGGAAAATTTGCAGTAAAAGAAATGAAGGAAAATTGATTTGTATTCCTTTAATCTCGATTACAATTGGATTTCCTGATTACAAAAGAGAAGAGAATGATCTGGATTCTCCCCTTTGTTTAATTCTGGGTTCTTCACGGTGGCGATGGAGTGCCTCCCTCGAATGCTCGCGACGAGTTTGCTCTCCATTGATGATCCGAATATCTTGATTCACTGAAACGTAGTCTTCTCCTCACGATTTGACGTTATGGAGAACTCTGAACGAGTTTAAAACTCTATGAAAGAGTTGATTTAACCGAAAGTCGGTTATAAGCCAAGGATGAAGAAGATCTTGTTGCAGATCTCCCAAGCTCCAACCGAATGATGAAGGATCATATTTTCGCTGCCAAGGAGTTCCAACAGACCGCCCCCCGAAAGATCCCGCCTCGAACTAAGTTGATTTCTTAGTTATTTATAGGGGATTAAGGGGTGTAACCACCTCCTTAATTCGCTCCTAAGTGGGGCTAATGGGATGTAACCGTCCCTCAAATCACTCCTGAGTGGAGTTGTGATCCCCTCAGATCGTGGGAAACGGTTTTGGAACCGTTCAGCTCGTGTTTGAACGAGTCAAACGCAGGCCCGCGTTCTGACGTGAATTCTGCATTCAAACGCAGTGTCTGGAAGCTTGAACGCATCGTCTGGAAGCTCAGACGCAGCAATTAGACGCTGCGTTTGCAGCGTTGGAATCTACGTCTGAGCTGCGTTTGCAGCGATTTGGAAGCTGCGTCTGGCGGCGATTTGAGCTGCGTTTGGCGGCGATTTGAGCTGTGTTTGGCAGCGATTTGAGCTGCGTCTGTCAGCGATTAGAGCTGCGTCTGGGTTGCGTTTGCAGCGATTTGGAAGCTGCGTTTGAGCTGCGTTCGTGGCTATGAACGCGGCGCATCTTGATGCTGGTACGCGGGGAGGACTTCCACGTCTTGATTTGAAGAAACCGTCGATTTGTAGTCTCTTTCTGTCGAAGCGTTGCAAAGATTGTCATTTTGTAATCTTTACTTTAGCTCTTTGATATGCAAGACTTCCATCGTTGTCGGAAGGTCGTCAGGATGTAAGCAGCTTCAGGCGATCTACGTGAAGAGTCTCAAAATTGTTAGGCCTTGACTGGAAGTCGCTCAGATTGTAACTTCATCATCGGGTTTGATGGGGGATCAGCTATCTATTGTGATTTTTTGACGCCTAGCAAACACCAGATGTATAGCGAGGTTGCCGATTGTGCGCTACGTGGCCTTGAGAGCGCATACCAGAAAATATCTTTGATGTTATTGAAGAAAGACTTACAGAGAGCTTGCAATAGGATCACACTCTCTAAAGATCTCAGGGGGATCTGCAAGGTGCCTCTCAAAACCCTCTCTTTTTCGTGGTATTATTCCACACAAAACCGTGTAATGTAGATGTATGGTATATATAATATATTAATATATAATATCATATAATAGTATATATATATATTATATAATATATATATATATATATATATTATATATATAATAGTATATATAATATATATTATAATAATATATATATATATTATATATATATATATATATATATATATATATAATATATATATATAATATATATATATATATATGAGGATAAATATATATAATTAATATAATATATAGATATAAACGGCTAAGGTCAAAAGAACGAATTCTAAACTGAACCAGCAACCCAAAAAACCGCTTTCGGTCGACTGATAGCTTGGGGTCAGTTGACTGACCAGAAGATGTTTTTTCTCAGGACTGCTCGTGCACGTTATCAGTCGACTGATAATTCGTATCGGTCGACCGAACAGAAACTTTCTTGTTTTCCTGTCAATCGAATTGGTCGACTGATATTTCTTATCAGTCGACCGATGGCTTCTTTTTTTTTTGTTATGTGCTTGTGCTTCTAGGTTTGGGTCTATGCTCTCGAAACTAACAATCTCCCACTTGGAGACTAAACCTCCATCCTCAAGTTCTCCCGAACTTCAGCCATCTTCGCAAGCATCTTCTCCTCCCCCAAAAAAAATTCTTTCTTCAATCAATATCAATCTTGGTGATCCCACATGTCCTCCTAGTGTGGCTCCACCCTCATCGCCTATGCGTAAAGGCCAACTGAAGTTGCGCACAAGTCCAGTTTCTCGATGGTCACTACCTTAGTTAACATATCTGTAGGATTTTAGCTCCCCAAAATTTTTCTCCAATAGTAACTCTCCGACCTTTATAAGTGAGTGTATAAAGTGGTAACACATGTGATGTACTTCGTTCTGGCATGATATACTGGATTCTTAGCAAGGTGTATAACACTCTGGCTATCACAATAAAAAACTTTGTTTCCCCGCTTCAGACCCAACTCTTCCAGATATTCGGTCAACCAAATCATCTCCTTGCTATCTTCAGTCACTGTGACATACTCTGCCTCAGTCGTGGATAACGTCACTATCTTCTGTAAACGTGAGACCTAGCTCACTACTGTCGACCCTAAGATAAAAACATACCCCGTGATACTTCACATCGTATTATGATCACCGCCAAAATCTATATCCACGTATCCCTGCAATACCAACTCCTTTCTCTTAAAACATAGTAGCATATCCGTAGTCCCTCTCAAGTATTACAATATCCACTTTACAGCCTCCTAATGTTGCTTTCCTGGATTGCTAGTAAACCTGCTCACAACTCTCACTACATGAGCGATATCCAGCCTCGTGCAAACCACCGCATACATGACACTACCAATAGCTATTGAGTATGACACTCTGGCCATGACCTCTTCCTCTGCATCTGTCTTGGGCGACTGCTCCTCAGATAACCTGAACTAACTTCCAAGGGGCGTGCCAACGGCCTTCGCACGCTGCATGTTGAATCTCTGAAGTACCTTCTCAATATCTTCAGCCTGACTCAACTTCAGCGTCCCTTCAGCCACATCCTGACTGATTCACATCCTAAGAATTTGTTTGGCTCCACCCAAATCCTTCATGGCAAACTCCTTTGCTAACTACTTCTTTAACTTGTTTATCTCCTGTAAACATGGCCTTGTAACTAACATGTCATCTACGTACAATAATAACACGATATAGCTGAACTCGAACCTCTTGAAGTAGCAATAATGATCTGAATTGCATTTGTCTTAGCCATTATTCTGTATGAAGTTATCAAACTTCTTGTACCACTGTCTTGGAACATGTTTCAAACCGTACAAGCTTTTCTTGAGCCTATACACCATCTCTTCCTTTCCTTCCTCTATAAATCCAACAGGTTGCTCCATGTAGATTTCTTCATCCAAGTCACCATGAAGAAAGACATTCAAGTCACCATGAAGAAAGGTAGTCTTCACATCCAACTACTCAATGTAGAGATTTTTAGCAGCTACTAAGCTCAACACCACTCTGATGGTTGTAAGCTTTATGACGGGAGAAAATATCTCTGTATAATCCACTCCTTCCCTTTGTTAGAACCCTTTCATAAATAATCTGGCCTTATATATTTTACTTCCATCACTCTCCTGTTTGACCCGGTAGACTCACTTGTTATGTAAGGCTTTCTTCTGTGCAGGTAGCTGGGCTAGCTCCCGTGTCTCACTTGAGTAGAGATGATCCATCTCTTCTTACATCGTATGCTCTCACTGCTGAGATTAACTAACTTGCACTGCCTCCTCATAACACTCTGGTTCTCCACTGTCTTTCAAAAGCAAGTAATCTAGCGACAAAAGATATCTGGGATTTGGTTTGGGTATTCTGGATGACCTCCTAAGCTCGTCGCCCTGGGTACCTGGAGTCTCCTCCATTCTTTGGTTAGAACTGACATTGTCTCTCCCATATGGAAGTTCTTCTTAATCCATGTACTCGGATCCACTTGCATTCTTAGTGATGCTCCCACTGCTTTGGCTATCCTTGACATTATCCATGTTTTTGTACATCACCTCTTCATTAAATATGGCATCTCTACTCCTGATGATTTTACTATTCTTATCATTCCACAGACGATATCTAAACTCATCAATATCATATCCAATGAATATACACTTCTGTGACTTAGCTTCTAGCTTGTCCCTAACATGATCACTGATATGAACATATGTCACACAATCAAAGACCCTCAAGTGTGAGAGATTTACTTTCTTGTAACTCCAAATCTCTTCTGGAATCCTAAAATCTAATGGAACTGAAGGCCCATGATTTATCAAGTAAGCTGTTGTATGCACTGCGTCCATCCAAAACGTCTTAGGTAGACCTGCATGTAGACGTATGCTCCTCGCATGCTATGTCGATCAATATTCAGTTCATTCTCTCTACAACGCTGTTCTGTTGCGGTGTTCCTAGAGTAGCCCTCTCTAAGCGAATCTCATTTAGAGCACAAAACTTCTCAAACTCCTCCAGCTCATATTCTCCACCATTGTCCGATCTGAGACAGTTCACCTTCAGATCTATCTCATTCTCTACCATGGCTTTCCACTTCTTGAAGATCCCAAATACCTCTGACTTGTGTTTCATGAAGTATACTCATACCTTCCTTGAGTGATCGTTGATAAATGTGACATAGTATACCGAACCGTCAAGAGAAGACACGCTAGTTGGACCCCATACATCTGTATGAACAAGCTCTAGCTTGTGAGCTTTGGCTAGTCTTCCACTCTTCTGGAAGTTGATCCTCTTCTACTTTCTGTAGATACAGTCTTCACAAATACCAACTTCTACTGAATCGATGCCAGATAGCTTTCCCTGAGAGTGTAGAATCTTCATACTCTTCTCACTCATGTGTCCTAACCTATTGTGTCATAGATCTGTACTTTCCTTGCTAGCTGCAATTGGGAGGGTGTCACCTGCATGCGAAGTTAAGTAGAGAGTTCTGGTTTTGTTGCCGTGAGCAACCACACCATAGTACCGTTTGAGATCTTTCATGAATACCCGATAAATGTCAAAATATAGTCTTCTGCTCCAAGCTGACCAACTAAAATAAGATTCCTCTTTAGCTTCGGTACATGTCTGACGTTCTTCAGAGTCCACTTAGAACCCTTCATCTGAATCTGCACATCGCCTTTTCCCACAATACTGTAAGGCTCATTGTCCCCCAAGTACACTTTCCTAAAGTCTCCTGCTACATAGTTCTGAAGAAGCTTCCTATTAGCAGTGGTGTGGAACAAGACTCCCGAATCAATAACTCATGAATCAGTGTTAATGTCCATAGCAAGGATGAAGGCATCTTGTACAATATAAACCTCTTGCTTATTTGTATCCTTCTTTGGCGTTTTGCAGACTGAAGACATGTGGCCCTCCTGGCCGCAGTTCTTACATTTCCCTTTGCTAGGCCTCACCTTCGACTTCAACCTCTTCTTCTTCGACTTTGACTGCTTCCTGTTCTGGTTACCCTTGTTCTAACTTCGGCCTTTCTGTTGATCAACAATCGTGTTGAACTCGCTGAGATGCAACGTGAAGGAGTATCCTTCTGCCATCTTGAGGTTGAAAAGTGTCTTGACGAAATAAACCTTGTTTGCAGCTGACGGTTGCCCGTACATCTTTGCGAGCGATTGCATAAGCCCTACTATCGTTTTCTCCTTCAATATGTTATGGGTGACTAACTTTGCGAGTGACAACCGGATCTGTCCTAGAGCCTTCTGATCCAGTATTTCTCAGTCCTCATCGGTCTCATCCTTCTTCTTTCCCTTAGATTTTCCCATCAACGGACGGTAAAGATTCTTCTAGTACAGATAGTCCTCCATCTATGACTTTCAGTAGGTAAAGTTTGATCCATCAAACTTCTCAATCTTCTATTTGCTTTCTTCTTCCATAGCTCTCACACTTGCCGAACGAAGCTCTGATACCAGTTGATGGGGTTGAACAATTGATAACCCGTGCCCTCCGGATCTTGTGACGGACAATTAGCAAGTAAGAAATCACAGCGAAGCGAAAAACTTGTAGGAAAGAATAAATAAACGAGAGAACACCAGATTTAACAAGGTTCGGCGTATGTGCCTACGTCCTCGGGAGCCACAACAGAAATTCTTTGATTATTGAAGAAGATTACAAAGCTTGCAATAGGCCACACTCTCTAAGATCTCTGATCTCAAAGTACTCTCAAAACACTCTCTTTTTGTGTATTATTCCTCACAAAACCGTGTAAGGATATATATATATAAACCTAAGTCAAAACGAATTCCAAACCGAACCAGGAACCCAAAAAAACTGCTTTCGGTCTACTGATAGCTTGGCGTCAGTCGACTGACCATAAGGTGTTTTTTATCAGGACTGCTCGTGCACGCTATCGGTCAACTGATAATTTATATCGGTCGACCGAACAAAAACTTTCATTTTTTCCTGACATTCGAATCGGTCGACCGATATTTCTTATCAGTCGACCGATGACTTTTTTTTCGCTGTGTGCTTATGTTTCCAGGTTTTGGTCTACATTCTCGAAACCAACATTGTTTAGTCTTGGTGTATGTTACTTGAATTGTGAGGATTCATACTTTTGAGTATTTACATTGTAATTGCTTATTGCAAACTTTGGTAATAAAATTACTTAGTTACCAAAAATATATACTAATGAGAAAATTTCCAATGGTTTTTTTTATAATCACCTAATGTAACTTTGTATTCTGCCATATCCCTGCAGACTGGACGTCTTTGTCATAGACAGAAATTGTGATTACTTCACAGTGGAAAAAGCGATTTGAACATAGGTTGATCTACCAAGTTAAGGGTCCATATTATCACACCAACTCGGATCGAGGGATATAATTTCATACTGTGACACCATGCAAAACAAAACATATAATATGTAGTTGCGTCCCGTCCAAGATTAAAAACATGGATAAATTGCATTAATCCCTCTCAAGATCATATGCTTAAAACTGTCCAAAAGGGCCGGGGTGATCCTCTTTTTTTCCGTTGATAACTGAAAACAAATTATTATTATTATTGTTGTTGTTGTTGTTGTTTATTTATTAACCTATACAGGACTCTGATTACAAAAGATCTGATGGAGCCTAATACTAATATTCAGGTTTCAGAATACAATACCTTGACAATTGAAAGAACAAGTAGGGACATATATGCGTGCAGTAGTCATTGGATTCTGCTTGTTGCTTCAGAGCTTAAATTTAATAAAACCAAAATAGTACTACTATAATCCTGAAACTTCTGCACAATTAGCCCAAACCCAAGCACTTCCACATGCTAATACACTGTTCGTACACCACAATGTAATTGACAAACTTAACATCTACATCATCATACAACCGATATTTCATAGCATCTACATCATCACACCAATACTTAATAATACTACCTCACACATCACCACAAACAAAGCGCATACATAGACTCTAACCTGACATATTCAAAATATATAATCCTAAATAGTCAAATTACACACTCTTGGAGTTCACATCTTCTTACTAATTAGTTATTAGCCCAAGGAAGTACCTATCGATTCTGGCCCATTATGCACGATACCAGCGCACCAAAATATATCTAATTTAGAAGAAAATGTCTAGTGTTCTCGGCCTATTCCATTACTCGTACGTTGAAGAATATCAACCGTCATATCAGCGCACGCCTATTAATCCAGACGTACGTCGACATAACTTTGATATATAATAATTAATGTAATAGGCCAGAACCACCCATGATTAAATAATAGATATATCTTTAATGCACCATTAATTCAACGGACCGAGACCACTTCGATACTTTCTAGCGGCACCAGTTAAGCAGCGGTAGCTGTGGTGGTGGTGCTGGGGGCGGCAGCGGCAGCAACGGTGGGAGCAGTGGAACCTTTGTTGCTCGTACTCAGCATCATGCATCGAATAGCTCTTGCATACTCCAGCAACTTATCAAACGGCGGGATAATCTCTTTAACCTCCTCCTGCCCCTCGAACTCCTTCAACCAAGAGTGAAA
>NC_033800.1:59219895-59248795 GCF_001876935.1 Asparagus officinalis | reverse complement strand
CCAGTAGGACCCACAGCCGAGCACGATGTCCAGAAGCCCGATCTTGTCGCCGCCGAAGAACTTTCTGCCTTTGAAAGCGCCGCCTTCGAGCTCGTTTTCGATCAGTCTTAGGTTCTCATGTACTTGCTCGACCGCAGACTTTTGAGCCTCTCCGGTTGACGCGAACACCGCCCCTACTGCTGGCCCGAGCTGCACGCATGAATGAAAATGATTGATTGATCTTACTATTATTTAGTTAACAATCGATCCATGCGCTTTCCGCACTGATCGATCAGGACAAAAAAGGAGATTATTCAGTAGACGGTTATGATTAACTAATACCTTGTCATCAGCAAAATGAGACCAAAAGCGAGCTAAGGCCTTCTCATAGGGATCCACCGGCATGAGAGGGCTAACCGAGGGCCATGCTTCATCGATGTACTGAAGGATGATGAGGGATTCAACAATGGTGACGTCTCGATGGAGGAGGACGGGCACTTTTTTGTAAATGGGGTTGTGGAGGAGGAGGGAGGGACTCTTGTTGGCCAAGTCCTCCTCAATGTATTCAAACTCAAGGCCTTTGAGCTTTAGGGCGAGTTGGACCCTGTGAGTGTAGGAGCTAGCCCATGAGCCAAAGAGCTTGCAGAGAGAACTTGAGGCTTCTTCCATTATTATGATTTTGGTTTTGGTTTAGGTTGTGGATTGTGGGGGGTGGTGGCTAGGGTTTATATAGAAGAAAAGGATGGGAGTGTGGGGCCCGTACCTATATCTGTTATAACAAATTAAGATTACGAAGTTAATTAACATAGACTTGCTACCTAAGCCATTGCTCATACATCCGACTGCAAATTGTGGAAGGGCTCTGTGTAGTATTCTTGCTGTGCAAGTTAATCTTAGCTGTACATCCATCAAAAGCAACGGACCCACAATATTGCACATTCTTTGAGGCAGCAATTACTACTCATCTTGGAGGTGAACGATGTCAGAGGTTAGAAGAGTGAATTGAGATCCTCTACTCATGCATAGTACCTCCTAATATTTGCTAATGCATCTCCACCTTTTATTTTGTGGACAAGTACAAAGTGAAAGGTGGGGTCCACAAAATGAAAGGTGAAGATGCATTAGCAAGTATTAGGAAATACTATGCATGAGTAGAGGATCTCAATTCTAGAAGAGTGGCACTGTGTTTCCANCAAAATGGTATTTTCATTTTGGATCAATGTATTATTGCTCCACTTTTTGACAGTAATACAAGAATAGATAGTTTTTTAACCAACCATCTATGTCGAAAATACAAAAAGTAGCAGAAAGTTTCTTCACATTTTTTCCTTTTCAATCAAGCTATTGTAATCTAAAACTTCATCAGGTTCTATTACCCGATATAAGTATTGTAATTTAGGGACTTCTTTTTTAACCACATACCCAACTACTATCTAATGGATACTATATTTTTTTTTGATGAAAAAAAAAATGAGAATAAGTGGAAAAAATGAACCATGCAGTGTCAATTATATTTCTTAGAGGACATATATATATCTTTAAAGTTGTCATTACAAGTGGTGGAGCGCTGTTTTTCACCACAAAAAAAAATGTTGGAGCACTTTGTACATATGTATTGTATCTGTGATTACACGAATAAATATGATCTCGGCCCAGACACGAATCAGAACAATTGTAATCGCATAAACAGTTTGTTCCCTTATCAAAACCATGCAATTTGCCATAAGATTTATGGGGAAACGATGATGCTAAAAGTCCTATAGATTTAATTATTTAATAGTAGGAGTTGTTGAGGATTTGACTATTACATGGCATACAGATAGTATGGTGGTCCGTATCTCAATGCTTTAGAATCTTGACTTAATTACTACGTTGTACTTTTTACCCCCTTCCTACCTTTAGACTATCTTCATCAGGAGTCGAAATTTTAACCTTCTCTCTCCTGCCATATCACTTTATTTTCCCTCCACATAATTCAACAATCTCCATTTTCTATCATCTCTACAGCAGGAGTTTTTTTAAAAGATTTTTACTTTATTTGGGACCCACTATAACCCCATCACTCCAACATATATACCCCACCTTATTTATTCATTTCTTTTTCTTATTTCATATATATTACTACTAATACTATTATTATTACTAATATAACTCATTTATTTATAATTATAATTTTTTAATATTTACATAAATAATATATATTATTAATTTAATTTTTGATAATATTTTTATATTAACAAAAAGCAAAGAGAAGGAGAATAAGGTGTTGAAAACTCAGATTTTTTTTGGTCTCCAAATTACACAAGACTAATCTCTATTTATAGAGGTGAAAAAATAAAAATTATTGATATAAAAATTATAAATTAATTCCTAGTATTTATCTCCCAAAATATCATTTAAAAATTAGGAGTAAAACAAAAAAAGCCAACCAATCAAGCCTTGACACATGGCTTGATGCTTGGGTTGATCTACTGTTACGGGACCCACACGGAGTGAAAAACCGGAGGTGAAATTTTCACCCATCCGATTCTCATTTCCCATTTCACCCCCCCAATCTCTACCTGCTGGAGCAAAAAAACCCCTCAATCTCCACCTGCTAGAGATAGTCTTATAGTCATATCTCGCCTCCTTCATCTTGGAAGCGTTTGTTCATACAGGGACTAAAAGATATGGTAATCTAAAAATGAATTCAGAATGGTTATTTTAAAGGATAGAATCAGTTGGAAATTTTAAAGGATAGAATCAGTTGGAAATATGACTCATGATTCTAATGCAATATTTTTGCAATTTTCAGGCATTTGTTCAGGATAATAACGGATATTGTTACTCGTCTGTGTTTCGATCATTTTAAGACTGTGGCACTCTTAAATTATCAAGGTATTTGGCACTCTCCAGTTCTCAATAATAGTTATTTGGCACTCTCCAGATCACTGCCCTTTAATTCTAGATACTGGTGGAATCAAGCCTAATCCACCTCTATTTAGATTTGAAAAGAGCTGGTTTTATAATCAGACTTTTGTTCCTTTCGTTCAAGATTCTTGGAAGTCTTTTAAATGTGAGGGTAATCCAGCAGATACCTTCATTAAAAAACTGCACCTTTTAAAGAGGAGAATTAAGTGGTGGATAAAAAATGTTTATGGATCTTTATTTTCTAGAAAATCTTCTTTGCTATCCCAAATAAACGCTCTGGATTTAATTGAAGAACATAGACCCTTAACATCATCAGAGTTAAATGATAGAAAATCTTATCAATCTCTTTTCCTTTCTATCATTCAAGAGGAAGAATCGTACTGGTCACAACGATCACGTATACAATGGCTAAAAGAGGGAGACGCTAATACATCTTTCTTTCACAAGATTGCTTCTCTTCATAAAAGAGCTAATCATATAGTATCTATTCATCATTTGGGCTCAGAAATTTCAGATAAAGAATCTATATCAAAGGCTTTTCATGATTATTATCTACAACTCTTTGGTCAGGAACATGAAGTAACATGTCTATCAACTGGTCTATTTTATATCCTGAGCCAATTCCAAATCTTTCATCTCTTGAATCTTCCTTTTCAGAATCAGAAGTTAAACAAGCTGTTTTCAGCATGAATCCAAACAAAGCACCTGGTCCAGATGGTTATTTTGTTCTTTTCTACCAATATTTCTGGGACACTATCAAATATGATCTTGTTGCTCTTATTAATTTTTTGGGTCAGAATCCATCATCCCTTCAAAGAGTGAATAAAGTTCTCATAACTCTCATCCCTAAATCAAAGATCTATCCAACTGTAAAGGATTTTAGACCAATCAGTCTGATTAACTGTATCTTCAAAATCTTTACGAAGATTTTAGCCATGAGATTATCACCTCTGTTGAAGGATCTTGTTTCCCCTACTCAGTCTGCTTTTCAAACAGGAAAATCCACTCTTGATTCAATTCTAGTTGCTAATGAAATGATTCATTTTTGTTCCAAAAAGAAAAAGGAGGTGGCCATGCTTAAGATTGACTTTGCTAAAGCTTTTGACTCTATCAGTTGGAGTTTCCTTATAAATTTGCTAAAAGCTAGAGGGTTTGGAGATAAATGGTGTTCCTGGATTTATCATATCATCTCTTCTTCAAATTGTGCAGTTCTTGTCAATGGTTCTCCATCCAAGTTCTTTAAATGTAAAAGAGGTCTTAAACAAGGAGATCCCCTATCTCCTATGTTGTTTAACATATCAGTTGATGTTTTGAGTAAAATGATTATGTGCAATGTGGAAGAAGGATCCTTATCTAGTCTGCACATTAAGGAACCTCTAAATCTTATAAGAAGCTTACAATTTGCAGATGACACTCTAATTTTTGTTAAAAGTTCTATCAAAGACATATTTGTTCTCAAGACTATCTTATGTATCTTCGAAGATATCTCTGGTCTGGGTATTAATTTTACAAAATCATTTTTGATTTATTTTTGGAATATTCAAAACAGAGGAGACTCTCTAGCTGCAGCTCTAAACTGCAAATTAGACAAACTCCCCATCAAATACTTAGGCTTGCCTTTGAAAAGAGGCAAATTATCTAAATCAGATTGGCAACCTTTGTTAGATAATTTGCACCGAAAGCTTGCTTCTTGGAAGAGTAACTGCTTATCTCTGGGAGGTAAAATAGTACTGTTGAATTCGGTTCTATCTTCCATCCCGTTATATTTTATGTCTTTCTATAAGCTACCAGTATGGTTGATCAAAGACATTGACAAAATTAGGAAGAATTTCCTCTGGACAGGAAAAAGTGACTCAAAACCTTTCAAATGCTTGGTAAATTGGAAAAGGGTTTGTCTAAGCAAATCAGAAGGAGGTTTGGGAGTGAAGAACCTCAGAATTTTCAATCTATCTCTACTGTCCAAATGGTTATGGAAATGTTATGACAAAGAATCTTTTATTGGAGTTCTCCTTCATCAACTCTATATCAGAAAAGTTTCTTTCTTGCAATTAGCTAATAGCAATTGTAGGCATCGAAAATTGCCTATAGGTCTCCGCGAACGGCTCAGTGCTAAGAAAAGACGATGAATGTCATAATCCAAGTTACAGGAGCTTGATTGATGTTGACAAACACATAAAGTGGGTTGACAAACTATGTGAAGCAACGGAGTTTTAGAATAATGAGGATACGAACGGATCGGGAGCCCCGTGTCACTTACAAAAGACGAAATACCCTTCGTGTCTCATTTATTCCACAGATGATCTAATTATTGGAACTTATAGAACTCCTCATCGGCTTTCCAACGCACTTTGAATCGCTTAAATCCGAGTTCGGATGAAAAAGTTATGGCGAAAATGGACAAGTGTGCAAAACAAAATGTCTCAGCCCGAGCCGAGACACCCAAGGGTGTCTCGGAACTTGTGGAGCTATTTTGACCATGATTCGTTTTTAATCTGAAGAAACTAAAAACAGGAAAGTTGTAGATATTTTTGTCAAATTTCTAACCCATCTGGAATCAGGTCATTTGGAGGTCATATGAGGATGTTATGCCTAAAATAGCGCCGAGACACCCAAAGGTGTCTCGGACCTGGCCGAGACACCCAAAGGTGTCTCGGAACTTGTGGAGCTATTTTGACCATGATTCGTTTTGAATCTGAAGAAACTCAAAACAGGAAAGTTGTAGGTATTTTTGTCAACTTTCCAACCCATCTAGAATCAGGTTATTTAGAGGTCATATAAGGAAGTTATGCCTAAAATAGCGCCGAGACACCCAAAGGTGTCTCGGACCTGGCCGAGACACCCAAAGGTGTCTCGGAATTTGTAAAGCTATTTTGACCATGATTCATTTTGAATCTGAAGAAACGCAAAGCAGGAAAGTTGTAGATATTTTTGTCAACCTTCCAACCTATCTGGAATCAGGTCATTTGGAGGTCATATGAGGAAGTTTTGACTAAAATAGCGCCAGACACCCAAAGGTGTCTCGGACCTGGCCGAGACATTCAAAGGTGTCTTAGAACTTGTGAAGCTGTTTTGACCATTATCCCGTTAGAATCTGAAGAAACACAAAACATTAAAGTTGTAGATCTCTTTGTCAGATTTCCAACACATCTTGAATCACTCCAATCCGAGTTCATATGAAAGAATTAGAGCCAAAATACTAAATAGGGTACAGACTGTCTCGCATAGGTGCGAGACACCCCGAGTTGTCTCGCACTTGGGACGTGTTTATGACGGTTTTCGATCAGTTTTAACCGCTCCGTTATCCCCTCAAGCCTATAAATACAAGCCTTAGGCCTTATTTTTTGAGAGGCGGGAATTCTTGTGTCTCGGCGAAGCCCTGCCGGATTGAAGACTTAAAGTGAACAGATTTCAGAGAGGAGGAGGAGAGATCGGATCTAGTTCTTCAACGCAAGAGAGAGAGATTCGTCAGATCTACAGTTTCTCGGATCCGTTCCTAGTATTATCCCGTTGTGGTAATTCTAAGAAGAGCAATTATCTCGCTTTTATCGAGATAAGCACTACAGTTTTCTCGATCCCTTCGCGGATCCGACGATCAAGATCCCGGTGCTCGAAGAGGTTGAATACGAATTCGACCAGTAGAAATTCGAAGAGTACATCTCCTCCTCCTCCCAGAAGATCCGCTGGTCTCCAGATCTAAAGACCCGAGAAGTCGATCTCCCCGTAGTCGATGCTACAGTTGCACCTTGTAATGATCCGCCGGCATCCAATGAGACCAGATCTGCAGATCTGAACTCCTTCGCGATCAAGGAGCCGACTGCTGAAGATGCGCCAACTCTATCAAAGAGAGCACGTCAAAGAAAACGCCAACGCCTCGCGCGCCAATTCTCCAAGGCTTTGGATCAGGTGGATGGACTCCATTACCAAGCAGATCTGGAGTTCAGAAAGCGCCAAGTGGCTAATCTGTTGCCACGACCAGCATCGGAATCATCCTCTCGATCTCCAATTAACGAATGGGTTCGTGTTAAAAGAACCCGCTCTACTCTTGAGGAGCGGATCCAGAAGTGTCGCGCCTTACTTGCGCATGCCCGGACCGTTGTGCGAAAAGCACAGGAAATGCAAAAGGAAGAGGCAGTTAAGAGATCGCCGAGATCCAAACAAGTTTGGGTGCCAAAAGCCAAATCAGCGCCTAAGGAAAAAGCAGGCGACGTTGCTCTCCGGCCTTCGTCAACTCCAGACCCTACTCCCGCACTTCCGGTGAAGCTCTATGACAACGTGGATCTCCCCAAAGCTAGAGTCCCATTAAAGGATCGCATCATTTCTCCACCCGAGGATCGAGGAAAAGCGCCTGTTAAGGAAAGGTTGAGACCGTTGAAGGAGCTTCGAGCCAACATCCGGACTGGCGGTCATACGCGACCTCCTAACAAATTAACTTCTACAACGGCCCGCTCGGGGGTGCGTGTAGAAAATTAGGAGCCCGTTAAGGTTTCACCCTCACAAAGGTGTGATTCCAAACGTGTGACTCCTGTAGACGCCAACAAGGCGATGTTTATTCAGATGAAAACGTGTCAGATAGAAGAATGCGTTATACCTGAGAATTCATGTAAACAACCGATAGGTCGCTCTGACCGCAATGTCGATGAGTTGTATTATCGGGCTGGGGGTACGAATAAATCTCGAAAGAGAAGTACCCGGGAAGCGGATTCTCACTGTCCGTGTAGTAAAATTATCAGGGCAATATTATCAGTGTGTAGCTGCCCCCCAGGAAGAAGAGTCGGTTCGGGAATAACCCAACAAATATCTCAGCTTCAGCTAGAAACCGTTGGACATAATGATTTCCAGGGTGTCCATGAAGGAATACATTCCGATGACGAACTCTCGGATTCTTATTCCGCAATCGCCTCTGACGATACAACGTCTAGCATAGGACAAGCTCGGGAAGTGTTCATGGTCAACACCGAGCAAATAGCCAAAATCATTGAGGATGCTCTAGCCAAGCAGAAAGAAGCATTCAAAATCGAAATGGAAATGGCTATGCAGGAGATGAGACAAATGCACGACCAACACATCCGAGCTTTGTCGAATCAGCTAGGTGAATCAAGCCGTCGCAACACTGCTAACCAAACAGGTAGCGATTCAGATGTGGATGAACACAACGCTGGGGGTGGTCCCATTAAGGACAATAATACTAGGGTTGATCCCACCAAAGATGACAATGCTGGGGGTGGCCCCGTTATTCCTTTCAGGAATTATCCAAAACAGGATATATATGAGGACAAAAAGATGAAGGATCTCGAGAGCAAAATTGATGCCCTGATGTCTGCTCAAGAGGTAAAGAAGACAGGCATTCCGTATCCTTACCCGAAAGAATGGGAATCGATGCCGTATCCGGCAAAGTTCAACCTGATCAACTTCACGTCGTTTGACGGGAAGGGTTCCCCCACTCAGCACTTGATCTATTTCAAGTCCCATTTGGGAGCGATCTCTGGCAACGAGCCTCTGATTGTCCGGTCATTTGTTGGCACCCTTCGTGGGCCCGCCTTTGATTGGTACCGCCGCCTCAAGCCCGGAAGCATCAACAGCTGGGAGGACCTGGAGAGCATGTTCCTCGCTCATTTCTTCGATGATGACGCCGAAGTGTCGATCAGGACACTCTTCGATGAGAAACAAAAAGACGGAGAGTCGTTGGATACCTTCATCAAACGCTTTCGCAATCAGGCAATGAACTGCAAGGATCCCGTCATGGAGGAATTTGTCTTGCAAACCTGTCATAATAACTTGTCCGTTAACATCTTGGACATTATAGGAGTAGAGCCGCTCAATACCTGAAAAGAGTTGAAGGTGCGCGGAGAACAGGCCGAACGCTTCCTCAGAAGGAGGAAGGTCGAAAGAAACCAACCGATGACTAACCCTCTGAATCCGGGTCTTGTTTCCCATAATGAAGGGAGGGCGCCTACAACAGTTGTTGACGTTAATCAGACGTCGCAACAGCAGTCCCGAAGATAGCAGAATAGTTCGGATCCGAGGCTCCAAAAAGAGTACTCATTTAAGGACGAAGACGTTCCAGCCATCTTCGAGACCCTTCTTGAAAACAACAAGATCAAGTTGCCGCCCATCACAAATCAGGAGGAAGCTGACAATACTACAGATCCGAAGTACTGTGCGTACCACAGGAGGATATTTCATCCCATCAAGGCTTGCTTTACTTTAAAGAATAACATCCAAACCTTGGTTGAAGCCGGCGTCATAACGCTAGGATAAGCCAAATAAGAACGGCAACACTCCGAAGAGTACACGAGTATAAACTGCTTCTCAATACTCCAAAGAGTATACGAGTATAAACTGCTTCTCAATACTCCGAAGAGTATACGAGTATAAACTACTCCCTGATACTCCAATAGGTATATGAGTCTAAACTGTTTCCTACCGTTGATGGGAAGTTCCTGGAGAATGTTACGCTAATATTCTTAAGGATAACCCGGACATGTAACGGAGTACAAAGTCAGACCCAGTTCCAAGAAAGAAGCTGGGGGTGGATGATTCATGTAATGGGAAGTTCCCAGAAGAACGCTATATGTAATTTTCTTAGGGATAACCCGATAATTACGAACAAGGTGATAAACACTAAACCCCCACTATGATTTGTACTCCCACTCTCACTGTCTACCTGGTCAAACCTTCCTATAGTTAGGACCACAACCAAAGTCCCCTCTCGATTCCTTCCATGAACGAGAGGTCCACTTTCAAATTGAACGATCAAGCCTGTAAAAGGTAAGATCATCTCAAACCTCCCACTTTCACTGCTTCCTTGGTCAAACCTATAAAAGTTAGGGCCACAACCAGATTCTCCTCTCGATTCCTTTCATGAACGAGAGGTCCACTTTCAATTGAGCAATCAAACCTATAAAAGTTAGGATTGTCTCCAACTTTACTTAGTCAAACCTGCAGATAGTTAGGACTAAGATTGAGTTATCCTTTTCGATAAACGAAAGACTTCCATCTTTTCCTTTTTCCACCAAACCTATAAAAGTTAGGGTCGAAATTGGGCTTTCTCCTTAATAAATGAGGGACTCTTTTTGGATCGAATGACCAATCCTATAAAAGTTAGGGTCGTTTGAATCTTTCCGATTCTCGGAGTGGAGATCCCACTCTTAGTTTCATCATTTCGGATTCTGGGGGTGGAGATCCCACCTTGAGTTTCCTTTCTAACTGGAGATAGAATATAAAATTCTTTCTCTTCAGTGCCAGGAGATAGAATATAAAATTCTTCCTCTTCCATTTTCCAGTCCGTCTTTACCCTGAGAAAAGACACAATTCCCAACTTCCAATCCGTGCACTTTGTGCACGGGGAATTTTATCTCAACTCCTAAATAGAGATAAGCCTACGCCTAACACGCGTTACCGGTTTAGTCTTTACCTTTCCGATGCTCGGAGTGGAGAACCCACTCCCAGTTCATCATTCCGGATTCTGGGGGTGGGGGATCCCACCTCAAGTTCCCTTTCCAGCTGTAGATAGAATATAAAATTCTTCCTCTTCAGCACCGGGAGATAGAATATAAAATTCTTCCTCTCCCGTTTCTCAATCTGTCTTTGCTTTTAGAAAAGACACGATTGTCAAATCCGGGCACTCGATGCACGGGGAATTTTATCCCGAAGCCTGAGTAGGGATAAGTCAACGCCTAACACGCGTTGCCGGGTAGTCTATTCCCGTAAGAAAGACGAAGTCTATGTATTCAAAATCATAGCATTAAGTCTAAGAGAAGCAATTCTCTTAGCACAACGTTACATGTGAAACGAGTTTTAATAATTCACATGCTAGCCCGATTCAAACGGTAATCGGTAAAGGCACGTCAAACCCATTGATGGCTGGGGGTTTGCCAAAAATCCCAAAGTCTATGTCTAACACGCATTGCCGGTTAGTCTTTGACCGTAAAAAGGACAAAAGACCGCATATTCAACATTGTGGCTGGTTGTTGTTAATAACATCATAATCCGTGCCTCACACGCACGGGGAATTTTATCCCGAAACCTAAGCAGGGATAAGTTAACGCCTAACACGCGTTGCCGGTTTAGTCTTTTACCGATTGAAGAAGACACCAGAATCCGAGTCTGGGGATTTTTATCCTGAATCCTAAGTAAGGATAAGTCAGAGTCTAACACGCGTTGCCGGGTAGTCTATTCCCGTAATAATGGCAAAGTCTACGTATTCGAAGTCGTAGCATCAAGTCTAAGGGAGTTCATTCCTTTAGCACAACGTCACATGCGGAACGGGCTTAAAACAATCCGCATGTAAGCCCGATTCAAACGGTAATCGGTAAAAGCATGTCAAATCCGATTTTATCCCGAAGCCTAAGTAGGGATAAGTCAGCGTCTAATACACGTTGCTGGGTAGCCTATTCCCATAACAATAGCGAAGTCTACGTATTCAATATCGTAGCACTAAAAGGGTTAACTCTTTTAGCTTAACGTCACATGTAGAACGGACTTAAACAATCTGCATGCTAGCCCGACTCAAACGGTAGTCGGTAAAGGCTCATCAAACCCGTTGATGGCTGAGAATTTGCCAAAAATTCAATAAGTGTGAGTCATTGATGCATCAGCTCTCTAGTTGGTCTCGTAGCTCGATTATCCAACAACATTAAAATAAGATCCACAAATGCAGATGAATCAGCTTTAACAGTTGGTCCTGCAACCCCGACACTTGGGACCGCTGTGCTCCAATACCTTAAGAGCTTAAACTGTGTATACTCCAGTAAACGTACGAGTATAAACTGTGTCAACGTACGACCTTCGAAACCCTAGGGTCAATGCCGATCAACGCGTAACCCTAGGTCAACGCCGGTCAACGCGTTGTGATAAAAAGTCAACATTCGACGTTCGAAACCCTAGGGTCAACGCCGGTCAACGCGTAACCCTAGGTCAATGCCAGTCAACGTGTAACCCTAGGTTAACGCTAGTCAACGCGTTGCGATCAAAAAGTCAACGCGAGTCAATATATCATGACGGAGATAGTCAGTTCAAAGTCAACTCGATGACACGAGCCAAACTCAACTCATCGGTTTTAGATTTGAGACTTCGACGACGGCCAGACGATAAATGTAGCGCCAGAAGGATTTCAGCTATTCGTCAAAGCATCGAATAGACTAAAAATCGAAGGAGTCAAGAATTGAAGAGCTATTCGTCAAAGCATCGAATAGACTAAAAATCGAAGGAGTCAAGAATTGAAGCTAACTACAGGTCCATTACGCCTACCGAAGGCTGTGCCAATCATATCCAAAGTATTCCAGCCTCTTCTACAAAAGAAACGAGTCTGGAACTCTTTGGAGGGGGTATCTGTAGGCATCGAAAATTGCCTATAGGTCTCCGCGAACGGCTCAGTGCTAAGAAATGACGATGAACGTCACCATCACAAATACATAAAGTGGGTTGACGAACTATGTGAAGCAACGGAGTTTTAGAATAATGAGGATACGAACGGATCGGGAGCCCCGTGTCACTTACAAAAGACGAAATACCCTTCGTGTCTCATTTATTCCACAGATGATCTAATCGTTGGAGCTTATAGAACTCTTCATCGGTTTTCCAACGCACTTTGAATCGCTTAAATCCGAGTTCGGATGAAAAAGTTATGGCAAAAATGGACAAGTGTGCAAAACAAAATGTCTCACCTAAGGAAAGTTGTAGATATTTTTGTCAACTTTCCAACCCATCTGGAATCAGGTCATTTGGAGGTCATATGAGGATGTTATGCCTAAAATAGCGCCGAGACACCCAAAGGTGTCTCGGACCTGGCCGAGACACCCAAAGGTGTCTCGGAACTTGTGGAGCTGTTTTGACCATGATTCGTTTTGAATCTGAAGAAACTAGAAACAGAAAAGTTGTAGATATTTAGAGGTCATATAAGGAAGTTATGCCTAAAATAGCGCCGAGACACCCAAAGGTGTCTCGGACCTGGCTGAGACACCCAAAGGTGTCTTGGAACTTGTGGCACTGTTTTGACCATGATTCGTTTTGAATCTGAAGAAACTCAAAACAGAAACGTTGTAGATATATTTGTCAACCTTCCAATCCATCTGGAATCAGGTCATTTGGAGGTCATATGAGGATGTTATGACTAAAATAGCGCCGAGACACCCAAAGGTGTCTCGGACCTGGCCGAGACATTCAAAGGTGTCTCAGAACTTGTAAAGCTATTTTGACCATTATGCCGTTAGAATCTGAAGAAACGCAAAACATTAAAGTTGTATATCTCTTTGTCAGCTTTCCAACACATCTTGAATCACTCCAATACGAGTTCATATGAAAGAATTAGAGCCAAAATACTAAATAGGGTATAGACTGTCTCGCACAGGTGCGAGACACCCCGAGTTGTCTCGTACTTGGGACGTGTTTTTGACGGTTTTCGATCAGTTTTAACCGCTCCGTTATCCCCTTAAGCCTATAAATACAAGCCTTAGGCCTTATTTTTTAAGAGGCGGGAATTTTTGTGTCTCGGCGAAGCCCTGCCGGATTGAAGACTTAAAGTGAACAGATTTCAGAGAGGAGGAGGAGAGATCGGATCTATTTCTTCAACGCAAGAGAGAGAGATTCGTCAGATCTACATCACCCGCATCCAATCCTTAGTATTATCCCGTTGTGGTAATTCTAAGAAGAGCAATTATCTCGCTTTTATCGAGATAAGCACTACAGTTTTCTCGATCCCTTCGCGGATAGACGAAGCTCTGTCCAATTTTTCAGCAATCAGATCTGATCGACGGTGGTCCACGGATAAACCCCGGCACAGGCAAAGATCCCACGCAAGCAGAAGATCGATAAACGATCTCTGCATTTGTTTGATAAAGTTGTAAACTTTTTATTTTCATTGTGTAAGGAGATCTTATAAAAAGATCAACTTTTCTTTTATTTTATTCGAGTTTATTGTAACGACTAAAGTTGTAATAGATTCGATAGCAATGAAAACAACAACTTTCACAGTAAACAAACTGGCGACCACAGTGGGAGCCAACAGCTTCGCTGCCGAAGCTGTCGTGCCGCAGCCGACGATCAAGATCCCGGTGCTCGAAGAGGTCGAATACGATTTCGACCAGCAGAAATTCGAAGAGTACATCTCCTCCTCCTCCCAGAAGATCCGTCGGTCTCTAGATCTGAAGATCCGAGAAGTCGATCTCCCCGTAGTCGATGCTACAGTTGCACTTTACAACGATCCGCCGACATCCGATGAGACCAGATCTGCAGATCTGAACTCCTTCGCGATCAAGGAGCCGACTGCTGAAGATGCGCCAACTCTATCAAAGAGAGCACGCCAAAGAAAACACCAACGCCTCGCACGCCAATTCTCCAAGGCTTTGGATCAGGTGGATGGACTTCATTACCAAGCAGATCTGGAGTTCAGAAAGCGCCAAGTGGCTAATCTGTTCCCACGACCAGCATCGGAATCATCCTCTCGATCTCCAATTAACGAATGGGTTCGTGTTAAAAGAACCCGCTCTACTCTTGAGGAGCGAATCCAGAAGTGTCGCGCCTTACTTGCGCATGCCCGGACCCTTGTGCGAAAAGCACAGGAAATGCAAAAGGAAAAGGCAGTTAAGAGATCACCGAGATCCAAACAAGTTTGGGTGCCAAAAGCCAAATCAGCGCCTAAGGCAAAAGCAGGCGACGTTGCTCTCCAGCCTTCGTCAACTCCAGACCCTACTCCCGCACTTCCGGTGAAGCTCTATGACAACGTGGATCTCCCCAAAGCTAGAGTCCCATTGAAGGATCGCATTGGTTCTCTACCCGAGGATCGAGGAAAAGCGCCTGTTAAGGAAAGGTTGAGACCGTTGAAGGAGCTTCGAGCCAACTTCCGGACTGGGGGTCATACGCGACCTCCTAACAAATTAACTTCTACAACGGCCCGCTCGAGGGTGCGTGCAGAAAACCAGGAGCCCGTTAAGGTTTCATCCTCACAAATGTGTGATTCCAAACGTGTGACTCCTGTAGACGCCAACAAGGCGATGTTTATTCAGATGAAAATGTGTCAGATAGAAGAATGCGTTATACCTGAGAATTCATGTAAACATCGATAGGTCGCTCTGACCGCAACGTCGATGAGTTGTATTATCGGGCTGGGGGTACGAATAAATCTCGAAAGAGAAGTACCCGGGAAGCGGATTCTCACTGTCCGTGTAGTAAAATTATCAGGGCAGTATTATCAGTGTGTAGCTGCCGCAAGACCGCTTCACGGAGGGTCTCGATATTTGAGAGGATCTCCACTGAAGCATCAAAGTCCAAATCGAGGCGTTTCCACCAAAGAGGATCGGTTGCTCGAGATGATGAATTCCCAGAAGTTACCATCAACATGGTCAATAAGGGAAAATCTCCGATTGTTTCAAGTGGTTCCAACCCTAATTTCTCTCCAGGAAGAAGAGTTGGTTCGGGAATAACCCAACAAATATCTCAGCTTCAGCTAGAAACCGTAGGACATAATGATTACCAAGGTGTCCATGAAGGAATACATTCCGATGACGAACTCTCGAATTCTTATTCCGCAATCGCCTCTGACGATACAACGTCTAGCATAGGACAAGCTCGGGAAGTGTTCATGGTCAACACCGAGCAAATAGCCAAAATCATTGAGGATGCTCTAGCCAAGCAGAAAGAAGCATTCAAAATCGAAATGATTGGCTATGCAGGAGATGAGACAAATGCACGACCAACACATCCGAGCTTTGTCGAATCAGCTAGGTGAATCCAGTCGTCGCAACACTGCTAACCAAACAGGTAGCGATTCAGATGTGGATGAACACAACGCTGGGGGTGGTCCCACTAAGGACAATAATACTAGGGTTGATCCCACCAAAGATGACAATGATGGGGGTGGCCCCGTTATTCCTTTCAGGAATTGTCCAAAACAGGATATAGATGAGGACAAAAAGATGAAGGATCTCAAGAGCAAAATTGATGCCCTGATGTCTGCTCAAGAGGTAAAGAAGACCGGCATTCCGTATCCTTACCCGAAAGAATTAGAATCGATGCCGTATCCGGCGAAGTTCAACCTGATCAACTTCACACCGTTTGACGGGAAGGGTTCCCCCACTCAGCACTTGATCTATTTCAAGTCCCATTTGGGAGCGATCTCTGGCAACGAGCCTCTGATTGTCCGGTCATTTGTTGGCACCCTTCGCGGGCCCGCCTTTGATTGGGACCGCCGCCTCAAGCCCGGAAGCATCAACAGTTGGGAGGACCTGGAAAGCATGTTCCTCACTCATTTCTTCGATGATGACGCCGAAGTGTCGATCAGGACACTCTTCGATGAGAAACAAAAAGACGGAGAGTCGGTGGATACCTTCATCAAACGCTTTCGCAATCAGGCAATGAACTGCAAGGATCCCGCCACGGAGGAATTCGTCTTGGATCTGAGGCTCCAAAAAGAGTACTCATTTAAGGACGAAGACGTTCCAGCCATCTTCGAGACCCTTCTTGAAAACAACAAGATCAAGCTGCCGCCCATCACAAATCAGGGGGAAGCTGACAATACTGCAGATCTGAAGTACTGCGCGTACCACAGGAGGATCCTTCATCCTACCAAGGTTTGTTTCGCTCTTAAGAATAGCATCCAAATCTTGGTTGAAGCCGGCGTTATATCGCTCAATTGAGTCGAATGAACACTCCGAAGAGTATACGAGTATAAACTGCTTCTCAATCCTCCAATCGGTATATGAGGTTAAACTGCTCCCTGATACTCTAATAGGTATATGAGTCTAAACTGTTTCCTACCGTTGATGGGAAGTTCCTGGAGAATGTTACGCTAATATTCTTAAGGATAACCCGGACATGTAACAAAGTACAAAGTCAGACCCACTTCCAAGAAAGAAGCTGGGGGTGGATGATTCATGTAATGGAAAGTTCCTAGAAGAACGCTATATGTAATTTTTTTAGGGATAACCCGATAATTACGAACAAAGTGATAAATACTAAACCCCCACTATGGTTTGTACTCTCACTCTCACTGTCTACCTGGTCAAACCTTCCTATAGTTAGGACCACAACCAAAGTCCCCTCTCGATTCCTTCCATGAACGAGAGGTCCACTTTCAAATTGAACGATCAAGCCTATAAAAGGTAAGATCGTCTCAAACCTCCCACTTCCACTGCTTCCTTGGTCAAACCTATAAAAGTTAGGGTCACAACCAGATTCTCCTCTCGATTCCTTTCATGAACGAGAGGTCCACTTTCAATTGAGCAATCAAACCTATAAAAGTTAGGATTGTCTCCAACTTTACTTAGTCAAACCTACAGATAGTTAGGACTAAGATTGAGTTATCCTTTTCGATAAACGAAAGATTTCCATCTTTTCCTTTTTCAGCCAAACCTATAAAAGTTAGGGTCGAAATCGGAATTTCCCCTTAATAAATGAGGGACTCTTTTTGGATCGAATGACCAATCCTATAAAAGTTAGGGTCGTTTGAATCTTTCCGATTCTCAGAGTGGAGATCCCACTCTTAGTTTCATCATTTCGGATTCTGGGGGTGGAGATCCCACCTTGAGTTTTCTTTCCAACTGGAGATAGAATATAAAATTCTTTCTCTTCAGTGTCGGGAGATAGAATATAAAATTCTTCCTCTTCTATTTTCCAGTCCGTCTTTACCCTGAGAAAAGACACAATTCCCAACTTCCAATCCGTGCACTTTGTGCACGGGGAATTTTATCTCAACTCCTAAATAGAGATAAGCCTACGCCTAACACGCGTTGCCGGTTTAGTCGCCACCGATTGAAAAAGACACCAGAATCCAGTCTGGGGAATTTTATCCCGAAGCCTAAGTAGGGATGAGTCAACGCCTAATACGCGTTGCCGGTTTAGTCTTTCACCGATTGAAAAAGACACCAGAGTATAATTCTGGGGACTTTCATCCCGAATCCTAAGTAGGGATGAGTCAACGCCTAATACGCGTTGCCGGTTTAGTCTTTCACCGATTGAAAAAGACACCAGAGTATAATTCTGGGGACTTTCATCCCGAATCCTAAGTAGGGATGAGTCAACGCCTAATACGCGTTGCCGGATGCCATATTCCCGTAAGAAATGGCGAAGTCTATGTATTCAAAATCATAGCATTAAGTCTAAGAGAAGCAATTCTCTTAGCACAACGTTACATGTGAAACGGGTTTTAATAATTCACATGCTAGCCCGATTCAAACGGTAATCGGTAAAGGCACGTCAAACCCGTTGATGGCTGGGGGTTTGCCAAAAATCCCAAAGCCTATGTCTAACACACATGGCCGGTTAGTCTTTGACCGTAAAAAGGACAAAAGACCACATATTCAACATTGTGGCAGGTTGTTATTAATAACATCATAATCCGTGCCTCACACGCACGGGGAATTTTATCCCGAAACCTAAGCAGGGATAAGTTAACGCCTAACACGCGTTGCCGGTTTAGTCTTTTACCGATTGAAGAAGACACCAGAATCCGAGTCTGGGGATTTTTATCCTGAATCCTAAGTAAGGATAAGTCAGAGTCTAACACGCATTGTCGGGTAGTCTATTCCCGTAATAATGGCAAAGTCTACGTATTCGAAGTCGTAGCATCAAGTCTAAGGGAGTTCATTCCTTTAGCACAACGTCACATGCGGAACGGGCTTAAAACAATCCGCATGTAAGCCCGATTCAAACGGTAATCGGTAAGAGCACGTCAAATCCGTTGAGGGCTGAGGATTTGCCAAAAATCCTAAGTCAACGTCTGATACACGTTGCTGTTTAGTCTTTTCACAGGAGAAAGACGAAGAATGTCGTAGTACTAAAAGAGTTAACTCTTTTAGCACAACGTTATGTGCAGAACGGATCTAAACAATCTGCATGCTAGCCCGACTCAAACGGTAGTCGGTAAAGGCTCATCAAACCCGTTGATGGCTGAGAATTTGCCAAAAATTCTATAAGTGCGAGTTATTGATGCATCAGCTCTGTTAGTTGGTCTCGTGACTCGATTATCCAACAACATTAAAATAAGATCCACAAATGCAGATGAATCAGCTTTAACAGTTGGTCCTGTAACCCCGACACTTGGGACCGCTGTGCTCCAATACCTTAAGAGCTTAAACTGTGTATACTCCAGTAAACGTACGAGTATAAACTGTGTCAACGTACGACCTTCGAAACCCTAGGGTCAACGCCGATCAACGCGTAACCCTAGGTCAACACCGATCAACGCGTTGCGATAAAAAGTCAACATTCGACGTTCGAAACCCTAGGGTCAACGCCGGTCAACGTGTAACCCTAGGTCAATGCCAGTCAATGCGTAACCCTAGGTTAATGCTAGTCAACGCAAGTCAATATATCATGACGGAGATAGTCAGTTCAAAGTCAACTCGATGACACGAGCCAAACTCAACTCATCGGTTTTAGATTTGAGACTTCGACGACGGCCAGACGATAAACGCAGCTCCAGAAGGATTTCAGCTATTCGTCAAAGCATCGAATAGACTGAAAATCGAAGGAGTCAAGAATTGAAGCTAACTACAGGTTCATTACGCCGACCGAAGGCTGGGCCAATCATATACAAAGTATTCTAGCCTCTTCTACAAAAGAAACGAGTCTGGAACTCTTTGGAGGGGGTATCTGTAGGCATCGAAAATTGCCTATAGGTCTCCGCGAACGGCTCAGTACTAAGAAAAGACGATGAATGTCATAATCCAAGTTATAGGAGCTTGATTTATGTTGACAAATACATAAAGTGGGTTGACGAACTATGTGAAGCAACTGAGTTTTAGAATAATGAGGATACGAACGGATCGGGAGCCCCGTGTCACTTACAAAAGACGAAATACCCTTCTTGTCTCATTTATTCCACAGATGATCTAATCATTGGAGCTTATAGAACTCCTCATCGGTTTTCCAACGCACTTTGAATCGCTTAAATCCGAGTTCGGATGAAAAAGTTATGACGAAAATGGACAAGTGTGCAAAACAAAATGTCTCAGCCCGAGCCGAGACACCCAAGGGTGTCTCGGAACTTGTGGAGCTATTTTGACCATGATTCTTTTTGAATCTGAAGAAACTAAAAACAGGAACGTTGTAGATATTCTTGTCAACTTTCTAACCCATCTGGAATTAGATCATTTGGAGGTCATATGAGGAAGTTATGCCTAAAATAGAGCCGAGACACCCAAAGGTGTCTCGGACCTGGCCGAGACACCCAAAGGTGTCTCAGAACTTGTGGAGCTATTTTGACCATGATTAGTTTTGAATCTGAAGAAACGCGAAACAAGAAAGTTGTAGATATTTTTGTCAACTTTCCAACCCATCTAGAATCAAGTTATTTGGAGGTCATATAAGGAAGTTATGCCTAAAATAGCGCCGAGACACCCAAAGGTGTCTCGGACCTGGCCGAGACACCCAAAGGTGTCTTAGAACATGTGGAGCTGTTTTGACCATAATTCGTTTTGAATCTGAAGAAACTCAAAATAGGAACGTTGTAGATATTTTTGTCAACCTTCCAACCCATCTGGAATCAGGTCATTTGGAGGTCATATGAGGAAGTTATGACTAAAATAGCGCCGAGACACCCAAAGGTGTCTCGGACCTGGTCGAGACACTCAAAGGTATCTCGGAACTTGTGGAGCTGTTTTAACCATTATCCCGTTAGAATCTGAAGAAACGCAAAACATTAAAGTTGTAGATCTCTTTATCAGCTTTCCAACACATCTTCAATCACTCAAATCCGATTTCATATGAAAGAATTAGAGCCAAAATACTAAATAGGGTACTGACTGTCTCGCACAGGTGCGAGACACCCCGAGCTGTCTCGCACTTGGGACGTGTTTTTGACGGTTTTCGATCAGTTTTAACCGCTCCTTTATCCCCTCAAGCCTATAAATACAAGCCTTAGGCCTAATTTTTTGAGAGGCGGGAATTCTTGTGCCTCGGCGAAGCCCTGTCGGATTGAAGACTTAAAGTGCACAGATTTCAGAGAGGAGGAGGAGAGATCGGATCTAGTTCTTCAACGCAAGAGAGAGAGATTCGTCAGATCTACATCACCCGTATCCAATCCTTAGTATTATCCCGTTGTGGTAATTCTAAGAAGAGCAATTATCTCGTTTTTATCGAGATAAGCACTACAGTTTTCTCGATCCCTTCGCGGATAGACGAAGCTCTGCCCAAATTTTCAGCAATCAGATCTGATCGACGGTGGTCCACGGATAAACCCCGGCGCAGGCAAAGATCCCACGCAAGCAGAAGACCGATAAACGATCTCTGTATTTGTTTGATAAAGTTGTAAAATTTTTATTTTCATTGTGTAAAGAGATCTTATAAAAAGATCAACTTTTCTTTTATTTTATTCGAGTTTATTATAACGACTAAAGTTGTAATAGATTCGATAGCAATAAAAACAGCAACTTTCACAGCAAACAAGCAATGCCTGCAATTCCCCTTTTTGGAATGATATCATCTCATATAAGGAAGTCTTTCAAAATTTCATATCTTGGTCTCTTGGTTCAGGAAAGAAAATCAGATTTTGGGAGGACAAATGGACTGGTTCTAATAGTCTATCAAGTTTATATCCGTCCTTATACAAGCTAGCTTTTTCCAACAATGTCTCCATTAGTAGTCAAGGCCGCTACCAAAATAACTTATGGCACTGGCACCCTCTGCTGAAACGTAGCATCTCATCTGAATCACTTAAAGATAAAACTGATCTCTTGAATCTTATTAGTCTGCATAGTGTGACAAATCAGACTGACTTTCCTCGATGGACTCTCTCTTCAAGTGGTTCTATCACTGTTAAATCATTCTATGACTTCTTATGTTCTAGAGGTATCAAATATGCTTTCTATAAATTAGCATGGAATCCTATTTTGCCTAGCAAAATTCAAATGTTCACTTGGCTTCTTTCCTAGAACCGATTACATACTAAAGATAATCTTATGAAAAAAGGGTGGCAAGGAGATCCTAATTGTGTTTTATGTGGCATTCAGTCTGAAACAAAGAACCATATCTTCTTCCAATGCACAACAGCTAAAGTAGTCTGGCAACACTTTAGAGATTATTATTTACCTTTCTGTTAGCCATCATCCATAGATGATCTCCTGATTTCTGTTTCAGCCTTGCATAATCTGGATGGTATTTTGTGGCGCACTCTTATTTCGACTGTGTGCTGGTTTATATGGTCTTCAAGGAATAAGTTTATCTTTGATCAAAAACCTTTCTCTGCTCAGTCAATTATTAACACTTCGATACTGGCTCTTCATGATTGGGCAGGTTCTAGTAAAAGGAATGCAGCTCTTTAGTTAGCAAAAGTTCTAAAAGAGAAGCCTATTGTTCGCAGCAGTGGCTAAGAAAGTTGGGGTTTTTTTGGTATCAGGTTTTGTTTGTACATATTAATTTTTGGTGTTATACTTTTGTTTTACAATTGGTCTATAGAAAATTTAATTTCTTTTCTCCAAATGTATGGCCGGCTTTGGTTCTCCTTTATATCCATGTCAACGATGAATGACGGCAAGGCCCTCTCTTCATCTTCATGGATGTTTGGGAGAAGAAGGTTATACATCAATAGTCAAGAGAAATTAAGTTTTCTATCTACCAATTAATGGATACAATCCGTATCCTTCTTTTGTAAACTACTTTTGATTTTAATGAACAGGGTATATCCCTTGTTTTTTCTGTCAAAAAAAAAATGGTGACCCTCATGCGCTAGGGTGCGCCCTTTCTAAGATTGTGACTAATTTTTTGCTCTTTTATAGTCACTAGTATGGTTCACATGCGATGCACGTGTAAAAACTTTCATGTTTATATGTAGCCCTATAGTTTTTTTTTTTGCATTGATCAATTTTTTTTCTATGTGATATATATTTGAAAATGTCATATGTAATATATATTAGGTTTTGATTGAATGACTTTTAATTGGCAATTTATGCTTGTTCTCAGAAATGATTGGTCACTTTTATTAATTGATGATATAAATAGACGTTATAGGGTTATAAATAGGATCATAAAGAACACTTATTTGGCATATAAAAAATCAAGATATTGACAGAAAAAAACCACAAAATAAATAAGGTAACCAAAATTATTTAATTATATGTCCACTTAATGTAGCAGAATCATATCTTCTTTAAGTTTGACATAAATAAACAGAAGGGATCTCAATTTGATCGAGCAGCATTCGTCAGATTTAAAAGATTCATCTTTGTCAAACTATAGAGAGTCATAGGAAATCGGACTGCAGTAAGGCAATTTGATCTATAATAGCTAGATTCCTTGACCTGCAAATGAAACTTGTTGATGTTCGTGAGCAAACAGTCGATGGTGGTTTCCCGCAGTCGGATGCAGTTTTGATCCTGGTGACGGTGGGAAAGAAGGAGAGGATTAATGTTGGGGCAGACTCCTTCTCCGAATTTATACCCGATCCTGAGCGCGCGGGGTGGACTGATAACCTTCACATACAAGAATCGCAGGAATACGGGGCTAGTTTTCCCCGTGGTACCTCCGACGATCAAGTCAGTTGATGAACTTAGGGAGGGCTTGTTGAGAGGCCCCTGGGCCATTGAGGTCCTTACAGTGGGTTTTTCCTCTTGGAATTATTAAAATACAAAAGGGGAGTAAAGCTAAGGTGCAAGAAGAAGTAGCCAGAGCTCTTCCGCCCTTACCTTACTTACCTCCTTTTATAGCCCCCTTGCCTCTGGGAGTTTGACCCTCGGCTTTTGTTGACTATGCACAGGAGGCGGTTTGAAAGATGAACAAGCAGGCTGCTGAGTCATCTTTCTTCCTCCAGGTATCGACAGGCGACTGGGAGGAAAGTCACTCGATGTCAGGGGAGAGAAGTCTTCTCAGTGCTCTGGGTTTGTCAGAGTAGGAAGGGTGTAGGGTAGGTCGGCTGTGTGACCGTCCTTCTTTCTCCAGGTGGCGGCTGGGAATTGGAGGAGAAGTCATTTGTATACAGAGAAGCATCATGGCAATTCTCTGGGAAATGACTTGTGAGTGGAATTGGCGGCTTGTGCGTGATTGTCAGAGCGTAGATCTTGATAGGACTAGTTAATGCTATAGCTTTGAGTGATATTTGAAGTGGTCTTGGTCGGATCTTATTCCTTTAGTCGAGGTGGGTTGATCCGTAAGTCATCACTATGATTTGTCGACCGACAACCGAGTGAGTTTTGGGACAAGAGCGCCATCGAGACGTCCGCTCGGGGAGTCGTCTTAATTGCGGAGGACCGACTGGTCCCGCGCTTCGAGTCGGTTATGACGACTCTTGGTCAAGAGAGGGCTCGCCTGCTTGACTGGTCAATAGACTTGACCTCGGTCCGGGCTTCTAAGTTTCTTGAGCCGGTCAGGATCATAGCTTTTTGGGCCTTTATAGTCAATCTTTCGACGTTCTTATCTCTAGATGGTAAATTACCATAACAAAACTAAATCGAGCATGATCAGGCATCGTCAACTTCTTGAGGATCAAACCTAACTATAAATGTTACATAAAGAGTGAGATCACCTTTGAGATCAAAAATAGTATGTTGCATTGTAAATAATTAACAGCTTTAATATACATCTTCGCTGCATATTAGAATTATAGGCATATAAAATTGCTTATAGGTCCCCTAGCAAAGCTCGGCACAAACCGACGAACCAACGAGGCGACGAGATCGACGAATCGTACGCAAGCGACGGAATGCACCCATACGCGTTCAGAATCAAGCCAAGTGTTAAAGAATCAACGAGTTATCCAACTGGGAACAGACTCGGACGAATCACGATCGAATCAAGATCAGTTTCAGACTCGAACTCAGAAGAGGATTTACTGCCAAATCAGGAATCCGACTCACTGCCAAATCAGATCAACAAATCAGAGTCTGGATCAACCGAATCACGGACAGAACCCAAAGGTGGAAAACAGCAGAAAACCAAACACCCGAGGCGGCTCACCGAGCCACCAAGGTGGCTCGGTGGTCGAGCCACCAAGTGGTGGCTCGGCCGAGCCACCTAAGTGGCTCGGTGGCCGAGCCACCTTGGGGTGGCTCGGCCACCTCCGAGCCACCAAATGGTGGCTCGGAGGCCGAGCCACCTCCTTGGTGGCTCGGCGGCCACCAAGGTGGCTCGGCCACCACCGAGCCACCAAGAGGTGGCTCGGTGGCCGAGCCACCAAGGTGGCCGGCCGAGCCACCTCTTGGTGGCTCGGCATGAGCCGAGCCACCTTGAGGTGGCCGGCCATGAAGACCAGAAGACTTGCACCATTCAGATCTGATCCTCGGCGACCATCCACGTCAGAAAAGGCAGGATCTCGAGAGGAAGAAAGAACAGATCTGAGATCTACACGAGGCTACACTCCAGATCTAAGCTTGGTCTTAGATCTCGAGATCCGAGCGATTATTCCCTTGGTGGATTAATCCCTCCCGGCTATTATTCCCTTCGTGGAATAATACCCGCATACTCGTGTAGATCCGACCGGATCTAGATCGCGCGGTGGTCCACGGATTAACCCCGGCGCAGGCAAAGAACCCACCAAAGCGAGCGACCGCAAAACAGGAGCTCGCGATTTGTTCACAAGAGGAAAGTTGTAATTTTTATTTTTTTTTCTTTGATTTAGTTGTAACCGGATCTATAAAAGACCGGATCTTTTGTAACTCGAAAAGTTGTAACTCAAGATGACAATTATCTCATTAATGAAGAAAGCAACAGTTTTCCACGCGAACAATCTGGCGACCACAGTGGGAGCCGACGATCTCGCCAACGAGATCGATGCGTCGCAGCCGCGGATTGCAATCCCGGTCGTGGAGGAGGTCGAGTACGAGTTCGACCAAGCCAAGTTCGAGGAGTACGTGTCCTCGTCCGGCTCTATCTCCCCCCGCAAGTCCAAGAAGTTCTCCTCCGGGAGAAAAGCTCGTTGGTTTGAAGCTGCTCGGGAAGCCCACGAAGCTCTCAACCCAACTGACGCCGAAGTTGCGTCAAATGAAGTTCCACCGACCTCCAATCAGGTCAACCCAACTCCCGCCAACGCCTCCACTGTTCAGGGCGTTGTGACTCTCTCAAAGAGAGCCCGCCAGAGGCGTCGTCAACGCCTCGCGCGGCAATTCGCTAAGGCGATGGAGTCTACGGACGGATTCCGCTACAACGCGGATCTGAAGAATGGAAGAGGCAAACAGCCTCAACCGCCAATGAACGGCGACTCTTCCAAGCCGCCAAAGAACGAATGGGTCCGCGTCAAACGGAACCGTTCGACACTTGAAGAGCGTATTCGCAAGCGCCGCGCGATGTCAGCGCAGGCACGGGTTCAAGCTCAGGAAGCCCGTAGAAGACTGCAAAAGGAGGAGGCGAAGAAGCCACCACCAACTCGCCAAGTCTGGAAGCCTAAGTCTGAAGTGGCGACCCAGGCCAAAAAGCAACCATTGCAGCCTTCAAAGCAAGGCCAACCTCCGGCGAATCAATCAAAGTCGCCGTTAATTCCAATAGCTTCTCCGGGAGATCATGCAGAATCATCCCGAAGGAAGAAGCCAATTTTGGAGCGCCTCGGTCTAATTCCGGACGAGAGAGGCAAAGCTCCAGTTCACGAGCGTTTGGGCCCGATGAAGAAGCCCAGAACGACTCAAAATGCTGGGGGTCGCCATCACCTCCAACATAACAAAGAGCTCAGGGCAGCTGCGCGCACCACTCATTCGGGCGGTATTGTCGGAATGCAATTGCATTAAGGCGGTCCCCGAAAGAGTTTCAGTTTTTGAAAGACTCAGTGCGGAGACGCCAAAACTAAGGCCTAGGCGCTTCCAACGAAGAAGAAGGGTGATTGAAGACGGAGAATTTCCGAGGGTCACCACCAACATGACGAGCAAGGGGACATCGGCACGAGATGATTTCGAGTCGATTCTGAGAGCCTCCCGACCTAGAACCCGTCTACAGTCCGGAACCATCGAACGAGCAACCTATGGTAGGGTTCGGACAAGACGCCCTTCAGGCGGTCCCCGAAAGAGTTTTAGTTTTTGAAAGACTCAGTGCGGAGACGCCAAAACCAAGGCCTAGGCGCTTCCAACGAAGAAGAAGGGTGATTGAAGACGGAGAATTTCCGAGGGTCACCACCAACATGACGAGCAAAGGGACATCGGCACGAGATGATTTCGAGTCGATTCTGAGAGCCTCCCGACCTAGAACCCGTCTACAGTCCGGAACCATCGAACGAGCAACCTATGGTAGGGTTCGGACAAGACGCCCTTCAGAAGATGAAGAATCTGATGCCGTCTCCGCGATTGCATCTGATAATATGGTATCCAGCGAGGGACAACCCCACGAGGCACTTATGATAAGTGCGGAGCAGATGGCCAAGATGCTTGAAGACGCTTTGGCTAAGCAGAAAGAAAGTTTCAAATTTGAGATGGAGATGGCCATGCAGCAGATGAGAGAAATGCATGACCAACAAATCCAAGCATTGGCGAACCAACAAGGCGAGCAGAATCATCGTAACCCGATTAATGTGGAAGATGAGGATACAAATGCTCGTAACACCAATGATCCTCCCGTCAACGCAGGGGGTGGTAATGAGAATGCTGGCGAAGAAACCGGCGAAAACCTGAAGATCAAGAACCTCGAGAGCAAAATCAACACACTAATTTCCGCTCAAGAGACGAAGAAAACAGGCATTCCTTGCCCATACCCAAGAGAATGGGAATCGATCCCATATCCGGCGAAGTTTAATCTAATTAACTTCACGCCGTTTAATGGGATGGGTTCACCTACCCAGCATTTGATTTACTTCAAATCGCACTTGGGGGTGATCTCTGGTAATGAGCCTCTGATGGTGCGGTCATTCGTCAGCACTCTTCGCGGAGCCGCCTTCGATTGGTATCGCCGCCTCAAGCCAGGCAGTGTGAACAGCTGGGATGACATGGAGACCAAGTTCCTGGCCAACTTCTTCGACGACGACACCTAGATATCTATCGGATCGTTGCTCGATGAGAAGAAGAAGGACGGAGAGTTAGTCGATACCTTCGTCAAAAGGTTCCGAAACAAGGCGATGAATTGCCGGGACCCGATCACGGCACCATCCAATACATGGAAGGACTTGAAACTCCGGGGAGAGCAAGCTGAGCGATTCCTTAAGAGGAAGAAGGCGGAAAGAGGCCAACCGGCGACAAGTGCTCCAAAGCAAAACTTCGTCCCACGGGGGAAAGGTAAGGCACAAGCTAATGCAGTTGATGCTAATCAAACCTTTCAATTGCAACCACAGCAACAGCAGCCACAGCAACAAGCACCCCAACAATCTCGAGGACAATGGCAACAACGGCCTCAGAAGCAGAAATCTGCGGAGCCGAGGTTTCCTAAAGTGTACTCCTTCAAGGATGATGAAGTTCTTGGCATCTTCAAATACCTGTTGGAGAACAACAAGATCCAGTTACCGGCGATCGTGGATCAAGAAGGGGCGAACAAAGTGACGGACCCGAAGTATTGTGCATACCACAGAGCGGTCCATCACCCAACCAAGTCATGCTACCACCTTAAGGACAAGATCCAGGCGCTTATCGATGTAGGCGTCATAACCCCGAAGCCGGCCAAGAATGTTGGAGCAAACGCGGTTTCAATCAGCTTTGGATCGGTGCCCACAACATGGTTCAAACCGGAGCGTATCACCAAAGTGGGGATGAAGACAGTGAACGATGACCCACATGGACAGCGCCAAAAAGGACAGGTGCCACACACAACCCCAAATGGCAAAATCCTATGGGTTCATCCTGATCTCATCGAAGACGAACAGTGGGCAACGCGGTTTCAATCAGCTTTGGATCGGTGCCCACAACATGGTTCAAACCGGAGCGCATCACCAAAGTGGGGATGAAGACAGTGAACGATGACCCACATGGACAGCGCCAAAAGGGACTTGTGCCACACACAGCCCCAAACGGCGAAATCCTATGGGTTCATCCTGATCTGATTGAAGATGAATAATGGGCCGGTTCGTCATCCGGGAGGAAGTCTAAAGGAAAAGGGAAGTCTTGTTATGGATTCTCTGCTATCCCAGGGGAAGATGACGAAAGAATCCCCACTTTCCCGCTCTCTGAAGAAGAACAAGAAG